>NC_058081.1:560854814-561211537 GCF_014858855.1 Bufo gargarizans
ATTATTCTGCCTATGTCAAATTTAGGGTTAGTGTGTATGACACAATAGACATCAGTGTCTTTCAATTGTCTCAGCACTTAAGCGATATATTTATGAGTATCAAGAATGACAACAGCACCGCCCTTATCAGCAGGCTTAATTGTAATGCTGGAGTCATTCTTGAGTTGCACAATTGCTTCTGCTTCTGCTGATGTGAGATTGGGATTCCTGAAGCACGAATTTTGATCCACTGCTTTAAGCAATTCAACCTCAGACTTTACTGCGGACATGTATGCTTCAATAGCTGGTTCATTCATGACAGGGTTCAAATCACTTTTGGAGGACAGGTTGACCAACCCCAGAGCGAATTCACTCAAACGAGGTGTGTCAACCAGCCCCTTGCCCTTAAACTATAATTTCAATTTGATGGAACGAAAAAAAGAAACAAATTCAATTTCCAAGTCAAACCAGTTCACACATGCATTTGGGCAAAAATAAAGGCCCTTACTAAGTACACTCACTTGGTGGTGAGTTCTCTAGATGAGAGATTGATCACAATAATTTCTTCCTGTTGCTCTGTGTCTTGTCTGTGGCCACCACGCCTGGTTCGACGTTGTCTTGTGTTTCTGCAGTCCGATTGACCCCTAAAAAAGCTTCCTCATTTACTGGGGATGCCTGTTTATTCCTGCGTTTCTTTCTTGTGTCTCTCACGGTTGTGCTGCGAATGCCATCAGTGTGCCATGTATACATGGAACCTTTTTTATAGTCATTCAAGTCCCTATTCCACTTAATTCACTTGCCTTCTTCAGACTCTGTTTGAAATTTTGTTATGACCGTTCTCAAATATTCCTTGAACTTAGTCAAATTTTTCTCAGATAATAGTGATTGTAGTGCTACATCAAAGTTAGAAAGTTCAGAAGTAATAGATAAAAGTTCTTGCATACTTGTTGGACAAAGCCTCAAATCTTTCACAATATGCGACATCACCAGAAAAAAGATTGGGTCGCAAATGTGATCTTATGCCCCTAGGTATTTGCTGGGCTTTGTAATACTCTCCCAGAGTGGTCATGTGCAATCGAACTGATATACTCCTTTTAGATAGAAACTCATACCACCTTTTTATCTCTTTAACGGATGGGGTGTTAAGGAAAGTGGCGTCTCCTTCTATCCCATGCATAATACGGTCGACCCACTCCTGCGTGTAGGTAATGCCACCGGGTGGTAGTAGACATAATCAAATGACTTTGCAAAAATAATAAAAAACAGAAAAAGGAAAAAATAAAAAAGGAAAAAATTCAGTGCAATGCCGATACGCTTCAAATAGAAAAATAGAAAAAATGGCAGCATCGGGAAAACAAAATGAAAGAAACTCGGGTGCAAAGCCCAATGGGAATAAGTTTAACCAATGTTTAGAGACCAAAAAACCGGCAGCACTCCAGACTTGTGGTGAAGAATGTGGAATTTTTTTCACCCATGTGACAAGACAATGTTTCGGCTCCGTGTGAGCCTTTCTCAAGCAAAGATACAGGACCAAGTAAACACTATATATACAGAAAAACCATGTGAGAGACAATCAAATCAGCATGTGCTCAATTATGCAAATGAGAGAAAGCAACCTTATAATCAAAGTAAAAAACATACTCATTCATATACATGAATTCATTGTGACAATAAATATAAAAGCAATATAACATGTGCAACATTTTCAGATCAATAAATATCAAGTGGATATGTATATTACTGTGTGCAGTGCATCAAGGTAAATTGACATCAATTCAAACCATAAAGTGCCATGTGCGACGTTTCTATAATTACATTGCGCATGCCCAAAGTCGCGTTTATGACAGCTTAAAGAGGACCTTTCACCTGGCAAAACATTGTGAACTAAGTGTCTATACAGCGGCACCCAGGGATCTCACTGCACTTACTATTATCCTTGGGCGCCGCTCCATTCTCCTGCTATGCGCTCCGGTATGTTCGGTCACTTGGTTATAGTAGGCGGAGACTTAGGGGACTTGGTTATAGTAGGAGGAGACTGCCCTTGTTCTCCTGGGCATCTCCTTCTCCCAGGCTGTAGCGCTGGCCAATCGCAGCGCATAGCAAGAGAACGGAGCGGCGCCCAGGGATAATAGTAAGTGCAGTGAGATCCATGGGTGCCGCTGTACAGATCATGACACTTAGTTCACAGTGTTTTGCCAGATGAAAGGTCCTCTTTAAGTCACCTGACCTGGACGCGTCTGCGCACCACGCGCAGTGAAGCATTCTAAGTTCCAGTGGCCATGTTGAAGGAGGGCAAATGGTCATATGTTTCCCGGCGCATACGTAAGTCATCAACATGCCCAATTGCCAAACTGCACATCCATAATCGGCCACAATATATGTAATGGGCAAAAAAGGTATATGGAGGAGATCGATCTGACACAGACACAGTCGGTGATATTGGCCTCATTTGATGTGGTCTCTATACACCCCTATAGACCATGATAAAGGTATTGCAGCTGTACTGTGGATGTTGGGGATGTATTTTTACTCTACACAAGCCAATAATTTTGTTGTATCACTTCTAAATGTCATATAAAGATACAATACTTTTTTTTCCAGGACACATATTACATGCAGAAGAGGCGCGTGGCCATGGGGTCCAATGTGGCCCCGACTTATGCCAATATATTCATGCGTTGCTTTGAGGTGGGTGTCGTGTATGTGTCCCACCAGTTCAGACATGTACTGCGGTGGTGGAGATACATAGATGACGTCTTCCTCATATGGACTGGCAGTGAGGCATTTACTTTGACCCATTCATGACTGAAATGCGATTTCTGGATACCAGGGTGGTCCTCTCCAATGGCAGACTGCATACCCAACTGTGCACTGTCACGGGGCATCAAAGGTGCACTTGGTCTCCCATCAGCCGCAGACCTGCTGCTTAGCTTCGGGAGCAAGGATCTGTGTTTGGCCTCATTTCCAGGGCTAGCTGGGAGGCTCCCTGCTCCTAGGTCTGCCTTGAGCGCCGAGCTGATCACTCGGTGCTCGACTTGTCTGTCTGTCGGTCATGTGACGCTGGCCACGTCACATGACCCATTAGACCCCACTATAAATACAGTTCTAGGTTCCGGGCTATTTGTTGGACTACTGATTACTCACCTGATCCTGTTCCCTGACGATCCTTTGCCTGCTCCTCCTGTACTGCACATCCCCCCCTCACCCCTGGCCCTGCGAGGCAAGTAGGCAGGTCCAGGGGTGAGGGTGGAGCTGAGTGGTCACTATCCTCCCCCCTGTGTGTAGTGTACGTGACCATCACACTAAACCTACAGATAAAAACACCATCTTATCATATAACAGTTGTCATCCCAGGAAGATGGTAAAACATCTTCCATATTCTCAGTTTCTCAGAGCGAGATGGATAGTGTCAGATCAAAATAATGTGGACACTACAATGAAGACAATGACTGATAAATTCCATAAAAGGGGTTGTTCATATAAATTATTACAAGAACGAGAAAGGCCACCCTGATTAATCAGAAACCCAAATTAAGACTAGGATCCCTTTTATTTCCACATACACTGAACGCAGTGTTGAAATAGCCAAAATCATCAGACGACACAGGAACATTTTAGGTGCATGTCACAAAGATATACCTGAGTTGAATTCTCCTCCTCAGTTGTCATATCGCAAATCCAAAAGCCTGTGTGACCAATTGGTCAAGGCAGACGTAGGACCTAAGAAAGTCACTAGACAAACTACATTGACACATGCTTCCCGTGTCTTGGCTGTGTGAATTGTCGATACATATGTAAGGGTAGTTGTTTTATACATCCTCAGGTTCCATCCATCCTATTCACTTCCATCTAACATGTAATTCTGACCACATTACATATGTTTTATAGTGTCCATGTAATTTACTTTATGTGGGTGAGACCTCCACTGACCTAAAAATGCATTTGAATAATCACTGTAATACAATTAGGAAAAATCGCCTTGACTTACCTGTATCCAGACACTTCTCTGAATTGAAACACAAAGAAAGAGATTTGAGATGTTGGATTGTTGACCATGTCCCAATGCCAAGAAGAGGGGGCAATAGGGTTAATCTCCTCCAGAAAAAAAGAATTACAATGGATTCATATGCTAAATAGCCTCAGGCCTTATAGCCTCAATGTTGATTTTAGGATTGGAAAGTTGTAGAGATTTAGTGGCCTGCCCTCTGCCCCTTGCGTTTGGTCGATGTGCCTACTGCTGACTAGGTAATAATATTAGGGCGATTATATGTTTTTTTTAACATATTTTTACTCACTGATAACATATATTTTTTCTTTTTTAGATGACACCAAGAAGAGGCATGAAGATCGAGATGGATCTGTGATCAGTGTGACAGGCAATAAATGCGACTTCTTTCAGTAATTTATAAGCCTTTTTATTTAGAACATGCCCAAGTTGCGTCATGACTGTAAGGGAGTAGTATCATATAATGTTGGTCCATATGTGCAGACTATGATAACTTGAGCAGAACCCTTTGGGGTGCTGTACAGTTGGACTTCTGGGATATATTGGCAGAGTTCTCGCACTGACGTGTGTGACTCTACCTTATGTTTCCCAATGGCGAATAGTGTATACTGTATGGTGTACACTTTTGCCTTAATGTCCATCTACCTTTTTTGCCCCTGTTTTATACATATATTGAGGCCGATTATGGATGTGCAGTTTGGCATTTGGGCATGTTGATGACTGACGTACGCGCCAGGAAACATATGACACTTTGCCGTCCTTCAACATGGCCCCTGAAACTTAGAATGCTTCACTGCGCATGCTGCGCAGATGCATCCAGGTCAGGTGACTTAAGCTGTCATAAATGCGACTTTGGGCATGCGCGATGTAATTATAGACACGCCAAACCGTTATCTTTACCCGAGGCCGCATTACTTCTGGTCAGTATGCTTGCATTTCATCCTTGATCCCTCCCCCTTTCCTTGATTTTATTCGTCGCACATGGCACTTTATGGTATGAACTGACGTCAATTTACTTTGATGCACTGCACACAGTAATATACATGTCCACTTGATATTTATTGACCTGCAAATGATGCACATCTTTTATTGCTTTTATATTTATTGTCACAATGGATTCATGTATTTGATTGAGTGTGTTTTTTACTTTGATTATAAAGTTAATTGGTTTCATTTCCATAATTGAGCACATGCTGATTTGATTGTCTGTCATACGGTTTTTCTGTATATATAGTGTTCACTTTTTGCATCTTTGCTTGAGAAAGACTCACACGGAGCTGAAACCTTGCCTTGTCACATGGGTGAATAAAGTTCCACATTCTTCACAAGTCTGGAGTGCTGCACGTTTTTTGGTCTGTATACATATATAGATATATATATATATATATATATATATATATATCAATGTAAATACTATTCTGTGACCAATAAATTCAATACATATTCTCTATATATTTATAGCAACAGCACACCACATTACCCCTGTTTCTAGAACAGGTAGCAGGTAGGTCATCACTAAACTTCTACTGAATTATTGGTTAAATATCCAATATATTCTCTGCATTGCACATCTGGGTTTAGATGGACAAATTTTACAACTACATAGAAACATTTTCCCTTGAGGTGCTATTGGCTGAATTATGAAATCTCTTGCCAAGCATTTGTAGATTTAAGGTTTACGAGAAGGCTGAAAAAAATGTGGAGTAGCATATTACTAATGATACACTGTATAGTACATACCGGTATATTACTCAGACAGTGAATGGAGTGGAAAGTGGAAACCATGACTCAGTAATTGTAGGAAGAATGCCAGATAAATGTGGATAAGTTCTTAAGTGTATATGGTGACATCAGAGAAAAGTTAGACTAAAGCCATACACACTAAATGAAAAGCGTTTTCAGAGTATACATTATTTTAAAAAACAGTCAAAAATGTTAACAAAATTATTATTTTCAGAGTAGCCTAGACTAGCTGATAAATCTGTTGCATTTTTAGACTGTCTAGTGTACAGTGCCTTGCACAAGTATTCACCCACCTTGACTTTTTTCGCATTTTGCTACATTACAGCCTTAAGTTCAATGTTTTGTTAATCTGAATTGTATGTGATGGATCAGAACACAATAGTCTAAGTTAGTGAAGTGAAATAAGAAAAATATATACATAAAACTATTGTTTAGAAATAGAAAACAGAAAATTGGCATGTGTGTATGTTGTTAGGAAGCCCATAAAAAGCTCTGGTGCAACCAATTGCCTTCAGAAGTCACGTAATTAGTAAAATGATGTCACCTGTGTGCAATCTAAGTGTCACATGATCTGTCATTACATATACACACCTATTTTGAAAGGTCCCAAAAGCTGCAACACCTAAGCAAGAGGCATCACTAACCAAACACTGCCATGAAGACCAAGGAACTCTCCAAACAAGTAAGGGACAATGTTGTTGAGAAGTATAAGTCAGGGTTAGTTTATAAAAAAATATCCAAATCTTTGATAATCCCCAGGAGCACCATCAAATCTACCAGAACCAAATAGAAAAAACATGGCACAACAGCAAACCTGCTAAGAGACGTCCGTCCACCAAAACTCACTGACCGGGCAAGGAGGGCATTAATCAGAGAGTCAGCACAAATACCTAAGGTAACCCTGTAGGAGCTGCAGAGTTCCACAGCAGAGACTGGAGTATCTGTACATAGGACGACAATAAGCAATACGCTCCATAGAGTTGGGCTTTATGGCAGAGTGGCCAGAAGAAATCCATTACTTTCAGCTAAAAACAAAAAGGTGCGTTGTGAGTTTGCAAAAAGGTGGGAGACTTCCAAAATGTATGGAGGATGGTGCTCTGGTCTGATGAGACTAAAATTGAACTTTTCTGCAATCAAATAAAACGCTATCCGGCGCAAACCCAACACAACACATCACCCAAAGAACACCATCCCCACAGTGAAACATGGTGGTGGCAGCATCATACTGTGGGGATGTTTTTCAGTAGCCGGGACTGGGAAACTGGTCAGAGTTGAGGGAAATATGGATGGTGCTAAATACAAGGAAATTCTTCAGCAAAACCTGTACCACTCAGCGTGATTTGAGGCTAGGATGGAGGTTCACCTTCCAGCAGGACAATGACCCCAAACACACTGCTAAAGCAACACTTGAGTGGTTTAAGGGGAAACATGTAAATGTGTTGGAATGGCCTATTCAAAGCCCAATCCAATAGAAAATCTGTGGTCAGACCTAAAGATTGCTGTTCACAAGCGCAAACCTTCCAACTTGAAGGATCTGGCGCAGTTTTGCAAGGAGGAATGGGCAAAAATCCCAGTGGTAAGATGTGGCAAGCTCATAGAGACTTATCCAAAGTGACTTGGAGCTGTGATTGCCGCAAAAGGTGGCTCTACAAAGTATTGACTTTAGGGGGGTAAATAGTTATGTACATTGACTTTTTCTGTTATTTTGTCCTATTTTCTGTTTCACAAAATAGGCATTGGCACTTACCCTTATCTGGACACGCAAGTTCCTCTGTATTACCATATACTAGATATTGCATATATTCAGCTCTATTTTTATTTATAGAGGCTGTTGTTGTTATTGTTGCCTAAATACTGTTGCAATTTATCAGCATCTTTATTTTGAATAATGCATCAACATATTCTTGGACTGGGAGGGCATGTTATATTACAGTGATTGAATGGCACTAACAATATGACTGGATGAGTATCGCCACCATTTCAGCTGTGTCTTCCGGCATATTTAATGCCTTTTTCTACAGCTGGAGTTCCACACGTTATATCCTAATATCTAGATAGAATCAGTGACCAATGCTTTAAGCTATATGGATTGTGGTCACGTATTTGTATATCCTAATATCTAGATATAATCAGTGACCAATGCTTTAAGCTATATGGATTGTGGTCACGTATTTGTATTCTCTTTGTTTTGTGAATTTGCTTACTCTGATCTATGGTGTTGGACACTCCGTATGTTTTTTGGTTTTTGTCTCCTGAGGAGCCCAACATCAACAGGGCGAAACGCGTAGGGACGTTATATATAATCATGTCATAATTGTACACTGTCTTTTTTCCTAAATTCTTACCTCCACAACACGGGGGATGGGGTGTTCTATGTATTTAATAACCTTTTTTATTTTTGGTTCACTTGTAGACTAGCAACGGCTTTCATATAGGAATAGTACCATCTGCCACCCGTATCAGGGCCGTCCAGGGTATTATAGGAGGCACGAGATACGGGATCGCCCCCATCGGGGCGGCTATTCCGTTTTTAGGCAGGGCCAAAGTAATAGGGGAAACACTAGGGTGATTGCCCCTATAGATCATTCACTTGGCATCCTGCCACGTAGGAGACAAGTGACATATAGTTTTATTTGCCTTAATTTCTGTTTATCATTTATTTTTGTATCAAAAGGGTCTAAATATTTTAATTAAGTATATTAAAAGTGAAGTTTTAGAATTAATGGTAATTCTGTGATACCCGTCTAATAATTGACCTAATTCTACTATAATCCTGTGAACAGGGTTTTGTTCATTCTGTGAGTCCCTCACAATATATATATATATATATATATATATATATATATTTAAAGTTGTGGGCATGTTCTGTAAATTAAATGATGCAAATCCTCAAACAATCCATGTTAATTCCAGGTTGTGAGGCACCAAAATACGAAAAAAGGCAAGGGGGTGAATACTTTTACAAGGTACTGTATGTATTTGCTACCTGTAAGCTGGCTTAGTTTTACTACTGAGTCCATCTCCCCCAGCAAGGAGAGAGAACGCCCTATGTGAGCATTTATCTCCCCCTGTTCTAGTGATTTGTGGGGATCTCAGCATTCAGATCCTCACTGATGAAAACCTATCAATATGACATATACAAAGTTTTGTGAAAGCTCAGTGACCCTTTAAGTTATTAAGCATATCACAAAACTATATCACTTGGAAGTGCTACTCCAGCCACTGGACTCACAATGAGCAAGTCGACCTTCCACCAGTTTTACCATATCTGTATTGACCAACTGCCACAGAGAAGCATCTGTACCCTTACATAAACCCCATTGCAACAAAATAGGGCTTCCTCCACACTGCCTTGTAAACTGGAAAGGAATATATTGAGCTTGATATCAATAAAGTGAACACCACCTGATATCATGAAGCAACCATTCTCACCCAACAGTTGGTGGCACCTTCAGAACCCAAGTCCCTTGCTATAATCCATACTAGTATTAGTATTTCTCAGAGTATCTCAGAGAAAAAAAACAGACAAGCTCTAAAGTTCATCCGCTAGACGCAGATAATGGGTACATGACCACCTGCATGTATGACCAATATGAAGGTACCATTGGTCAACCACTTCTGGGACTACCTTCAACCTGGGGTGGACTGGCCATAAACTCTGCTGGCAAACATCCCGGTAGATTGATGCGCAGGGGTCACCTGAGCAAATCCCATTGTAGCAAACTGGTAATGCCTGGGAAGTGAGGTGCAAGTCGCTATCTTGAATTAACTTCAGTGGGGCACTGTAGCCAATGGCTCTCCGCCCTGTCATTCATCCTTATGCCACTAGGCCTGAGGTGTATGAGATAATGTATCAATGGGGCAGGGACATCTCAGGTTGCAAGCCCGAGGAGGCCTGTGGGCTGCACTACAAGCTGTGGCATGGAACAGGAGTCAGGTGAGTGACATTTTTTTTCCATAGTCTCTAATAGGCCACTTTAGAGGAACTATAGGCAACATTAATATTACAGGGGTACTAGAGGAGTCATTATTACTGTTTGGGAAATATATAGGTTGTATTATTATTACTAGGGGCATTATTACTAATGGGGCTACTACAGGGAGTTTTTTCTTCTACTGGAGCCACTGTGGGGAGCATATTACTACTGGGGCCACTATAGGGGGCATATTAATACTGGGGCCACTATAGGGGGCATTATTACTATTAGAGACACTATAAGGAAGCACTACTAACTGCTAAGGGCACTCTGCTCTGCATAATTTTTGTAATTATTAATTTGTAATAAATTATAATATTCATTTGTATGGTACTGGTAAGAGAACATTAGGAAAGAGAATGTCTACAATCAGAGTGTTGTAGTATCCTGTTGACGTTTCCATTCATATGTGTTAAGGCTACTTATCCGTCAGAGGCTCTCAATAGCTGGCCAAAACAGATTAGTTTTGTCCTAATATATTCTGGAAAGAGATCCATTCAGGATGCATCAGCTCCATCAGCATTGTGTTTTGGAGATGGACACAAAAACTCTGCTTTTAGCGTTTTTTTGTCTGGCTTACAAAGCGGAACAAAACGGATCTGGCAACAAAAAAAATTATTGTCAAGGGGTGCCGGATTGCTCTGTTTTTGCTGGATCCGTTTTTATCGGTTTTATTCACTAAAATAGTGTGATTGCGATGATGTAATAAATAGTCCACTCCCTTGTCAGCCATTTTGAATTCCTCAAGTGGCACAGAAAGACAGGTACATTTTGTTGTACTGCATTGTTGTCACAGACTCATTTTTTATAGTGCTTTTGATAAATCAAAGCTGCACTATGACAAGTTGCTAAGGGCAAAAAGAAACCGTTTTTGGACCTCATTCAAACTAAGAGTTCTAACAGAACGTTAGTGGTATGGGATGATGTAGCATAGAATGGTGTGAACTTTGTGCACAGTAATCTGATTGTTACAGAGCTCTGATAACTGTACTGTCATTGCACCAAAAAGTATACTTGAGTTTTTATAACATGACCAGGACAGATTGTTATGGCCCTAGTAGACCGCATGATTTTTGGGCCAATTATTATGAACTAAGTGTTGTGAGACAGTGACTGGAAAAATAGTAGAAAATAGCTTTATTTCGCCTAGGTTTCTCTCAGATACAATGTACTAGACAACAGGAAGTGGTTATCTCAACTATGAAAGCAGGGTGAGATGTCAGAAAACCAGGAAAGATGGGTTGCCTTAGCAAAACATTGTTTACTGAGGACTTTGGTTAATGGTGTTGTAGTGGGGCTTCCCTTCCTGTCCAGAACAGGTTTTCTATAGAGCTCTCAGCCAGGTGATGGAGCTCAGCTCATTTCTGGGCTATAAAGGTCTGCACAATGAGCATGTGTGGGTGGGGGACTGGTGGAACAGACTGTCTTTTATCATTACTGCTGAAGTCTGCTAAAATGACAAAAAAGGACACTGTAAGTTTACGTTGTGTGGCTGGTAGTAGGCCGCCAGTATAGAAAGGGTGATTGTGTGTTTAGTTAGTGCTCAGCCAAGCAGGAATTTATTTGCAGGAAGTGTTTTGTCTGAAGGCCTTATATTTTGTTTGTGTATGAAAATAAATAAAACAGGCAAATCCCTGTGTGAGCTGTGCCGTGGTGTCACTGTCTCTGACTGCTGTGCCTACTACTATTGAGCTGATCCCCACAGTGTTCATAGGAACGTTTGTTCCCAATAATTGGCCAGTATAACCAAGTAGCCAATTGTTGGCTGATAGGTAGGATGAAAGATGGCCAATTATCGGCAGCATATCTTCCTATGTAAGGCTTCCTTGCAAACTAGCGGCGGTGATCTGCCAGGTTGTTCCTTCAGGGAACAGCCTGCCAGATCTCAGCAACTCTGGCACTGCCGGTGTTCTGCCAGATTCTGTCACTACCAGAGCTTTGAGACGTTCTCACAGCTCTGTTTCTCCACCCCTGTGATGATGTCACTACTAGAGCTTGGAGGAGTTCCCTCTGCCCTGTTTCTCCACCCCTGTGATGAGGTCTTTATTTTATGTTTCCTTCCTCCCAGCTGTCTCTCCTGTGTTTGATTTCGCTGCCTTTAAATCACCCCTCCTCCTTTGTAGAGGTGCGGATTATACTTTTCATTTGAGCTGTATCTCTCGCTTGAGTAACTTCACTTGTGTGATATCTTTTCACTGGATCTGTGTTCTGCTGAAGCAAGTACTTCGGATATTGTCTGCTGACTTCGGATCTGTTTTCACTGCAGCCGCAACTCCTTCAGTTAAGTGTTCAGACATTGTGTGTTTCTGTTTCTTTGCTGACTGGATCCGAGGCGACCCCGGTTCCGTCCATATACTGAGCAGGGCACCGGTGGCCGAGCCCCTTCCACTATTGTAGGGGTTTCAGTGGTCATCAGCCTAAGGTACGCGGGCATGTCTCGATCCACCATATGGATCCGGACATGTGCATAGCAGCTTAGGGAGAGCTTTTAGGGTCTGACAGGGGTCACCCTTTATCCTCCCTAGTTTGGGTCCGGTCAGTCGCTATTCACTGTGTGTTGCTCACTTACAGCCGTGACAGATTCCTATACCTGGCAGAATGCTATACCCGGAAATTCCAACAAATATGCTGAAAATCATCCGGAAAAAAACTGCATTATACTTAATAGGGCCGGTAGACATTCTGTCTGCATCAGGCGGTGCCAGATTCAGAGAATTCTGGCAAGCTGTTCTCTTCCGTGACAGCCTGCTGGGATTCAAACCGGAGATGTGAAAGTAGCCTTAGTTAGTAGAGCATGATCAAAAGAGACAGCCACATCTCCAAATGTAATACACTGCCCATATTCAATAGAACTGAGGGAGGAATTACTGTGGTAGCAATCATTACTCCCACATCCAGTTGGCATTGGTCTGTGTAATCAGTTCGCAAAAAAGAAGTGCAAAAGGGGTGCCGATGGACGTGTTATCATCCATCAGGCACTCACGCAACCTAAACATCGGGCAGCGTAATACAGCCCATATCCAGTGAATGACAACATGCAGAGATCTTGATACAGAAAGCATATAGGAAAATTGTAAAATGTTCATTATGTATTTCATTGTACCAACTGGAGGCAAACAATGAAATAGCTTGTGATGTCACATTTTAGAAGCTAAAAGAAGAATCACCAATGGATACTAGGCTGGGTTCCCATCTACGTGTACAGATCATCAAGTGTCTGTATTTTTAGACTAAAGTCTTTGCATCGTAGATTTGGTTGCATTGTCTTCAGACAGGAAAATACTACCCAAAATACTATCCATGAATAATGACAAATGAAAAAAAAAGGATTATTGTTTGTTAACCTAACCCCTTCTGTCTTGAGTAAAATCTGCTATATTTACATTAGGCAAGAAATGAAGATAATCTTCTTCCTGAAAAGTTTAAGACGTGTATGAATCACAAATGTCAGGCTGCTTTAGACAATAAATTGGAGTTTGAAAGCTTTTGCCCAACAGGTTTTGGATGCGGATTAGAGGAGGCCCCTGAGCAAAACTGCCACAATATGTCTCAATATCTGCCCAATCAGTTGTTAAACTAGACATACATGTAAGATAGCTGAGAGGTGCTTCATAACCATGCACTTGAGGGCATTATCCCATGCAATGTATTAATATGCAATAAACAGTGAATTCCAAATGAAGTACTGTACTATTGCAGTATAAATGCAATAAAAATGAAGCTAGATTTTATTTTATATGTACATTAAAGTTTACTCTCTGGTAGTGCCCTCTGCTGTTTATCATCCTGGTCCACCTTCTCCTGCATTCAGAGTAGGACTAATATGCTCAGTAGCTTCCTTTCACACCCAACCTATCCTCAGTGCTGGCATAGTGATCTCAGAACGAAGCGGTCTGGACACCTTTCATTGATTCTTTTATCCCTACTTCCAAATTCACAGAAATATATAGCTATCGCTCTAAACAGTGAAGAAGTGAATTGTGGGAGTATTACATACCATATGTATCTCTAGGGCTACATGAGAGGGACTAGTTTCTATGCAGGGAAGGAAGGGGTTAATAAGAGCTGATGGCAGTGCTTCCTGGGAGATGCAGCTGTGTGACTGTCTTAAGTGAGCTGCTGCCCACCTACAGAAAGGGAAGAAAGTCCTCCAATAAGTGAATGAAAAAAAGAGTTTTACAGTTGTGGGATAACCTCATGAAAATAGCAGAATGAGACAAGTAGCTGCCAGACCCTTGTCACAGCTTCTTATCGCCAACAAGAAGAAAGAAAAAGTACACATTTCGAAATCCCATGCAACATACTCATTGCTCAAAATATCTTCCTTCGGGGGGAAAGTTGAGATGACCCAATACATTTTGGACTGGATCCACTGACAGTTTTTGTAATGCTAATAGGCAGACTAGAATATCCAATCAATCCACTGGTAACATACCTTCTATTCTATACAATCCAACATATATCATATGATTCCAAGCTATATCATCCTAATCCTATACCATATTGCAGTGTCCTGGCAGTTTACTGCTAAAAAGGTGGAACATGTCTTTATATTTTTCTAATTCACTTTGGAGGTTGCAGGTAAGGGAGTACAGTACACCAGCCATGTCGAGGAGGCGCATGCTAAAGAGTCTTTGGAGGTAACCTGCATACAACTTCTGGATTCCAAAGCACCCTGTCTAGGAGAATAGGAACTCTGGCATACTGTGGACACAGACTGGTCGTATGCTATGAAAACTACACCCTGCAGTTGGGTACTTGTAGTGCTGCATTTTGAAGAAAAGAGACTGAAATAAATACAGAAATGAGAGATGCACTATTCTATTCTATGCTATACATATTATACCATTGTATATTACCTCATACATTTCATACTATTCCATACTATATATTCCCATAAATATCAATTCCATACAATCCCAAAGATATTACCATTCCATGCTTCATCATCACATCAGTGCTTTATTATAGCATATACAATTCCATGCTATACCACACAATCATATATCATATAATATGATTCCGTGTTATATAATCCTTACCACCCCATACCACATCATACCATTTCATGCTTTCCATCTTATACACACACCACACTATTCCATGCTATATCATCCCAAAAGTATCAAACCATTCCATTCTATACAATCTCATGCTTATAACACCATGCTATTCTCATACTGTACATATCATACCATTCCACGCTAAAATACTCCATATCAACATTCTGTATATAATACCATACTATATCATAGCATTACGTGTTACATATGGCATATCATACATGCTTTTTTTTATCATGTATTGAAAATGTCATATGTTGAATTCACCTTCAGGTTTTGATAGCAGTTAGCACTTTATTATAACGGTATTTCACAGATGTGTCTTGGTTTCTAATTATAAATGAGCATTTTTACCTATAATAGGAAGATTTTGGATTGGTTGTAGTATTTGCACTTTAATCATGAATAATAATTTGTCCATTATGTAATTTTTTATGAGATCAATAGCTTTCATACTTGGTTGTTGCGCATGTGAATTATAATCTGTTTGCATCATGTTAGTCTTACATGTTAGGCTTTTTATATTTATGTATTAAGTAATTTGTGAGGACAGGTTCCATTTTCCTCCCCTTTCTCCCCCAACTTTTTTACCTGGTCATCTGCGCGCATGACCGCCCTTCTCCTACTTGGTTTCGAAGTCAGTGACGGCTGTCTGCGCTTCACCACGTGGATTGCCCTCTCTGGCGTCGGCCTCTGGGTGAGGGCGGAAGTGACATGATGTGGCGGTTCAGGACAGGTCATGCGCCACCTGCGTGATGACTCGGTAATAATAGCACATGACACCAGTTTGACACGCCATTGGTACGGCTCTAGTTCTTAAGTAACCACTCTTCCTGAGGAAGCAATTGAACGCGAAACGCGAGTCGAGGAGCGCCACTGAACCTCTCATCTCTCTATAGGTAATGTTACCTTTTATATCTGCTAGAGCTTAGGTATATGTATTCAGGTTGGAGCTGTGTCTCATACCAGAGCGGCATTAGGTTGGCCTAATACATCTTATTGTATGCTGGATGCATTAGATTATACAACTGTAGGCATTTACCTATGCAGATTCATGATTAATATAGGCACGGCTCTTTCCACTTATTTTCCTAGTTATGGTTTGAGGGAGTCTGAGAGGGGAGGTGTGCGGCTGTCAATCCCTACGATTGTATTATATATTGTCATGATAGTTCATTTTTACATTGTATCTAATAAAAAAAAAGAAATTCAATTGTTAAGGTATATTGTACTCCATTTATTTGTAGTGAATGTAGGTATAATTATGTGACTATATCTAGAAGCTCCTTCCAATGCTCCTGCTTACACTGCAGTTTTGTCATGTTTTTTGGCTGCAATTCACAGAAAGAAAAAAACTATACTGCAATTGTGTAGTCATCTCAATGTGTACATGAAAAATACTGATGGGATTACAATACAAGCTGGGTCGGTTGCATCAAGGGTCAATGTCAAACATTACTAATCCATATGGTGATGCTGCCCAAGTGACCTTTCTATTTACAATTCACCCATTGTCTGCACTCTGTACAATGTGTGGTTACTTTGTGAAAAGCAGGTTGTGCCAGCAATTACTGATGGCGTGTAGTACAGAATACATGCAAAAGAAATGAAAGCTAGGATATCTAACCGACGAAAAGAAGTGTACATATCAGCCTACCCACTGATTAGCCAATGCAGTTCAATATAGTGTATTGTTCTCTGTTGTCGACATATCCAGCTATGTGGGAGGCTGACTGTTATATTCATTAACATAGTAAAATCCCCTGCCCTCGCATTTCTCCAGTTTATTTGCATGCTATATAGCATGCGACTGATTTTAGCACAGGTCAGCTACCTCTGGCATGCCCCCCCCCCCCCCCCCCCGAGAATATAGTAAGAGAGGGCTTCCGATCGCCTTGCTACTGTAAACAGTGTCCGGGCTGGTGCGGTTCTGGACGTTCTACGTCTCCTGTGCAGCCTCTCGCTCGTTCTCTCCCTCCTCTTCTTTATTCTAGCTCCAATATGGAAAGCACGTAAACCCCTGCTAGATTCTGGGCCTGGCTGCAGGCGGGCGCTGCGATTTGGCACAGCTGCGGCTGTCGTGCGGCTGGTCCACTCTGCGCTGTGGTGTGCCGGCGGTGCGGGATGTGTGTGCCTGGTCGGCCGGCCTTGCATCCCTTGTGCTGCGGCAGTGCCGAGTTTTCTGGCTGTCAGCGCGCGCCCCTCCTCCCGCTGGAGGGCCACCTGCTCCTGCAGCCGGCCCTTCCTCCTCCTGCTGCTGCCGGCCGGGTTAGTTGTAAACAAGCTCCCCACATGCTTGGCCCTCTCCCTGTCATTGGCGGCTGCACTCAGCCGGACTCACACGCCCACCAGGCGCAGGCAGAAAATAAACATATGTGCTACGTGTGTTCTCCGAGCAGCCGCTCAGGTCCCTTGCGGCACGTAGCAGAGCTGAGAGTGCTGCACGGGCGGAAAAGGTTCTGCGGCAGCCGCTCACCGAGTGTGCTGCTGCAGAACCTTAGCCAGGACAAGATGTTCTGCAGCAGCTCCCAGTGCAGACTGGTTGCGTACATTAAATCTGCAAATATCTGCCAGTGTGATGAACAACTCAGCCTGACAAGATGTTCTGCAGCAG
The DNA here is from genome assembly GCF_014858855.1 of Bufo gargarizans. Lineage (NCBI taxonomy): Eukaryota > Metazoa > Chordata > Amphibia > Anura > Bufonidae > Bufo > Bufo gargarizans. The sequence goes on from NC_058081.1 coordinate 560,872,197, forward strand.
CATTATCAGTGCACTCCAAGGCTTCAGCTGCTGCAGAACCTCAACCAGGCAAGATGTTTTGCAGCAGCACAGACTGGAAGTGCCCCTCCTGAGACAAGGCTCTGGATCCGCCACTGGGAACTGCTGAGGTGTTATGGAAGCCCAGGTTGCTTTTATAGAGGCCTTCAGCTCAACTGCATTGTTGGGTCTGGGGTCTCATTTTTCTCTTGACAATAGATATAGATTCTCTATAGGGTTTAGGTCAGGCGAGTTTGCTGGTCAATCAAGCACAGTGATATTGTGGTTATTAAACCAGGTATTGGAACTTTTGGCAGGCTGGGCAGGTGCCAAGTCCTGCTGGAAAATAAAATCAACATCTCCATAAAGCTTGTCAGCAGAGGGAAACATGAAGCGCTCCCAAATTTTCTGGAAGACGGCTGCGTTGACTTAAGACTTGATATAACACAGTGGACCAACGCCAGCTGATGACATGTCTCCCCAAACCATCACTGGAAACTTCAAATTGGACCTCAAGCAACTTGAATTGTGTGCCTCTCCACTCTTCCTTCAGACTCTGGGACCTTGATGTCAAAATGGAATGCAAAATTTACTTTCATATGAAAACAGTACATTAGACCACTGAGCAACAAGCCAGTCCTTTTTCTCCTTAGCCCAGGAAAGAAGATTCTGATGTTGTCTTTGGGTCATCAGTGGCTTGACACAAGGAATGCCACAGTTGTAGCTCATGTCCTGGATACATCTGTATGTGGTTACCTTTGAAGCACTGATTTCAGCCACAGTCCACCCCTTGTGAATCTCGCGCAAATTATTGAATGGCCTTTTCTTGACAATCCTTTCAGGGCTGCGGTTATCCCTGTTGCTTGTGCACCTTTTTCTACCTCACTTTTTTCTTCCACTCAACCTTCCATCAATATGCTTGGATTCAGCACTCTGTGAACAGCCAGCTTCTTTAGTAATGACCTTTTGTGGCTTTACCTCCTTGTGGAGAGTGTCAGTGACTGTCTTCTGGACAACTGTCAAGCAGTCTTGCCCATGATTGTGTATCCTATTGAACCAGACTTAAGGACGATTTAAAAGCTTAGGAAACTTTTGCAGGTGTTTTTAGTTGATTAGCTGATTAGAGTGTGACACAATGGGGGACATGTATCAATAATGGCGTAATTTGTGCCAAAGAAATACTAAAGATACAAATCAAAACTGGCGATTTGTCTCACCTCATATTAAAAGGGGCACGCCACTTGTAAAATGTGTTTTTAAAATGTCAACTTGATTATCCTCCTATTTCTCTTGATTTGCGACATTTTAACACCAACAGCACTAAAATGCGACTTTTTTTAAAACAAAATGCGTCATTTCAGCCACTCCCCTGCCAGACCACACTTGAGACTTTTGAAGCATATTTCAACATTTCTACTGGTAAATTGCGACTTTTGTTTCATACTTGGGACATTTTTGTTATTGTTTTGTTTTTGTTGGATGTCCGTTTACTGACAAAACCCTGTTGTTTAGCTCATATTAGAAAAAAATAATTGCATCCTGTTTTAATACTTACCTATCACTTGTTCCCACCACGAGTTGGTTTAACTTTTTTTATAAAAAGTCGCATTTTTATTCCATGAATGCGACTTTTTACACAAACCACCACCACATAAGCTGGCTTTATTGTGTGCAACAATTCGAGCCATTTCTGCCCATAAGAGGATGATAAATGAGGCGTAATATGAACCAGTTTGATAGCCCCGCCCACGTTGACATTTATAACTCATTTCTGGCGTGATGCATTCTTTATGGTGAAATTTCTGGAGAAAACAGTTGATATATTTGGTGCAAATCAAAACACTATTCTTTTTGGTGCATTTTACGCCTTAATTCTGGTGCAACATGTTCCCCCTTGAGTCTACAATATTGAACTTTTTCCCAATATTCTAATTTTCTGAGATACCGACATTTGGTTTTTTATTAGCTGTAAACTATAATAGTCAACATTAAAAGAAACAAATGCTTTAAATAGATCATTCTGTATGTAAAAAATCTTCAAAATTGATGTTTTACTTTTTTAATAGCTAAAATAAATTCACTTTTTGGTGATGTTCAAATTTATTGAGATGCACCTGTATACCCTATCAAGACCCCATTCTATAACATAGAGTACAGAGCCAATAATGCACACCTCTCCTCCCCCTGAATGACAAGGCTAGACATCTGCTGTGTCCTAGCAAATACATAATATACACACTATGTACTATAGCAGGGATGGCCAACCTGAGGCTCTCCAGATGTTACAAAACTACAACTCCCAGCATGCCCAGACTGCCAACAGCTATCAGCCTACAGCAGGGCATGGTGGGAATTGTAGTTTTACAACAGCTGGAGAGCCGCAGGTTGGCCATGCCTGTACTATAGCTTTACCAAATTGAGATATGATTAGAGAAATGTGTTTCTCTACAACTCACATTACTGGTGTCTTTATAATTATATATTCTACTTGTGAATAAAGCTGTAATATGTATATTAGCTTTCTGAGCATATCTCATTGTGGTGGAGCTAAAGTACATAGAGTATATGCTATGTAAATGCTAGGACAAAGCTCCGCCCTCAAGATGCTGATGCCTATCCCTGTCAATCAAATGGAAGGGGGAGTGTGCAGAGCACAATTCAGTGCTCAAAGGATTCAGCACCGCCTCCTGGTGCTCCAACTTACTCATTCGCATATTACTAAAATGCAGATATCTATGCAGCTGTGTAGCATACAGACAAAAGAAATGTATTGTTTTTGTAAGCCTAATGAGCCCTACCAGGCAGTATGCCTGTTTAATAGGGTTGATCCTGGTGACAGAGCCTCTTGAAAAGATAACATGCAGGCCAGTGATTACAGTAGTTGCAGCAGTCACATGTCCCTGTATTGGAACATTACCGCAGGGGAAGGAAGTGGAGAACACCTGGGGACTAGGCAACTTTGGAATGGGAGCTGAGGGGGATTGGTGAGTATAACTTTTTAAAATTAATTTTTACTAGAAGTTGAGCGAACCTTTTGAGATTTGGTTCAGTTCTGATTTGCCAAATTTTTTAAAAAAATTCATTTTGGACCCAAATTGATTTGGACCAATCGACAGTGGCTTCAATTAAACTGCAAACTGGTATATAAAACCCACTAGTCTTCTGGGACTTCGAATTTTTTGGAAAACATGTTATCTCTTTTCGTAAATTTTTTTATCAATTTTTGCTTTTTCTCTCCCCCTCCCTAAGCTCTTGAATGCAATGACAGAAATAAAAAATCATGTCACACTGACACTGACATACATAGCTATGGTAAACGTATGCTTGATGGTATTCCCAAACAGCGTGTTCACACTGCACCACCGCAAGTATTATGCTTTTTCATATTCCAGTGCTTCCAAAAATCCATAATTATAGAAAACATTTTAATGCTAATGCTACGCTTATTTTTCAAATTTGAGATTCTTGGCAAATAGATTTTGTACAAAATGATTTGGGCCTGTCTGCCAAACATCAAGGTGATCTCTATCAGATGGGAACCTAAGACTAAATACTACCTGTTATGTGCCATAATGGCCTCCATAAAATTCAGGGACTGCAGGTTCCACATGCATGCTGGGTCCACTCTGCTTTTTACCATTTTTGGTGCTATAACGGCCTCCTCTCATTGTATTTATTGGAAGCTATTTGACACCAGGAGAAGTAGAGTGGGCAAAGCATGCATGTTGGTACCTGCATCCCTGGATTTAATGTAGGCCGTTATGGCACCAAAAATGGTAAAAAGCAGAGTGAACCCAGCATGCATGTGGAACCTGCACTCCCTGAATTTTATGGTGGCCATTATGGCACATAACAGGTAGGATTTAGTGTTAGGTTCCCGTCTTATAGAGATCACCTTGACGTTTGGCAAACAGGCACAAATAATTTTGTACAAAATGTATTTGCCAAGAATCTCAAATTAGCAAAATAAGTGTAGCATTAGCACCAGAATGTTTTCTATAATTATGGCATTATTGTAATTTATTTGTGTTTGAAGAGTGCTGTTTCATTGTCTTTTTTTCTTAGCAGAAGGAGAATAGCATGGAAATCTGCTGTCTATAGGTAGTATTAGTGGTGGCAGTTAAAAGCGGTGGCAGTAGGGAATTAGCAGCCAGGAGTAGTAGCTATTGGCAGTGCAGGCAGCAGCAGCCATATGGTACCTGTTGTCACACAGACTGCAGCAGTAACATGATGGCGGCAGTGGCATGAGGGAGGCAGCAGCAGTACAGAATATGATGCTAGGCAGGCAGACAGCAACAGTGGTAAGATGGAGCACTGTCAGCAGGGCCAGATCTATTCATCAGCCTCAGCCAGAGGAGTGTGAAAATCTTCCCGAATCCAGGCTTGGTTCATTCTGACAAAAGTGATGTTTTGGACACTGGCAGAGGACAACTTGGTCTGTTTGGGTGTCACCACTTCCCCTGCAGTGCTGAAAATCAGGGCGTTGCTAGGTTCAAACATTCGGGGTCTGGAGGACGTGTCATAAGGATGTCACGTAGTTGCTGTTTCCATACCATGATATCTTGAATGTTAAAATAAAGAATATTTGGATTTTAAACCTAGTGGTGGATTTTTCCACAGGACTGTATGTTGTTGGCGGCTATGGGACGGAGTGATGTTATTTACATCGGACTGAATGTTGAGGGGATGATGTTGTTTACATGGGATTGCATGTTGGAGGTGGCTGGGGTGATAGTATTTACATGGGACTGTATATTGGAGGAGGCTAGAGAGATGGTGTGATGTTATTTACATGGGACTCTACTGCGGGGGGAGGGAAATAGTCTGGGACTGTATGGTGTAGCGGCTGAGGCATTATAATTTCTGAGGACACTAAAGGGAGGAATAACACTATAGGGGGCACTGCAGGGGGCATTTTTAATATTGGGGGAACTTCAGGGCGAGCATTATAACAGTAGAGGGCAATATAAATACTAGGGGAACTGTAGGGGTATTTTAAAACCAGGGGCCATCATATTTTTCTTCAGGATAGTAGTTGGGGTTATTGGGGAGCACAGAAAGCAGCAAGATAACACTGTGGGGACTCCAGGTTAGGGGATAATCATAGAAATGTGAGGAAGCTAAGATGTCGGTGTGTCAAACTCTGCAGAGACGAGGCACGGCTGAAAGAAGTTGTCCGGACTGAATGGAGAAAATGATGACAGAGAAGATCTACATTAGAGGAGAAGTCACCTGGGAGGCACTGAATATGACAGGTATGTGCTGCTGTATAGCAAGTACCGTTAAATGCGGTGTGCGGGGGGAGGAAAGACTTAGAGAATTGGTCCATATTCATTGGGGATTGGGCCCTTTTGAGACCCTACCAATGCCCCCGGCTGAAAACCCTATCCAAGATGACACTCAAGGCTGGACTAGAAAGAAGACATGTCAGAGAGCAGACGGTCAGTTCTGGCCACTGTTCTAGTCTTCTCAGGAGTTCATTGGATCAGGAAACAGGGTATACACTGAAGATAGGCTAGAGTGTAGGTACCTGGGCATTGAGGCGGGAGGTCTCCTCTTACTGATTTTTTTTTGTTTACATTTTTCGCTGCTAGGCGGAGGCTTTTGCCTAGCAGTGTTCCCAATGACGTTACATGCATTGATGCATGGGCTTTAGCGCTGCCCTAGCCACTTTACAGGCCGTGTCGTGACGTCACTAGGCTCATTCCGCCTAGCTTGCCCATTGAGAGCCTGTGTATGTCACCGGATCTCCAGAAAAAGCCCTTGCCCTGCATGATTCAGCACAGGGCAAGGGAGAGCATCGTAGCACAATGTTGCAGTTGTAATCCCTGAACTCCTTGCCCAGTTGGAATTGGCAGGGTGACAGCCAGCCAGATGTTTGATGTACTTTAGCAACTGCTTGTCTGTTTGGCTACTCTCACCCAGGACAATCAGCTCTAACACTTCATGGCAACGCTTAACTTGACATATGTGATAGGAAAGAGGGGGAGTGGGAGCGACGTTGTGCCCTGCTGCTGTTGGAGACGGGAACATGTCCATGGAGGAGGAGGTTAAGGAGGCAGATATGTGCCTGGTGTGCGAGCCAGGCTGATAGAATCATGGGGGGTTCAAAAGGACCTGGACCTTTCTGCTGCCTCACAACTGCTGCAAAAAACATTGTCCCAGTAGGCCATGAAAGACATGTACTGTCCCTGCCCATAACAGCTGCTACAGGTGTCCACTGTGGCGTACATCTTGCTCTACAAGAATGGAAAGCAGCTGCCCGAGTTCTCCACCACAAGAGACTTCAAGGCACTACTAAATGCAACAGCAGCGAATGCACCACCAGCAAGTTGGCCAGGTGGGGGTTCAGCTTGTAGACAAGCTAATTGTTGGTCGAGAAAAGTTTTTTCATGGTCACACATTCTGTTATGGAGAAAAGGACAATGAATCTTAGCAGAAGAAGTAGAATCTGATGATGTTGACACGGACACTGTATTGCTTGGGATGCAGGTTGGCTGCCACAAAAAAGACCAGGAGAAGGAGAGACTTGTTCTGACTGGAAATGCTGGCCAGTTGTATATTCCCAAAGGATCCGGTGATACCACCCCATGTACTGCGATAGAGCTCTGGTACTTATGTTTGTGTTTGAATGCCCATGGCTTATTTTAATGCTGCAGATCTTGCACAAAGTTGTGGTTTTGTGTCAGCCTTATGGAGAAAAAACAACATACGGGAGTTGCTCGCACAGAGCTAGCGGAAGCCAAGCTTGGAGTGGGTTTGGCGTGTTTTGCGCCTGCGCCAACATTGTCACCAGTATCACCATTTCTGCCAGTTCTCTTGGATTCCGTTATTTAACATGGTTATAACGGAAAGCCATAACGGAATCCCTAACGCTAGTGTGAACCCACCCTAAGGGGTATTAGATGATCAGCACAAAGTGGAAGTACCAGTCACACAGTTAGAAAAACTATAAACCCTTTTTGACAGAATGGCTCAATATTTTTTTTTTATAAAGGCCAATTGAAAATATGATTCTTAACAAAAAAAATTGCATTCTGTCTGGGCATTCCGTTATTTTCCGTTATAACCATGTTATAACGGAAAGCTATAACGGAATCCCTAACGCTAGTGTGAACCTACCCTTATCTCTAAAACTACTAAGAGGTCATAAACACTTATTTAAGCCACATTTTTATCAGTAAGATAAGGATTGAGCTTTGATGAGTGTTTATAAGGTTAGAGAGCAGGAAAAGACAGAAAATCCACAGGCAGCTAGTAGAGCATCTCAGCTATGTACACAAAAAGGATTCCATATTTTTAATAGACTAATTGAAAACATGATTTTTAGCTCAAAATAAGCACAATGCAATAATACTTTTTTTCCCCCAAAGGTGCAGTCAGGTCCATAAATATTGGGAAATCGACACAATTCTAACATTTTTGTCTCTATACACCGCCACAATGGATTTGAAATGAAACGAACAAGATGTGCTTTAACTGCAGACTGTCAGCTTTAATTTGAGGGTATTTACATCCATATCAGGTGAACGGTGTAGGAATTGCAACAGTTTGCATATGTGCCTCCCACTAGTTAAGGGACCAAAAGTAATGGGACAGAATAATAATCATAAATCAAACTTTCATTTTTTAATACTTGGTTGCAAATCCTTTGTAGGCAATCACAGCCTGAAGTCTGGAAAGCATAGACATCCCCAGATGCTGGGTGTCATCCCTAGTGATGCTCTGCCAGGCCTCTACTGCAACTGTCTTTAGTTCCTGCTTGTTCTTGGGGCATTTTCCCTTCAGTTTTGTCTTCAGCAAGTGAAATGCATGCTCAATTGGATTCAGGTCAGGTGATTGACTTGGCCATTGCATAACATTCCACTTCTTTCCCTTAAAAAACTCTTTAGTTGCTTTTGCAGTATGCTTTGGGTCATTGTCCATCTGCACTGTGAAGCGCCGTCCAATGAGTTCTGAAGCATTTGGCTGAATATGAGCAGACTATATTGCCCGAAACACTTCAGAATTCATACTGCTGCTTTTGTCAGCAGTCACATCATCAATAAATACAAGAGAACCAGTTCTATTGGCAGCCATACATGCCCACACCATGACACTACTACCACCCTGCTTCACTGATGAGGTGGTATGCTTAGGATCATGAGCAGTTCCTTTCCTTCTCCATACTCTTCTCTTCCCATCACTCTGGTACAAGTTGATCTTGGTCTCATCTGTCCATAGGATGTTGTTCCAGAACTGTGAAGGCTTTTTTAGATGTCGTTTGGCAAACTCTAATCCGGCCTTCCTGTTTTTGAGGCTCACCAATGGTTTACATCTTGTGGTGAACCCTCTGTATTCACTCTGGTAAAGTCTTCTCTTGATTGTTGACGTTGACACACATACACCTACCTCCTGGACAGTGTTCTCGATCTGGCCAACTGTAGTGAAGGGTCTTTCCTTCACCAGGGAAAGAATTCTTCGGTCATCCACGACAGTTGTTTTCCATGGTCTTCCGGGTCTTTTGGTGTTGCTGAGCTCACCGTTGCGTTCCTTCTTTTTAAGAATGTTCCAAACAGTTGTTTTGGCCACGCCTAATGTTTTTGCTATCTCTCTGATGGGATTGTTTTGTTTTTTCAGCCAAATGATGGCTTGCTTCACTGATAGTGACAGCTTTTTGGATCTCATCTTGAAAGTTGACAGCAACAGATTCTAAATACAAATAGCACACTTGAAATTAACGCTAACAGCTTAGAAGCCAATTGCCCCATTACTTTTGGTCCCTTAACAAGTGGGATGCACATATGCAAACTGTTGTTGCAGTTAAAACACATCTTGTTCCTTTCATTTCAAATCCATTGTGGTGGTGTATAGAGCCAAAAATGAATTGTGTCGATGTCCCAATATTTATGGACCTGACTGTATATATAGTCTTTAAAACATTATCTATCCTGGATGGTACAACATGTGTTGTACAGTTGTATTGAGCTAATTCTCCCCACACAAACACTTGAGAAAAAAAAACTGTATTCCTGTTAAACTGGGAAAAAAATAAATGCTCTTGAAGGAAGCTGCTTTTGAGATTCTGCAGCAGCTGCAGCTATGCTAGGAGGCACACCCAGCCTCACTCCTAACTCCCTGGCTGAAAGCTTTTACACAATTCTTCTAATTTCTAACCCTTCCATAAACTGTCCCTGACACTAGAAGCTTGAAGGTGACTGTAAACTGTTCCTAAGATCATTTGCTGTCGGACACTGCATAGACCCATCTAGTGATGAGTGAGCATGCTCGGCCGAGCACCGGTTCGGCTCGACCATCGCTATGCTTGGCACGTGGTGGTACTCGGCCGAATACCACGTGTGCTCGTCGCATTGCTCGAGTCTCCTCCCCGCACATTTGGCGCCTCCTAAGCATCCAATCAATGTTCAGGTAAGTAATTCCCTTCTGGCAACTGAAATTTAATGTGGATAAGTGCAAGATAATGCACCTGGGGCGTAAAAACCCAAGGGCAGAATATAGAATATTCGACACAGTCCTGACCTCAGTATCTGAGGAAAGGGATTTAGGAGTAATTATTTCAGAAGACTTAAAGGTGGGAAGACAATGTAATAAAGCAGCACGAAATGCAAGCAGAATGCTTGGATGTATAGGGAGAGGTATAAGCAGTAGAAAGAGTGAAGTGCTTATGCCGCTGTACAGAACACTGGTGAGACCTCACTTGGAGTATTGTGCGCAGTACTGGAGGCCATATCTCCAGAAGGATATAGATACTCTAGAGAGAGTTCAGAGAAGAGCTACTAAACTAGTACATGGATTGCAGGATAAAACTTACCAGGAAAGGTTAAAAGACCTTAATATGTATAGCTTGGAAGAAAGAAGAGACCGAGGGGATATGATAGAAACTTTTAAATACATAAAGGGAATCAACTCGGTAAAGGAGGAGAGCATATTTAAAAGAAGAAAAACTACCACAAGAGGACACAGTTTTAAATTAGAGGGGCAAAGGTTTAAAAGTAATATAAGGAAGTATTACTTTACTGAGAGGGTAGTGGATGCATGGAATAGCCTTCCTGCAGAAGTGGTAGCTGCAAATACAGTGAAGGAGTTTAAGCATGCATGGGATAGGCATAAGGCCATCCTTCATATAAGATAGGGCCGGGGCTATTCATAGGATTCAGATATATTGGGCAGACTAGATGGGCCAAATGGTTCTTATCTGCCGACACATTCTATGTTTCTATGTTTCTATGTTTCAGTGTAATGCCATAGCCATGTTAGCTATAAGCCTTACACTGATTGGCTGGCCGGAACATGTGGTACTAGTTTATATAGGAGCCGATGCCCCGCGCTCGGATCATTCAGCATCAGGGAGAGCAGACAGTAGGCAGGGAAATATAGCTGTTTACTGGAAATTCACAGATTTAACTCCCCAAAAACTATTGAAAGACCAAACAGTCCTCTTAAGGACTACAGTGTGTGTTTGACAGCAGTGCAGCACCAGGGACAGGCGTCTTTACGAAGGGACATAAAGTGCAGGGCTGGGAAATCGCTTTTTTTAAGTACCCAAAAGCTTTTAAAAGACAGAAAGATTTGATATTAGTGAGATCTACAGGACGCCTTCAGAAAGCAGTGTGTTTAGCAGACATTATAAAAAGGGGCTTATTCACTAGAGTGTGTCTGCAAGTGAGATATACACCGCGCCATCAGATACATTTTTTTTCTGGGGAAATTAACCTAATTTGTGCCACATCTGTGTGTGCGTTCAATCTGCAACCGTTATATTCAGTACTCCCGCAGAGAATTATTTATACTTTGGGCAAAATGAACAAGTTTTGGGCACATCTGTGTGTGCGTTCAATCCACAAACGTTATATACAGTATTCCAGCAGAGAATTATTTGTATTTGGGACAAATGTAACTGTTTTCTGCCAAATATACTGTCCATATAGTGTGGCTTTCTGTGACAAATACTCTACCACGTTTGAAAAGATTGTCTGTTGCGCCAAACTAAATAATCTGGGCATAATTTAGTGTCCATATTCTGTTCATTACTGGGGCATATACTGAGTCAAATTTAAAATGTGTGTGTCTTGCGACAAAATAAATAAGGCTTCTTTCACACTGACGTTTGAATTCCGTTTGTGAGATCCGTTTCAGGGATCTCACAAACGGTTCAAAACGGATCAGTTTAGCCCCAATGCATTCTGGATGATAAGGATCCGTTCAGAATGCATCAGTTTGGCTCCGTTCCGCCTCCATTCCGCTCTGGAGGCGGACACCAAAACGCTGCTTGCAGCATTTTGATGTCCGCCTGACCATGCGGAGCCAAAAGGATCCGTCCTGACTTACAATGTAAGTCAATGGGGACAGATCAGTTTTCACTGACACAATATAGTGCAATTGAAATCCGCCTCCCATTGACTTTCAGTATAAGTCAAAACGGATCCGTTTTTTTTTTTTTTTGTTCTGAACGGATACAAGCGTTTGCATTATAGATGCGGATCCGTCTGTGCAGATACCAGACGGATCCGCACCTTATGCAAGTGTGAAAATACCCTAATCTGTTCAAAATCTAGTGTCCATAGCGCGTGGCTCTTTGTTTCAAATACAGTACTACATGTGAAAACAGTGTATTTTTGTGAAAAATAAAATATTTGTGTGTGCATTTAATACATATCACTAACATATACTGTACTTTATCCGCAGACGGTGTATGGTAGTCTGTGACATTATAGAGCTACATCCCCTGTGTAAAGTGTGCGCATCCAAAATACCTGTTTTAATTTATTGGCGCATACAGGTACATATCCTACAATACTGTAGGTGTTAGATACTTTTAGGCATATATAATATTTAAAATTAAGAAGGCGGCCAGTATGGGACGTGGAAGTGGCCGTGATGCTGATGGTTCACGCAGCGGCTGTGGCCCTGGGCTCAATGAAACAGAGTAAAATAATGTAGATGAGGGCCTCCAGGTGCACTAACCCTCTAAAACAGTGAAGGCGATGGCCAACCTTTTAGAGACTGATTGCCCAAATGGCAACCACAAACACACTTATTTATCGCAAAGTGCCCACACGATCATTTACCCTGAATACTACAGTCCAATATAGTATATCTTCCATGTTCCTTATTATTTAGCTATAGTGGCCTGCCTACAGTCAATGTGCTGCCTGTGCCATTCATGGCATACCCGACGCTGATGAATGGCAGCAAAACTGTAAGGCATATTGGTGCACCATAGACTTTTTCAAGAGAAAGGGTGCCCAAAGAGATGGCTCTGAGTGTCGCCCCTGGCACCTGTGCAAGGGTTTCGCTGACCCTATAAAACATTATTAGAGAGGGCAGCCTAAAAAGCATGTTGATATAATGGAGGAGAAGGACGAGAAAAGGAAGATTGAACCATATAACCTTTTTGGTGGTGGCAGAGGAGCATGTGAATACAGTGTATTCAGTACTTTACAAACAACACATTTAAAGTGCCTTGTTGTTCACCTGCTTTCCTCTGGTGGAGCAGAGAAGTCAGGGGCAATCCGGGCCTTGTTCATTTTTATAATAGGGCAATTCCATGGAAATGTCAACCCCATCACACAAAAATGAAATTGTATTGAAAAACACAATATGTGTGGAATATTAATGTACACAATCTAAGGTTCAAGGAAATACTGTTTTGTAGCTTTTAAAAAAGGCGCCTTGATGTAGCAACATTGTAAACCAAGATGGCCGATTTGTTTGTACAGAGGGTGCGTTCTTTGTCAAGTTGGCGACACCATCAAGTAAGCCAGGACGTTTTGACATTTGTTTGGTAAGTGCAGTCACTTGTAGCATGCATTACGCTGGGTTCACACCTGAGCGTTTTACAGCGCGTTCCTACGCGCTGTAAAACGCACAACAGGCAAGAACCAATGATTCCCTATAGGAAGGGTTCACACCTGGGCGTTTTACAGCGCGTACGATCGCGCTGTAAAACGCCCGACGCTCAAACAAGTACAGGAGCTTTTTTTGGCGCGTTTGACGCGCGTTTGGGCCATAGACTCTTTGGACAACACTGCTGTCAATCACCCAAACGCGCGTCAAACGCGCGTTCACTATTAAAAAAAACGTGCATAAAACGCGCGACAAAAACGCGCATAGAAACGCGTGTTTGAGAAACGCCTAGGTGTGAACCCAGCGTTAGAAATTTGTTATTAATAGATAGAGACTTTCCACCATGTTTATAAGTCAACCACTAGCTGTTTAACCCCTTAGGGACCAGGCTCATTTTAATTTCACCATTTTGGTGATACCTTTAAAACGCTTTGACTTATCCAGGCCATTCTGTTTTTTTCGTCACATATTGTACTTCATGACACTGGTAAAATGGAGTCAAAAAATGTTTTATTTATAAGAAAAATACAAAATTTACCAAAAATGTGGAAAAATTAGCAAATTTCTAAGTTTCTATTTCTCTACTTCTATAATACATAGTAATACCTCCAAAAAATAGTTATTACTTTACATTACAGAGTGAGCGTGGATTCATAAAAAGGAAAAAGGAAGCCTGAGACCAAAGGAAAAAAGCATACAAGATCTGCTTTAATCAAAGAACCGGAGTAGCAGTCGCTTAGTAGTGACGTCAGCTGAGCGTCTGCCCGGTCCCCTAGACAACCAGGTCACGTGGGGCGCCACGTACGGCTGAGCACACCACGTGGGACGCTGCGAGTGTACGGCCACCTGGGAACAGCGCTGCGGTGAGGCAGTGAAGAGGGGTAAGACCGGGCCCGTATAAGAGCACCACAAGTCACATGAAGAGACTGTAAGTAATGACACTATCAGTCCCATTGTGAAGTCAGTAATATTGACCGTAACTGATATCCACCATTAAATGTCCTTAATTCACGTTACCGGACACCGGAATTGTGTTGCAATATAATCACTGCTCTACCTGGTTTCGGCCATAGTGCTATAGTTATATCAGCAGAATTTATATCAAACGGGAATAGGACTCTTATTGGGACATTGCCGGCATGCTACCATACGATTGATTGGATTGGGACATTGCCGCTACATTGTTTCATATTCCCAGAGATTGATGCATGCCATATAGCACGTTTTCACTCTATTTCCACCACTGTGCAGGAGTGTGTTCATAACGCTATTTACACGGTATATGTGTACCTTTATGTATGTTTTATACTATTTTTAGGGGTATGTTTTTAGAGTATTAAAGTACTATATTACTATTACCACTGTGTTTCCCTTCTGAGTGTGCCCCCTTATATTTGCTTATACCTCATTTGTCTTTTGTTGGTCCTCAGGGTGAGCACCTTATCCATACGGTGAAGGGGTGAGCCGCTGTATCTCTTTGTTTTACTTACTTTACATTCCCCACATGTCTACTTCATTTTTGGATAATTTTGGGAATGATATTTAACTATTTAAGGCTTAGAAGTTTAGAAGCAAATCTTGAAATTTTTCAGAAATTTTTAAAAACTCACTTTTTAAGGACTAGTTCAGGTCTGAAGTCACTTTGTGAGGCTAACATAATAGAAACCACCCCAAAATGACCCCATTCTAGAAACTACACCCCTCAAGGTATGCAAAACTGATTTTACAAACTTTGTTAACCCTTTAGGTGTTCCACAAGAATTAATGGAATATAGAGATACAATTTCAAAATGTGCCATTTGATGCACCCTTAGGCCTCATGCACACGACCGTTGTGTGCACCCGTGGCCGTTGTTCAGTTTTCCGTGATTTTCTGCGGATCCATTGACTTTCAATGGGTCCGTTGAAAACTCGGAAAATGCACCGTTTGTCATCCGCCTCCGTGATCAAGTCAATGGGTCCGTGAAAAAACACGGATGCACACAAGATTGGCATCCGTGTCCGTGATCCGTGGCCGTAGGTTACTTTCATGAAGACGGATCCGAAGATCCGTCTGCATAAAACTCAGATCCGACAGTATATTCTAACACAGAGGCGTTCCCATGGTGATGGGGACGCTTTTAGTTAGAATATACTGAGAACTGTGTACATGACTGCCCCCTTCTGCCTGGCAGCACCCGATCTCTTACAGGGGGCTGTGATCCCTGCAATTAACCCCTCAGGTGCCGCACCTGAAGGGGTTAATTGTGCGTATCATAGCCCCCTGTAAGAGATCCGGGAGGGGGGTCTGCCCCCTTCTGCCTGGCAGCCCCTGATCTCTTACAGGGGGATATGATACGTACAATTAACCCCTTCAGGTGCGGCACCTGAGGGGTTAATTGTGCTGATCAAAGTCCCCTGTAAGAGATCGGGTGCTGCCAGGCAGCAGGGGGCAGTGATGTTCACAGTTCGTAGTATATTCTAACTAGAAGCGTCCCCATCACCATGGGAACGCCTCTGTGTTAGAATATACTGTCGGATATGAGTTTTCACGATGTAACTCAAATCCGATGGTATATTCTAACATAGAGGCGTTCCCATGGTGATGGGGACGCTTCAAGTTAAAATATACCATCGGATTGGAAAAAACTCAGATCCGATGGTATAAAAGGGACGCCTGACTTTACATTGAAAGTCAATGGGAAGGATCCGTTTGCAATTGCACCATATTGTGTCAACGTCAAACGGATCAGTCCCCATTGACTTGCATTGTAATTCAGGATGGATCCGTTTGGCTCCGCACGGCCAGGCGGACACCAAAACTTTTTTTTTCATGTCCGTGGATCCTCCAAAAATCAAGGAAGACCCACGGACGAAAAAACGGTCACGGATCACGGCACTACGGAACCCGTTTTTGCGGACCTTAAAAAAAAGGTTGTGTGCATGAGGCCTTAGAGTAGAAACTCAAAAAAAGTGACCCCATTTTACAAACTACACCCCTCAAGGTATTCAAAACTTTGTTAACCCTTTAGGTGTGCCACAAGAATTAACGGAAAATAGAGATGAATTTTCAAAATTTCACCTTTTTTGGCAGATTTTTAATTTTTATTATTTTTTTGCAGTTACAAAGCCACTGTATTCGGTTTCATGGTATTCATCTGAGGGGTTAGGTCATGTGATATTTTTATAAAGCATGTTTTTACGGACGCGACGATACCTAATATGTATACTTTTTTTTATTTATGTAAGTTTTACACAATGATTTCATTTTTGAAACAAAAAAATATCATGTTTTAGTGTCTCCATAGTCTGAGAGCCATAATTTTTTCAGTTTTTGGGTGATTATCTTAGGTAGGGTCTTATTTTTTGCGGGATGAGATGACGGTTTGATTGGCACTATTTTGGGATGCATATGACTTTTTTATCGCTTGCTATTACACAATTGCTTTTTTTTTTTTACACCCTTTTTTTTTTTTTTACGGTGTTCACCTGAGGGGTTAGGTCATGTGATATTGTTATAGAGCAGGTTATAATGGACGCGGCAATACCTAATATGTATACTTTTTTTAATTGACTTGTTTTACACAATAACAGCTTTTTTTAAACACAAAAATGATGTTTTAGTGTCTCCATATTCTGAGCCATAGTTTTTTTATTTTTTGGGTGATTGTCTTAGGTAGGGGCTAATTTTTTGCGGGATAAGGTGACAGTTAGATTGGTATTATTTTGGTGGGCATACGCCTTTTTGGTCGCTTACTGTTGTACTTTTTGTGATGTAAGGTGACAAAAAAAATGTTTATTTAGCACAGTTTTTATTTTTTACGGTGTTCATCTGATGGGTTAGGTCATGTGATATGTTTATAGAGCCGGTCAATACGGACGTGGTGATACCTAATACCTTTTTTTGTTCCCTATTTTTTATTTTTTTTAACCGGAATTTTTATTGCCATGACAAAAGACAATACAATAATACATCAGCATTATAAACGATGTACCCAATAAATCAAATCACAATTTGCGCTGGATTCAATCTTGTCATAGCCAAACATATATTTTTCATTTTATTCCCCTTCTAACCCTAGCCCTCTCCCCTCCATGCTCCCCCTCCCCTCCCTCTTTTGTCCTTTCTGAACGTCTCGGCCACTCACCATATCCAAACTACCCCTTTCTCTGGGGTATCCCAGTCAGCTCCAATACCCTTGTATAACATCATGAGTAAGGATCAGAACCTGACAATCCGAAATGCGTAGAAGTACATGTTGGATTTTATTCTGCACCCATGAAATAAAGAATATCACGTTTATTACTGCCATCTTGGAAGCTGGATCACTTTCTTCTGCTGCTTGTATAACATCATATTCAAACTTTCAGGTCACCCAACTGGCCCTTCAAATCTTCTTGTAGGTACCATGCTGTGAGTTTAAAGGGATCCATCACTGTGAAATATTCTGATTTAGAGACATAATGCAGGATAAATACCCTCCATGTTTTATAGAATTTTTTCCCCAGTATTTTTTTTATGGTGATGGCATCACGCCATTCTAGCTGAAAAATGCGCTTTATTCGACCCAGCAGCATTTTAGTGCTGGGATGTCTGCTGACAACCACAATGTAAAGATTAGTGATGAGCGGCAGGGGCAATATTCGAATTCGCGATATTTCGCGAATATTTGGGCGAATATTCGCCATATATTCGAGAATTCGCGAATTCATGATCTCCAGGCATTATTTTCTTGATTGCGAAAATTCGCATAAAATTCGCATACAAATTTTTGCATAAAAATTCGCATGAACTGGTATTTTCACAAAAATCGAATATTCGCAATTACGAATATATTTTGCGAATTTCGAAATATTCGCGAATTCTCGAAGTGCCGATATTCGCGATTAAAATTCGCAAATCGAATATTCGTGATCAACACTAGTCAAGATGCATCTTTTAGCTTCCAGCAATATCTTATGTTCAAGTACAGACAATGTATTTTCCTCACTACCCCCTTCATTTTACGACGTCCCTCTTGCTTCTGCCTGTAATATTACTAATAATAGTGTTAGTTCAGACCGTCGATTACCGAGTCGTTTCAGGATTAGAGAAACTTGAGACCAAAAGCCACCCAATCTAGGACATGCCCAAAGACCGTGGAATAAATTCGTCCCTGGAGTATCACATTTAGGACAAGCGGTAAGCCTATCAGGTCTAACTGTCGATGATGACGGCCAGTCAAACCCACATATCGCCCGATGGAGAATCTTGAGCTGGGTTTCTCTCATCTGCTCATTAGTGATTGCTTTATACACTCCCTGGATACCTAAGCGAGCGACTGTCTCAATCTCAGTCACCCCCAGCTGAGATCCCCATTTTTTCTATAGAGTCTCAGAAATGGGATCCTCCCAGGTAGCTCTAAGTATGTTATATATCACTGAGATAGACATCTTATTCAAGTCAAACTTGTTCCGCTGCCATTCAGTAATTAAGTCCCTTAATAAGCCCTTTATATAGCTTTGTACCTGTAAAAAGTTCAATTTCTCCTCTAATTCACTCGGTGAAGCCCATCTAGCCTCACTTTCATGTAGCAGATCTCCTATCTTAGTCACTCCCTTAGTCGCCCAGGACTGGAAAGACTTGTTACTGTGTCCAGAGGGGAAGTTAGGATTACCCTGTAGTGGAAGGTGTTTAGAAAACTGATAAGGGAAGCCAAAAAGCTTTCTCACATTTTTCCAAGTAATGACTGTATCTCGGCGTATCAGTGACCGCCTTGCTATAGGCGGGAGTTTTGATATCCTAGTATGTAAGAGGGCCATCAAGTACCAAGGTGACGCCAGCTGGCGTTCTATGAGCAAATTAGAATAAAGCGACGTCAGGTTTGCCCAATCTTATATATGTCTGCTAAGGCAAGCTAAATTGTATCCCCTTAGATCTGGGAAATTCAGACCTCCCTGTTCCTTCTTAAGTTTCAGCTTCTTTAATGCGATTCTCGCCTTCCCCCCTTCCCCCCCCCCAGAGGAAATGTGTAAACTTTTTTTCTAGGTCTACAATATCTGCATGACGGAGAAGTAATGGTATAGTTTGAAGTGGGTACATCAGCTTCGCCACCCCCATCATTTTGATCAAATTACAACGCCCCATCAGGGAAAGGGGTAAATTCCTCCATCTGTAAAGGTCTCTTTTAATTTTAGAGAACAATGGTGGGTAATTCAATCTATATATGGAATGTGGTGATTTTCCTATTTTAATCCCCAGGTATGTAAGTTGTGTCGACGGTTTAGCAATACCAAATCACTCTCCCTAGATGTTGTTTCGGACGGCCAAAAATAAGATTATATCATCTGCGAACAATGCCGCTTTTACCTGAGACCCCCCAACTTTGATACCCTCAAAGAAATTGGAACCACACAATTCTCTAGCTAGTGGCTCCAGGGCTAAATTAAATAAAAGGGGAGATAGGGGCATCCCTATACCTTCTCAGCGTCTAGGTTGAGCATGGCTGGGAGCTCGCCCCTCACTGTCAGATGTTGTACCCTGTCCAGAACCGTCAGAACAGTCCTTATTACTGCGGACCTGCCTTGGACGAACCCTACCTGTTCATGTCCTATTAGCTGAGGCAATAACGTAGCCAAGCGATCTGCAACAATCTTGGCCATCAATTTCGCATCCACATTTATCAGGGAGATGGGCCTGTATGAACCCGATGCCAAAGGGTCCTTCCCTGGTTTGGGCAACAGCTTAATATATGACATATTCTTATTGTCCAATGACATACGGCCCTGGAGGACACCATTAAACAATTCCAGCAGAACAGGGATATTTGGGCAAGAAGAGCCTTGAAGTATTCCCCAGTGAATACATCCGGTCCTGGGGCTTTAGAGTTACCTAGGTGTTTAATGGCCCCCTGTAGTTCTTGCAGGGAAATGCTTGCATTCAAAAAATGGAGATGTTCTTCAGTTAATCTGGGCAGTTTAACCTTATTTAAAATAGTGTCTGTCAAATCACATTGTGCCTCATCTTTATACAATGCCTCATAGTATGTTCCCACTATAGAATTGATTACTGCAGGGTTATGACTTAAGTTACCTTCAGCGTCTTTCAAGCAAGCAATATACTGGGGGGCTTTCATCCCTTTTGCTAGGTTTGCTAATAGCTTCCCCAACTTGTTACCGTATTTGAACAGTCTCGCTTCCATTTCTGACAGTTTTTTTCTTTCACACAATTTTCAAATGCCTGACGCTCCACCACCCACCTCTGTTTATTTGTTTTAGATGGATCACTCCTAAAAATGGAATAAGCATCCTGCACTTTCTGGCTTGTTTGATTGAAGGATTGTTGGGCTTTCTTCTTGACGTAACTCACATACCCAATGATTTTTCCCCTCAGAACTGCTTTTGAAGCATTCCAAAATAACTTTGGGTCGTCTAAATGAGCCTCATTATCAGACCTAAATTCCTCCCACCATATAACTAGTTTCTCTAGAAATTCCTCTCTTGCACATAAATTAGAAGGGAAGTGCCAGATGTAATCTGACCCCCTAGGGTAAGTCTCCAGCAAATCCACAGATACCGGCGCGTGGTCTGATATAACAATATCACCAATCTCCGCCCCCACTACCCTATGTGATAAAGAGTGAGGCAGGAGAATGTAATCAATCCGTGACCATGAGGATTGTGGGTTCGAGTAGAATGTGTAGCTACGATCATCTGGATGGAGTTGGCGCCATGGGTCCATCAGACCAGCTCCTTCCATTAGTGGTTGGAGCATGTTGTCGTGCGGGCCATCAATTCCTACCCTGTCGCCTTCTCGTCTTCTATCCTCCGCCCCTCTGACCACTGAATTAAAGTCACCTCATGTGATCTTGTGCTGACATGCGTCTCCCAACACTATCATTTCCAAGTCCCTAAAGAATGTACCATTATTCGTGTTTGGGCCATATACATTATAAATACTGTACTGTGTGTCCTGGACCTGTATAAGCACTTGCACCCATCTGCCCATTCTATCTGTGGTATGTCCTACAACTGTACAATTAAGTTGTTTATTAATCAGAGTTAGTACACCCGCTTTCCTGTCATATGAGGGTGAGCCCAGCACCGTACCCACCCATAACCTCTTCATCCTGTCGAAGTCATTCTCACCCAGGTGAGTTTCCTGGAAGAGAACAACGTCGGGTTTGAGTTTCTTTAGATGCCTAAGAATCATCCATCTTTTGTGTGGCGACTTCAGGCCCTTTATATTCCATGATATAATCTTCATGTCTTACTTCGCTCAAATTTTCCCTAGTAGCCGAGATGTAAAAAAAAAAAACATCCAGAGAGGACAAAAAGTATGAACAAGCAAACTCCCAACCTTTTACTTAACCACACCCACCCTACCACCCCAATTCCCTTTCCCTAACTGTTAGAGCAGCCATTAACTGTAATTATGCTACTGAAACTTCTGGGTTACAGCTCCCACCCTCCTTCCTGGCCCATAAAACTGCTAACCCAACAGCATCTCAACCCGAGGGACAAAGTAAAAAAAACGAAACACAGTAATGAACTGGTAATAACAGTATATATAGCCCCCAACAGTGTCATTTAGCAATATCCCTCTCTCCGTATCTCCAGCACTAAAGGGTGAAACCTCTCTTCAACTAGAAGCGCACCCGTAACATCAAGTTCCTCATAATTGTTAAGGAATGTACGTGCCTCACCATGGCACATATTGTCGGTAAATCAGTCACCTCCTCGGGTACGACGGCTCATCCCTCCTGGGTGAGCGCCTACCGCCTGTTCCGATTCCCCGATCTCTGTCACAGCGTTCTTGGCCTGGTTCTTGTGAGTTCCTCCTTCGCCGTTCCACATCTGTTCTTTCTTGACGTGGTGATTCGGATCTCTTTCTGTGCTCTGTATCCCTCTCCTGCCGACGGTTCTATAAAGTGTCCATCATCTCTTCCACCGCTGAAGTGGGTAACACGTAATTTTGCCGGGTACATGAGTTGAAATTTGATTTGCCTCTTATGCAGCAGAGAGCAGACTTGACTAAACTCCCTCCTTTTCTTCGCCACTGCTGCAGAATAGTCCGCAAATAGTAAGATATTATTACCTGTACGCCCTGTGTCCTTAAGAGGTTAAAGATGGTGTGCAAGAGCATGTGATTCCGTCATGATAACCGAGATTTTTCTTGCTATACGGGTCAGTATTTTATACAGGTCAGTAAAAAGTTTGGTGCAAAGCATAACCTTTACCAGGATTATAACTGTAAAAAGTCACACATTTTCACATGTTATTAGGACAGTTATGGCACTGTGACAGAATTACCTGAATGTCCATAAGCCTATTTCATACTAACTAGAGTAGTAGTATAGGTCTACGTAGCATCTAATTTATTTTATGTCTTTGAGGTTGTAGCAACTTGTGAGAAAGATAGGTAAAACTGATGCTGAGAGACAACGTGAAAGTCGAAAAAGACAAAAAGATGCAGGCCTGCATGAAGCAATGAAAGAAAAGGATCGAACGCGGAAGCAAGACAAGCGGACAGCAATGACACCAAGACAACTTAAGAAATTCAAGGACCAGCATAATATTGCTCAAAGAAGATACAGAGACAAGCAAAAAGCAGGACAGAGTTCACAAGATAAAGCTTCTACAGCAGTTGCCGATACTCCATGCAGTCATGAATCTGCTTTAACTTCATCATTTCCGTACAATAGTAGGCAAAGTCTTGGGAAAGCACTTAAGCGGGTCAAGAGAGGTCTTCAGCCCGTTATAAGCCCATTTCCTCCCCCCTCTACCTTATTTTATATTCTCTTTTTACTGAATTTCTCCGAAGCTTTATTACTATTTACTAGGGTCGGTTCCTCTACCTTTGGAAACTCCTGGCAGGCAAACTCTGTGTGAGGAGGGTGTCTGGACTCTGGAGAGGCTTTTCCCGTGGCTGGCTCACTCCTGTGCTCCGATTCGGAGATCAGATGTCTGTGGGCAAAGTCATGGGCAACATGAATAAAAAAAAACACTTGAGGTTCCAAGGAGAGTTAGGAGACATTACACTGGGGGCAGCCACAAGGAGACGTTATACTGTGTGGGGGCAGCCACAAGGAGACGTTATACTGTATGGGAGCAGCCGCAAGGAGACGCCATACTGTGTGGGGGCAGCCACAAGGAGACGTTATACTGTATGGGGGCCAGCCACAAGGAGAAGTTACACTGTATGGGGCAGCCACAAGGAGGCGTTATACTGTATGGGGGCCAGCCACAAGGAGACATTACACTGTATGGGGCAGCCACAAGGAGGCGTTATACTGTATGGGGGCAGCCACAAGGAGACGTTATACTGTGTGGGGGCAGCCACAAGGAGACGTTATACTGTGTGGGGGCAGCCACAAGGAGACGTTATACTGTGTGGGGGCCACAAGGAGACGTTATACTGTATGGGGGCAGCCACAAGGAGACGTTATACTGTGTGGGGGCAGCCACAAGGAGACGTTAGACTGTATGGGGGCAGCCACAAGGAGACTGTATGGGGGCCACAAGGAGACATTATACTGTATGGGGGCCACAAGGAGACATACTGTAAGGAGTCAGGACAACAATTTTTGAAGCCCCTTCCTCCTCAGTATAATAGTCTTGTGGCCCTCATACAGTAATGTATATTTCTTGCCCTAATGCCTGCTTTTAGAGATCGATGTGCAGCTTGCAGGCAGGAAGGGAAGGACCAGGGCCATAGAAGACAGACACAACAATCTTCTAACTAAGCTTTATACACTTACTAGGGTCGGTTCCTATAACTTTTAAAACTACTGTCAGCCGGAGGGTGTCTGGACTCTGGAGAGGCTTTTCCCGCGGCTGGCTTGCTGTTGTGCTCAGATTTGGAGATCAGATGTCTGTGGGGGGAGGAGCCAGGGACGGTGGCGGCCGCTGCGAAAAGTGTGAATCAGAGCAGCCGCAGGAAAAGTCTCTTTCCAGACAACCTCCAGGTAGGCGTAACTAGAGTTCTATGGGCACCGGGGCAACTTTAAATTGGGCCCCCTCCCCACCGGGCCCGACCCCCCTAGTCATACACAGGGGACTGGCATGGCAGCAAATCCTTCATAGAGGCCCAGCCTCGGGGGCAAAATCATGAAATATATAGAGAGCGGACAATTTTTTTTTAATATATACGCAGGAGACAAATGTAATATATACAGAGGGGGCAAAATGTATATATATACACCCTCTGCGACTGCGATCGTTACGCCCCTGTCTTTTTATAAATCTTTTTTGCCCGCTCTGTATATATATATATTTTTTCACTTTGCCCCTATATATGTCATGATTTTGTCCCCCAGGCTGGCCCCCTATGAAGGATTTGCTGCCATGCCAGTCCCCTGTGTATTACCACTGTGCCACACTGCCAGGTGCCCCTCTGTGAGTTAGGAAGCCAGCGGTGTGTGCACATTTACACACCTTCTCTAAGGAGACTGCTCCACTCCAGTCATCTGGCGTGCGCTGCGGGCCTGAGTGATCCGACGAGATAACACCAAGAAAGCAGTGCCGGATTGGTGGAGGCGGGGCCGGGGCGCGATGTAATTAACTGGGAGAGCACTTGCGTGCGGGGCTGCGGAGACCGCGATCATTAGGACTTGCAAGGGGGGGGGGGCCCTCTTAGAAGCGGCGCACAGGTATCGGCAGTGGTATCGGGGACATTTGCACGAGTACAAGTACTCGTGCAAATGTCCGGTATCGGTCCCGATACCGATACTGGTATCGGGACATCCCTAATCAAAACCATCATGTGTTGGACAAATTACTTCAGTGTCACCAGCAGACTTCCAATTTGAAGTTCTCAACTTGAGAAAGAATGATGAAGCAGGCCAGATTTTTGTGTTCCCAGAAAAAGAAGATTGATGCTGGATTGATGAACATGATGGTATACATATACCGCAGCCAACTTTAAAGTTGTCCTATGATAGAATAAAATATGTATTTGCAAACTCCATTAATGCAGAATGAGTGCTGCTTGTATAAAAGAAAATTATAAGCTTTTAAATGTTCATTAAAAAAACTTAAGTTGAATAAAATCTTTCATTACAAGGACAACTAGTGATTCCGTCACAGTGCTGAAATCGATGGTAAGCTGTGTTTACTAGGCTATACAGGTGAAACTCTAAACACTTGAATATTGTGCAAAGTTCATTTATTTCAGTAATGCAACTTAAAAGGTGAAACTAACACATGAGAGACTCATTATATGAAAAGCAAGATATTTCAAGCCTTTATTTGTTATAATTTGGATGATTATGGCTTACCGCTTATGAAACCCCAAAGTCACAATTTTGAGGTCCCCTTTGCTCAGGGGGTATGGATTAATTAGCTGACTAGAGTGTGACACTTTGAGCCTAGAATATTGAACCTTTTCACTAAATTCCAATTTTTGTTGCATTGTTGCAATTCCTTTTAATTTGCATTACTGAAATAAATGGACTTTTACACAATATTCTAATTTTTTGAGTTTCACCTGTATACTCAGTAATGTATAAGGGTACTTTCACACTTGCGTTGTTTGATTCTGGCAGGCAGTTCCGTTGCTTGAACTGCCTGCCTGATCAGGCAAACTGTATGCAAACGCATGTAATTTTTTCTGACTGACCAGGCATTTTTCAGACTGATCAGAAAAATATATTGCAATAACGGATCCGTTTCTCCGGTGTCACCAGGCAAAACGGATCCGGTATTTATTTTTTTCTCATTTTTAAAGGTCTGTGCATGCGCAGACCGGAAGGACGGATCCGGCACGAATACATTCCTATGGAAAAAAATTGCTCTCCATTCAGAATGCATGGGGATATGCCTGATCAGTTCTTTTCCGGTATAGAGCCCCTTTGACGAAACTCTATGCCGGAAAAGAAAAACACTAATGTGAAAGTACTGTAGCCTTAGGCCTCTTTCACACTTGCATTGTCCGGATCCGGCGTGTACTCCATTTGCCGGAATTACACGCCGGATCCGGAAAAAAGCAAGTGAACTGAAAGCATTTGAAGACGGATCCGTCTTCAAAATGCGTTCAGTGTTACTATGGCAGCCAGGACGCTATTAAAGTCCTGGTTGCCATAGTAGGAGCGGGGAGATGGGGAGCGGTATACTTAAGGTCCACGCGGCTCCCGGGGGGGGCGCTCCAGAATGACGTCAGAGTGCCCCATGCGCATGGATGATGTGCCATGCGATCACGTCATCCATGCGCGTGGGGCGCCCTGACGTCACTCTGGAGCGCCCTGGGAGCCGCACGGATGGTAAGTATACTGCTCCCCACTACACTTTACCTTGGCTGCCAGGACTTTAGCGTCCCGGCAGCCATGGTAACCATTCAGAAAAAGCTAAACGTCGGATCCGGCAATGCGCCAAAACGACGTTTAGCTTAAGGCCGGATCCGGATCAATGCCTTTCAATGGGCATTAATTCCAGGTCCAGCCTTGCGGCAAGTGTTCAGGATTTTTTGCCGGAGCAAAAAGCGCAGCATGCTGCGGTATTTTCTCTGGCCAAAAAACGTTCCGGTCCTGAACTGAAGACATCCTGAACGGATTTCTCTCCATTCAGAATGCATTAGGAGAAAACTGATCAGGATTCTTCCGGCATAGAGCGACGGAACTCTATGCCGGAAGAAAAGAACGCAGGTGTGAAAGAGCCCTTACATATATAACAGAAACATTTTTTTTTATTTTTTACATTTACAGAGATTTATCCTTTTTGAAACAAACTGATTGCTTTGTGTCCATGAAAAGTGATTACATCACAACATGTTATGAACAATCTACACAATGTAACAGAAGCAAAAAATATAAGTATTTTTGCTTACCAAATGTACAGTCTCGTATATGCTTTGTCACACAATGCCAAAATGCATATAGCATATACTTTAGTAGCAGACTTATTTAACGACAAATGTGGAAGCACATACTTAAATAGTGATTCCGTCACAAATGGAATTGCCCAATAGTCAACCTGTCAGCATTTCCAGTTGACAGGCGCATGCGCTTATCTGTTATTATGGCCCCAGCAGCACTAAATACCCGCTGTGACAAAACCCTGGCGGCAGGGCAGGCAGGCTCAGCACCTCTGAGGTGTAAAGAAGACAAACTGAGGATGTTCTGGCTATCACCCTGTATAATGTCTTCCCCCTAGTTCCACCTCTTCCATATGTGAGGCGTCCGCCTTCATCGTTAGCAGCCAGCGTTTCACTAGACACATAAGTGGTATGGTTAGGGTCCATTCACACGTCCGTGTGTGTTTTGCGGATCCACGGATCTGCAAAAGACGGACATCGGCATTTTGCGGACCACACATCGCCGGCACTTAATAGAAAATGCCTATTTTGGTCCGTAATTGTGGACAAGAATAGGACATGTTCTATTTTTTTCGGTATCGTGCTGCCCTATAGAAACGAATGGGTCCGCAATTCCGTTCGGCAAAATGCAGAACGAAATTACGGACGTGTGAATGGACCCTTAGGCTGATAATAGTGGCATCGCCACTCACCATCGGTGTTTATCCCTCAAAGTTGCGTAAAACCTCACAGAGGTCAGACATACAAGAGCATGTTGCAGCTGGTATTCCACTACTGCGCTCTGCTGCTCACAAAGCCTGGACCACATGTAGAACGTAGAGTTCCAGCTTGTGCTCACGCGCTGCAGCAGTGTTGCCAAATTGACGACAGTTGTAGATGACTTTCGGAAATGGGCACACACACAGCGCACCTTCACCAGTAGCTCAGGCAAAATGGGGGAGGTTGGGAGAAAATTGAGAACACGTGGCCTAGGCATGGTATGGCCAGATCCCGGACATTAAGGTGGGATCCACATGGCCATATCAGCATTTGCCCCATGTACAATTTTACCTTCTTCACTGGGCAGAGGTTGTTTTCTGCCCCTTTGATGGCCCTGATTTGCCGAGGGCTGGTCCTGTTATGTTCCAGGGTTTGATTTTTTATTGTTATGGTTTGAGTTTCAGACAAGGCTGTAAAATAAAATATGTTATGGTTATTTGGTTATTTATGAGTTCTTAAAAAGTTCATGCCATTGGTTTAACTCCACTCTTGTTTGTTAGGTTTTGAGTTATAGTAGTGTATAAGGTTGGGATGTTTGTTGTGCATGGTACATGTATGCTGTATGATTGCCGTGTGCGTGAGCTCGCCGAGCTAAAAAGCAGCCAACAACTTATGGCCATTATCAGACACAGCCAACCTGGTCCTTTATACCCTGCTCCAGCTCGGCGGCGTGTGCTTTTTGTCACCCAAGCAAATTAATTTCAGCAAGGCCTGTTGCCGCTTCTCCATCTGAATTCTAAGTTTGCAGTGGAGGAGGAGGTGGAGGAGAAGAAGGGGGGGGGGGGGGGGGGTTTGCAGCCACTAATGTAGGTGGTGGCAGAAATCCTGATGGAAGTAGTGCCTGTAATTCTTGGCATCGGAGGCACCTGTGCCATCCCAGGGTACGACTCACTACTGGCCTCCAAAAGGTTCACCCAGTGTGCCGTCATGGAAATGTAGCATCCCTGGTCAAAAGCACTTGTCCGTGTGTGCGTCGTTAAGTGGACCTTCTAAATAACTTTGTTGGTCAGGGCACGGGTGATGTTATGGGACACAATTGCTGAGGTAATGCGGGGATGGCACACCAAGAAAAATAGTGGAGGCTGGGCACTGAGTAACGAAGGACAGCCGCTACCATGAGGCTGATGAAAGCCTCAGTGTCCACAGTTCTAAATGGCAACATTTCCAGGGCTACAAATTTTGAAAGGTGCGCATTTAGTGCTATGGCCCTGTGGGTGAGTGGCGGGGTATTGGCGCTTACGTTGGAGACATCTGTATGCTGTGCTTGGACACAGAAGTGGGTGTGCTAGCTGAGGGTGCTTGCGAAGGCCCAGCTGCAGGGCGGGAGTCATCCAGGCCTGCATCTAGGAAAGAGGATTTGCCAGCACGTAACAGAGAGGAGGCAGTGGTGTGACCCACAGACACTGATTGTGGACCCAGGGGTTTGGCCCACCTATGAGAGTGCTGTGATGTCATGTGGCAGATGATGCTGGTGGGGTTGAGGTTGCTAGTGTTCCCACCCCTACTCATTTAGTCTCCAGTGTACAGTCTTTCCCCATTATGTTCCTGTGTTTGGGCCCCAGACTGCAGAGCACCTACTCCTTGGCAAGGAAGATTGGCTCAAGTGGGAACAGTTGCGGGCCTGTTTGTCATGGTCTGCCTTCTCCCTTTCGCCACCCCACAGCCTCTTCCAGCCTGTTGCAGTGCTGTGGATCCCCCTCTGTCCTGTTGTCCTCGCTTGGCTTTCCACCTTCCCAGGTTAGGTCAGTGATGTCATCGTCCCCCATCTCCAAATCCACTTCCTCACTCTGGTCATCCTTCTGACTTGTGTTGACCTAACAAGACCCTACTTATTGACAACTGTGTCTCATCCCCATCATCCACCAAGTGAAACACTAATTGCCATTCTCCCCGTCATCTTCTTCTGACTTTGGAGGCTGAAGAGTTTGGGGATCAGTGCATAAGATATCCTCATGCCCCTCTTCAGGGAGGGTCAGCTCACCTGCAGGCCCTCCCCTACAATTGTTTTGGGGGGGGGGGGGGGGTCAGCTCACATGGTATATTCTTTTCTATGTTTCACACTTGGAAGGAAACATTATTTGCTTTCCTTCTGTGGTGAATCTTTCATGCATGTGTTTTTTGCAGGATTCTGGTTTTTATATAGTTGCACTGGGGTAAATATTTTTCCTAGCCGGTGCTGAACAACATTCCCTGCACTTAATCTGCAGAGCAACATTAGCGCATGCAAAATATAGCTGTGAAAATGCTATGTAATTTTTTCATAGCTGGTGCTGACCGCCATTCACTGCGCTAACTCTGCTATGTGACGTTATCTCTAACCCAAAAAAAACATTGGAAATTGAAATTGGTCATTCTTTCTTGGTAGCCTGTGCTGACCGGGTCACTTAACTTCTTAGAGTGCTTCTTCCTTGTATTTTTTGGCAGCACTTGCTCTGTATATACCATTGAATATACTGGAAACAATATTTCCTAACAATTTTTCTAGTAACATATATTTTTTTTGTCAGTCTGTAAAAGTGGCGTACTACTCGGACAACATGGTTCCCAGCAGCGACATTGAAGTCTAAGATGCATCCAGACGTGGTCCCCCTGCTGTTCTTGATCGATTTCAGAGGTATATCACTTTCAGGCTTTTTCCTATGAACCAGGCACCCTCCCCTCATCCGAGCAGGGGGTGCCTGGTTGTCTCCCATTGACTTCCATTATACTTGGGTGCTCGGCCGAGCGCACGAATATCGCTATGTGTTCGGACCGAGTACCCGAACACTTTGGTGCTCGCTCATCACTGGACCCATCCACTCTTATTCACAGCCCAACACAAAATTATGTTCAGCTTGTTCTGCAAGGGCAACCCCCTGCCTGCTGCAACACTGATTGGTACATCCAGGCATCCAATCAGAGGAAGCCTCTTCCCCAACTTCCTCTAAGGGTCATTTAAGCACTGTGAAGTAAAATGGCGCTGCATGCCATTTTACTGGATTCATCCAAAGTGAACTTAAAAAGCTTTGGGTTTGTCTTGTGGATAAATTTTTGAGAAGTTCGCTGATTCCCTCTAATTTTGACCATGCTGACAAGTTTTACATGTATTTGTACCATGAGCCATACCTATGTGGATATTTTAGGATATGATCACACTTAGAAGAATTGCATGTGGAAAATCTGCAGCGTTTTACCATACCAATAAGATTTTACAGCACTTGGGTTGTCTTACTTCATCAAATGACGTTTATCCTGTCGACCCAGTTAGTACAAGGCACTTACTAATGTATTTTGATTGTCCATATTGCTTCCTTTGCTGGCTGGCTCATTAGCAAATCATAAAAACGACTTTTTGGGCGATTTGAAGGATCTGAAAAACTAAACACAGGTAACATCTGTGTCATGTCTTTGTATCCCACTGAACAATGTGATCCGTTTAAAACCGGTCAGGTTGGTGACAGACTCCCTTTAAGGCATGATAAAAGTCTATGGCATACTGAAATTGCAACATTGTTACTGTTAGGCTGTGTTTCTCCAAACTACCCCTCCCACTAGAAAGTTCTAGCTCAGTCAGAGCCCCTATTTGTCTGCAGATAGGAACCAATCTTCAGTGGGAGAGACTCTGCCAGACTGCACAAGTGACCAGAAGATGATGTTGAGACGGGGCCACAGACCCTGGGTCACCAGCCCTTTGACCAGGGTGCCAGCGGACGACTGAACAACAGACTCTTTGCCACCAGCACTTTGGACAGAGCGAGAGAGAGAGACACTTAGATCAGGCCTTTCTTTAGCACAGAACCTTCTTCTACCAAAGGGGAGTCTTGGAGAGGCCAGCTCAGTGCATTGCCTGTGTTGTTTTGCACTTGAGTTCTTCCAGTAAAGAAGCACACTGGTTTACTTCAAACACTGACTCTGGGATTATTCCTATTGGGGTGCACCTTACCCTTCCTATCCTCCAGAGAGCAGCAACAGGTAGTGACACCTAAACGGTTTCCAGGGCACCCAATATAGTGTTGTGGCAGGATGAACAGGAACGTTATGAACAGGATACGGCCAGGATCCAGCAGTGTAAATCTTTGTGAATCCAGTACTAGTGTTTCAAGACAGCCAGTGGCGACTACAGGAAGGCCCCAGCCTGCACCTGAGGTTAACCCGCCATATCAAGGCATCTGCAACCCTAAGTGTTCCCCTTGAGCAGTCTGCCAGGTGACGTTCAAGCAGGCCGGTCCTAAACCAGTAGTGGAAAAACAATATGTTTTTAAGTTGCTGACAAAACAGGGGCAGGGACAGAAAACCAGTGAGTAGGGGAAAGTCAGACAGGCATAGCAGCATTCTATAAGGTAAGGATAGTTTCACATCTGCAGGGTGTATTCTGGCAGGTTGTTCTGGCAGAGAACAGCCTACCAGAATTCTATGGATCCTGCCGGATTCAAATCAAAATCAAGCTGCATTCTGGTAAAAAAATGTGGAGAATCGGCTGGACTTGTGTCTGGCCGATTCTCTGCCGTATCTGATAGCCGGTAATCTGTGCCAGAGATGTGAAACTAGCCTAACTGTGTATGATCTATATACAAACTAATACCTCATCTAATATACAATCAGAGGTTCTTAGAAGATATATTTTTGATCATAAAGTATCTGGACCCGTCCACCAACAGCAAGGTGACCTTGATATGGATGGGTATCTATCTCTAAACCTATTTGTATGCCGTTTGTAGGCATCTACTTTCAAAGAGAGCTGCACCCATAAAAACACTGACTACTACCATTACTACCTCTCACGGTGAGCAGGTAATGATCTGTTGCATCACTAAGTGCCAGCAAACCTTCAATGAGTAGGATGTACACAGTCAGCTATACATGTGACCTAATTACATGTAATGAGGTTATGAGGGGGATGTATTAATGATATCAACCAACCGGTAGACTGATACACCTCCTCATATACAGGCAAAACTCGAAAAATGAGAATATCGTGCAAAAGATCATTCATTTCAGTAAGGGCTCATGCACACGACCGTGTGCTGGCCGGGCCCGTGCTGCGGACTGCAAATTGCGGTCCGCAATGCATGGGCACAGACCATGGGGCAGCTGCATGCGGATCGTGGACCCATTCACTTGAATGCGCTCCTTTTTTGCGGTGCGGAGGCATGGCCAGAAACACCACGGAAGCACTCCGTAGTGCTTCCGTGTGGTTCTGATCCGTGCTTCTGCACTGCATCTCATTCAAGTGCATGGGTCCGCATCCGTGATGTGGGTGCACACAGCCGATGCCCCGTGTATTGCGGGCCGCAAAACGGCCACGGCGTGGCAACGGCCGTGTGCATGAGCCTTAATGCAACTTAAAAGGAGTTGCATTAATGCAACTTAAAATTAGCATATTGTGAAAAGGTTCAATGTTCTAGGCTGCAAGGTAGAACAAGCTCGCAGGTGCACATAGTCATGGTTAAAGGAAAATCAAACAGGTAAAGCAGCATTTTTCAAACTAACAGTGTATGATCTATATACAAACTAATACTATGTAATATGGAATTGATAACACTGACAACATTATGTCAGTGTTATCCAATACATTCTAGAACTCTAAGGCATCATGCACACGACTGTTTTTCTCAGCCTCTGTTCCGTTTTTTTTTTTTTTTTTGCGGATAGGATGGGGACCCATTCATTTCAATGGGTCAGCAAAAAAATGCTGATAGTTCATCCGTTTGTGTTCCACATCCCTTGTCTGTGTTTCCCTTCAGCAAAAAAAATTGTGCATGTCCTACTTTTTTTCACATTTGCGGACAAGGATAGGCATTTATTACAAGGGATCTGTGGAAAAAAACGGATCCTCCCAAAAAACCGCATGCTGCATCCTTTTTTTTGCGGACGCGCAATTTATCGTGTGCATGAGGCCTGAGGGTTAAATAGCATCATAAATCAATACAATGCTGTGCAGACCAGTCAGTGCTGGGAGGTCAGGACAAGAGCTGCTGCATACTCGCTCGTCTGAAAGGGGCCTAACACAGAGTTCTATGAAATTCAGTGCCAACGTTTTTATATCATGAGGAATACAAGTCTTTATTAAAAACAGACTTGAGAAGAGGTGACAGGTCAAAACAGGACCTGTCACCAATTAAAAAAAATGTGAGATATTTATATATTTTAGTTGGCCATGCTTCCCTGAGCAGCTGCAGAGAAGAGCCCAACCGCTGCATCAGGAGAGCACAACAGCAGGTAAAAACCTCCCCTAGTGAAGAAGAAAGGTAACTAGCTACAATGTAGTCACTTCAGACTGACATAGGTGGTGCCCAAAGGAACCAATCACATTCCAGCTTTCATGTTTCAGTGTTCACTTGGAAACTGAAAGGTGGAATCTGATTGGTTGCTATGGGCAACTAAGCTAGTTTTCCTTTGCCCCAGTTTTGATAAATCTGTGTGTGCGCAGATGGTTTGGATCCCTATACCAGAACAACTGAACTCGGACCCTATAAGTACAGGCTGGCGCACAGTGCAGTTCTGCCATGCATCCTGACCTTTCACCTTGAAAAACATTGTGAACTAAGTATCCTGACATGGAGAGCGGCGCCCCGGGATCTCACTGCACTTACTATTATCCCCGGGCGCCGCTCCGTTCTCCTGGTATGTCCTCCGGTATCATCGGTCAGTACGTTATAGTAGGCGGAGTCTGCCCTTGTTCTCCTGGGCGTCTCCTCCTCCTAGGCTGTAGCGCTAACCAATCGCAGCGCACAGCTCACAGCCTGGGAGTTTTTTTTCTCCCAGGCTGTGAGCTGTGCACTGCAATTGGCCAGCGCTACAGCCTAGGAGGAGGAGACCCCCAGGAGAACAAGGGCAGACTCCGCCTACTATAACGTACTGACCGATGATACCGGAGGACATACCAGGAGAACGGAGCGGCGCCCGGGGATAATAGTAAGTGCAGTGAGATCCCGGGGCGCCGCTCTCCATGTCAGGATACTTAGTTCACAATGTTTTTCAAGGTGAAAGGTCCTCTTTAAGGCTACTTTCACACTAGCGTTCGGGTGTCCGCTTGTGAGCTCAGTTGGAAGGGGCTCACAAGCGGACCCGAACGCTTCTGTCCAGCACTAATGCATTCTGAGTGGACGCGGATCCGCTCAGAATGCCTCAGTCTGGCAGCGTTCAGCCTCCGCTCCGCTCAGCAGGCGGACACTTGAACGCTGCTTGCAGCGTTCGGGTGTCCGCCTGGCCGTGCGGAGGCAAACGGATCCGTCCAGACTTACAATGTAAGTCAATGGGGACGGATCCGTTTGAAGATGACACACTATGGCTCAATCTTCAAACGGATCCGTCCCCCATTGACTTTACATTGAAAGTCTGGACGGATCCGTCTGAAGCTATTTTCACACTTAGAAATATTTTAACAATATAATGC
Source organism: Bufo gargarizans (assembly GCF_014858855.1). NCBI lineage: Eukaryota > Metazoa > Chordata > Amphibia > Anura > Bufonidae > Bufo > Bufo gargarizans. The sequence goes on from NC_058081.1 coordinate 560,906,942, forward strand.
AGACGGATCCGTACTAAACGGAGCCACCGTCTGCATTATATGAGCGGATCCGTCTGAGACGGATCCGCTCTGAATGCAAGTGTGAAAGTAGCCTAAATCATTCCCAGGGTTTAATGAGGCTTCTAAACTGGCTAAGGCTACTTTCACACCAGCGTTTTTGCTGGATCAGTCATGGATCAGTAAAAACGCTTTAACATAGCCAAGATGGATCCATCATGAAAGTCAATGGGGGGGCGGATCTGTTTTCTTATTGTGTCAGAGAAAATGTAGCGTTATTCTGTCCGCGATGGGAACGCAACCAAATGGAACGGAATGCATTCTGGTGCATTCAGTTTCGTTCAGTGTTGTCCCTATTAACAATGAATGGGGACAAAACTGAACCCCCGCTATTGAGATATATATGTAAATCATACTAGCCATTCAAGCTCTTATATGTGGAACCTAACTTTTCACTGACTAACATTGCACTACATAGATGTAAACATCAGATATCAGTGAGAAAAATGTGCTGTACATGTGGAATGTAGTACAAAGAATAAGGCTAGCATAGGGGGTCATTTATTCTACTGAAATCCACCTACTTCAGGCGCAGATGACTAGTTGCACCGCTGTCTGTGACTTTGTCCGGCTCACTCTAGGTCTAAAATTGTGGGCGCCTGTTGTAGTCTTACATTTAGACCATTTTCTACTCCTACAAAACTTGGAAGCAATCTTACATTTAGAACTGGCACCGGATGCGCCGACGTTATGGAGGCCGGCACCTCTTCATAATTTTGGTGGATCCTCCGCCAGCTATGGACCTTTATTAAGACCAGAGTCTAAAACGCCCGTCTTAATAAATGTGCCCCTTAGAGTCTGACACCAGGGACTCCCACAAATCATGTGACCATGAAAAAGGAGTCCTGTGTCCCCACGTATCAATGGAGCAGCTGTAGAGCATGCAATATGGAAATGCCAAAGATAGCCAAGTACAGCACTTGGTAGTCCCATACAGATGAATAAAGCAGCAGTGCACATTCTCTACCATCACTCCATATGGGGGGGGGGGACGACGACGACACAGGACCCCTGTTTCTGTGACCAGTTGAGGTCTCAGGGGTCGGAACCTCACTGATCAGACAATAAAATATAATATATCATAAAATAAAATAAAAAAAACAGCAAAGATAGGAAACTGAACAAGTACAATATAATTTTATTACAAAATCATCATACGTTTATCACAACATTTAAATATAGTTCCTTTCCAGAACAGCATGACATCCAGGCCGGCTGCCCATGTACCTTCTGGCAGGCTGACAAACATGCCCTCCCCCCATAAATGTGTCTGTTCAGTTTGGGACTAAGGGCTCATGCACACCACCATTTTAGTCTACATCCAATCCGCAATTTTTTGGCAGGTCTGTCTGATGCAGACCCTTTCACTTCAATGAGGCCGCAAAAGATGTGGACAGCACACCGTGTGCTATCCTCATCTATATGTCCGTTCTGTAGCACGCGCAAAAAATAGAACATGTCCTATTCTTGTCCATATTACGGATAGAACAGTTCTATTGTGGGCTAGATGTTCCGTTCCGCAAAATGCATGAGCCCTAGAGGGAGTAGCTGCCATACTGTTTGCAACCCAGCTCATCCAAAACCCTAAGGTCCCTTTCACACGAGCAAGTATTCCGTGCGGGTGCAATGCGTGATGCGAACGTATTGCGCCCGCACACAATCCGGACCCATTCATTTCAATGGGGCTGTGTACATGAGCGTTGGTTTTCACGCATCACGTGTGCTTTGCGTGAAAATCGCAGCATGTTCTATATTCTGGGTTTTTCATGCAGCCCTGACTCCATAGAAGTGAATGGGGCTGCGTGAAAATCGCATCGCATCCGCAAGCTAATGTGGATGCGATGCGTTTTTTTACGGATGGTTGCTAAGAGATGTTGTTTGTAAACATTCAGTTTTTTTTATCACGCGCGTGAAAAACGCATCAAAACGCATTGCACCCGCGCAATAAAAATTGAACAACTGAATGCGATCGCAAAGAAAACTGAATAGACTTGCTTGCGAAACCACGCAGTTTTCACTGAACGCATCCGCAATGCATCTGGACCTAATCCGGACACGCTCGTCTGCAAGGGGCCTAAAAGGCAAATCTGGCTAGTTAAGCAGAGATTTAGAAACAAGTGATGAGCCATGAAGCTGCAAGACCCTTTTCACACAAGCTGGTTCCATGCATTGTACTCGCAGCGTGTGTCAGTGAGAGCAACTGTCCTGACCTCCCAGCACTGACGGGGTAGCATAGCATTATATTCTTTTATGATGCTATTTAACCCTTAGGCCTCTTTCACACAAGCGAAGGGGAGTATACAAATTTGTCATCCAGACTCAGGTGGAGCAGTACTTTTCATGTTAGGAGATAGGGGGATAACTAGGTGATCTCTGGGGGTCTGACCTGTTCTGATGGAGCGGCAAGTCATTCATGAGCCCCAACACTCCATTCATCATCTATGGGAGCGCTGAGGACATCCAAGCTCTGTATTAAACTTTTTCTGCCAATCCCATAGAAGAAGAATGGAGCGGCAGTGTTCATGCACAACCTACTGCTCCATTAGAAAGGGGGAATGGGACCCCTTTCCTGTGATCAGTGTTGATCCCAATGGTTGGACCCCAAGAAATCACTGGTGTGTATATGGTGATGTTATTTTAATTGTGTCTACAGAATATCCTGAAAGATGCCAAAGTAAGACACACAAAAGACTTTCACACTAGCGTTATTCTTTTTCGGTATTGAGATCCGTCATAGGGGCCCAATACGGGAAAAAAACACTTCAGTTTTGTCCCTATTCATTGTCAATGGGGACAAAATGTAACTGAACAGAACGGAGTGCTCCAAAATGCACCCTGTTCCGTTCTCATACCGGAGAGCAAACTGCAGCATGCTGCGGTTTGCTTTCCGTCCTGGGATGCGGAGCAAGACGGATCCGTCATGACCAACAATGCAAGTCAATGGGGACGAATCTGTTTTCTCTGACACAATAAAAAATTGATCCGTCCCCCATTGACTTTCAATGGAGTTCATGACGGATCCGTCTTGGCTATGTTAAAGATAATACAACCGGATCCATTCATAACGGATGCAGATGGTTGTATTATCAGTAACAGAAGCGTTTTTGCTGAACCCTGCCGGATCCAGTAAAAACGCTAGTGTGAAAGTAGCCTAAGATGAACAGCAAACATGTCTGGATACTGGTACGCCCGCTGCAGACAAGCAGTTAACACTGAGATTATGGTTTGTGTGTAAGTCATGGATTCTTGACAAGGATGACAAGATTGCTGAGAAGCCACATAGACTGATTTCCATGAAGCAATAGGGCAAACTTACTATGGGCAGTGCCCCAGAATTGTGGCCGCTTCTTTTCTGTTCATCTGTATCAGGCCTCATGCACACAACTGTATGTATTTTGCGGTCCGCAAAAAATACAGATGACATCTATGTGCACTCCGTATTTTGAGGAATAGAACAGCTAATCCCTGATAGAACAGTACTATCCTTGTCCGTAATGCGGACAATAATGGGACATGTTCTATTTTTTTGCGGAAAGGAAATAAGTACATACGGAAATGGAATGCACACAGAGTAACTTCCGTTTTTTTGCAGACCCATTGAATTGAATGGTTCTGTATACAGTCCGCAAAAAAACGGAACGGACATGGAAAGAAAATATGTTTGTGTGCATGAGGCCTAAGAGTAAATTAAGTTGAACAGGAGGAGAAAAGACCACATCCAGTCAGCATGTGGGCGTCAGAGCCCACAGCTTGTGTGAGGGCAGCGGGGACGTTGGCATAGGCAAAGCCAGGGATGGGTGAGTACTATCTAAAGGATCTTTCTTCTATAGGTAAGGCTACTTTCACACTAGCGGCACGGACCTCCAGTAGGCTGTTCCGTCGGGTGAACAGCCTGTCGGATCCGTCCTGCCGCTAGTGAACATGTGCCCCCGGACTCCCGCTCTGTCCCCTTTGACTATAATGGGGGCGGGGGCGGAGTTCCCGGCGAGGCACGGCAAGAGGCTGCCGGAATGAAAGTGGGACATGTCGTAGTTTTATTCCGGCAGCCTCTCGCTGTGCGCTATCGTGCCTTGCCGGGAACTCTGCCCCTGCCCCCATTATAGTCAAGCAGCAGTCCGGGGGCACACGTTCACTAGCGGCAGGACGGATCCAACAGGCTGTTCACCCGACAGAACAGCCTGCCGGAGGTCCGTGCCGCTAATGTGAAAGTAGCCTTAGTAACAACTGCGGATTAGGCATAATGCCCAAAGAACACCTTTACGAACCCACCTTTTTGGCATGCAGCGAAACCCGCAGGATCCCATTATAGTGACTGTGGATCAGGTGTGTACTCTGGTAGCCGGAACTGACTACCAAGGTACATAATGCAGATGTGAACAAAGCCTTAGTAGTGCCCATAAACTACAGGATTTTTTGATTTTTTTTTTAAGATAGTGACATGGAAAATAAAAAAATAACCACTACAAATTCTTAAAAAACTAGACTTCGGCTACTTTCACACTAGTGTTTTTGCTGGATCCGGCAGGGTTCAGCAAAAACGCTTCTGTTACTGATAATACAACCATCTGCATCCGTTATGAACGGATCCGGTTGTATTATCTGTAACACAGCAATGACGGATCCGTCATGAATTCCATTGAAAGTCAATGGGGGACGGATCCGTTTTCTATTGTGTCAGAGAAAACGGATCCGTCTTATTGACTTGCATTGGGGGTCATGCCGAATCCGTCTTGCTCTGCAACCCAGGACGGAAGGCAAAATACAACATATGGGAATGGGAGCGCAACTAAACGGAACGGAATGCATTTGGAGCATTCTGTTCTGTTCAGTTTCGTCCCCATTGACAATGAATGGGGACAAAACTGAAGCGTTTTTTTTCCGGTATTGAGCCCCTATGACGGATCTCAATACCGAGAAATCACTGAATAACAAAGCGATATGTTGGTAACGTATCTAAAATGTTGTCAAACTTCACTGCCTGTATAGATACTAAAACTAAAAATAACACATTTTTTAGTTTTAGTATCTATACAGGCAGTGAAGTTTTTCGGATCTTAATACCGGAAAACTAAAACGCTAGTGTGAAAGTAGTCTTAAACAATAGGTCATTTTCTGATGACACATTCGATGACTCATGTTGTTTTAGGGTGTTCTTACATGAATATTTTTTGCTATCATAAAACGGCACAATTTATTTAAAGGCACCTCAGTTTTTCCGTAACAGCTGCACAAAAAGATTGCAATTTTTTCACACTAATACTGTACATCCCCATCTAAATGCTGGATAGAACAAAAGGCTCGGTGACAAATCTAGCTCTGCTTAGCAGCGTTATGCACCTTAATACAACTTGAGTTTGTCATGAACCTCTGGTACAGGGTCTATCACTTTCAGCGTGTGTGTTAAATAAATATGCAGGTGATTACTGACATATGGAAAACAGGTGTCGTTTGAACAACGACTTATGATGCAAGCAGCTGCGACTCTTTACGAAATCAAAGTGACCTTTATAGTGTCTTCAAATAAAAGGTGAAAGGGTTCCGTGGGTTTGGCAAGCACAAGGATGCAGATCCTGTCCAATGCCTGTATACACCTCAGAAGGGAAAGTCCCTGGTGAATACGTGCAGGGTTTTGTTAGCAATCGTCGGCATGCTGAATGTAGGTACCTCGGGCTTGAATATTAGAAAAAGCAAGTGCAGCTCAGATTTAATTGCGTAGCATTTGTGGGAACTGGATACGGTGTAGCACTGGTGGGCATGGTGACTGAAGCCTGACGCGAACACCTCCTCGTAAGGAACTGAAATACAAAAATGCAAGAATTATGGAAAGAAATTAAAAGAACATTGATCCGCTGCTCTTCTGTTCTAGAGCTTAGCGGAAGCCTGTGCTGATCATGGAACAGATCCGTCCGGTTTTTGTTATGCAGGAGAGGAATCCTGCATAACAGAAACCGGACAGATCCGTTATGCTGGCCATAGATTTTAATTAGGACAGAATGGATAACGTAATCCAGCACATACAGTTGTGTTCAAAATAATAGCAGTGTGTTTAAAAAAGTGAATAAAGCTCAAAATCCTTCTAATAGCTGTTATTTCCATACACACAAATGCATTGGGAACACTACACATTCTATTTCAAAGTAAAACATGAAGAAAAATATATGAAATGTGTGTTGTTCCTCAAAAAAAAAAATGAAGAAAAGTGATTATTAGACTGCTCAAAAAAATAGCTGTGTTTGTATTATTCTTTATAAACTCAAACATTCACTATATAAACTGAAAAATGTCTGAACGTTTTGCTTTCCTTTGAACCCCTAACTAATATTTAGTTGTATAACCACTGTTTCTGAGAACTGCTGTACGTCTGTGTTGCATGGAGTCAACCAACGTCTGGCACCTGTGAACAGGTATTCCAGCCCAGGATGATTGGACTACATTCCACAGTTCTCCTCTATTTCTTGGTTTTGCCTCAGAAACTGCATTTTTGATGTCACTCCACAAGTTTTCTATTGGATTAAGATCCAGGGATTGGGCTGGCCACTCCATAACGTCAATCTTGTTGGTCTGGAACCAAGATGTTGCATGTTTACTGGTGTGTTTGGGGTCGTTGTCTTGTTGGAACACCCATTTCAATGGCATCCTCTTCAGCATAAGGCAGCATGACCTCTTCAAGTATTCAGATATATTCAAACTGATCCATGATCCCTGGTATGCTATAAATAGGCCCAACACCTTTGTATGAGAAACATCCCCATATCATGATGCTTGCGCCACCATGCTTCACTGTCTTCACAGTGTACTGTGGCTTGAATTCCGTGTTTGGGGGTCATCTGACAAACTGTCTCCGGACACTAGACCCAAAAAGAACAATCTTACTTTCATCAGTCCACAAAATGTCTCTTTAGGGCAGTCAATGTGCTCTTTGGTAAATTGTAACCTCTTCAGCACATGTCTTTTTTTTCAACAGTGGGACTTTGCTGATTGTTGGCTGAGTCCTTGCCATTTTGGCTAGCTTCTTCCACGTCTTTCAGGTTTTGGTTGCCATTTTAAAGCATTTGCGATCATTTTAGCTATGCAGCCTATCATTTTCTGCACTTTTTGATATGTTTTCCCCTCTCCAATCAACTTTGTAATCAAAGTACTCTGTTCTTCTGAACAATGTCTGGAACGACCCATTTTCCTCAGAATTTCAGAGAGAAATGCACTGTAACCAGCATGTACAACATTTGCTGCCTTCCGTCCTTAGCCCTTTAAGGACTTATGACATACCGGTACGTCATGCTGTACCGGTATGTCATAACTTTAAAACTAGATTGCGGCGCGTCGGGGGTTAAAAGTAACAGGATGTCCGCTGAAATCATTCAGCGGGTATCCTGTCACAACGCCGGGGGGAGGGGGGGGGGTCATGTGACCCCCCCGTATCAGTTATCGCCGCAAAACGCAGGTCAATTCAGACCTGCGGTTTGCGGCTTTACCTGAGGTTTGCGGCGGCGATCGGTGGTGGCATCGGGTCCCCATGCGGCCTGTAGGGGGGACCTGATGGCAGCGTCCGTAATAACTTGCTCTATAAAAATATCACATGACCTACCCCCTCAGGTGAATACCGTAAAAAAATTAAAATAAAAACTGTGTAAAAAAGCAATTTTTTGTCACCTTACATCACAAAAAGTGTAATAGCAAGCGATCAAAAAGTCACACGCACCCCAAAATAGTGCCAATAAAACAGTCATGTCATCACGCAAAAATCATACCCTACCCAAGGTAATCGCCAAAGAAAAACTGAAAAAATTATGTCTCTCAGACTATGGAAACACTCAAACATGATTTTTTTTGCTTCAAAAAGGAAATCATTGTGTAAAACTTACATAAATAAAAAAAAGGATACATATTAGGTATCGCAGCGTCTGTGACAACCTGGTCTATAAAAATATCACATGATCTAACCTGTCAGATGAATGTTGTAAATAACAAAAAATAAAAACTGTGCCAAAACAGCTATTTATTGTTACCTTGCCTCAGAAAAAGTGTAATATAGAGCAACCAAAAATCATATGTACCCTAAACTAGTACCAACAATACTGCCACCCTATTCCGTAGTTTCTAAAATGGGGCCACTTTTTTGGAGTTTCTACTCTAGGGGTGCATCAGGGGGCTTTAAATGGGACATAGTGTAAAAATAAACAGTCCAGCAAAACCTGCCTTCCAAAAACCGTATGGCATTCCTTTCCTTCTGCGCTCTGCCGTGTGCCCGTACAGCGGTTTACGACCACTTATGGGGTGTTTCTGTAACCTACAGAATCAGGGCCATAAATATTGAGTTTGGTTTGGCTGTTAACCCTTGCTTTGTAACTGGAAAAAAATTATTAAAATGGAAAATCTGCCAAAAAAGTGAAATTTTGAAATTGTATCTCTATTTTCCATTAATTCTTGTCGAACACTTAAAGGGTTAACAAAGTTTGTAAAATCAGTTTTGAATACCTTGAGTAGTGTAGTTTATAGAATGGGGTCATTTTTGGGTGGTTTCTATTATGTAAGCCTCGCAAAGTGACTTCAGACCTGAACTGGTCCCTAAAAATTGGGTTTTTGAAAATTTCTGAAAAATTGCAAGATTTGCTTCTAAACTTCTAAGCCTTGTAACATCCCCAAAAAATTAAATATCATTCCCAAAATGATCCAAACACGAATAAGACATATGGGGAATGTAAAGTAATAACTATTTTTGGCGGTATTACTATGTATTATAGAAGTAGAGAACTTGAAAATTTGCAATTTTTTACAAATTTTTGGTAAATTTGGTATTTTTTTATAAATAAAAATTTATTTTTTGGACTTCATGTTACCAGTGTCATGAAGTACAATATGTGACGAAAAAACAATCTCAGAATGGCCTGGATAAGTCAAGGCGTTTTGAAGTTATCACCACTTAAAGTGACACTGGTCAGATTTGCAAAAAATGGCCAAGTCCTTAGAGCGAAATAGGGCCGAGTCCTTAACGCTGGGTTCACACCTGAGCGTTCGCGATGGAGCGTTCTGTATGCGCGATTGTACCGGCGTTTGCAATCGCGCATACAGAGACAAGCGAACGCCCATTGTCGCGCATTCCCGAAAGTTTATGTACGGGAACGCGCGACAAGACTCCCCAAAGAAGCTCCTGTACTTCTTGGGGCGTCGGGCGTTTTACAGCGGGATTGTACGCGCTGTAAAACGCCCAGGTGAGAACCATTCCCATAGGGAATCATTGGTTTCTCCTTGTTGAGCGTTTTACAGCGCGTAGGAACGCGCTGTAAAACGCTCAGGTGTGAACCCAGCCTAAGGGGTTAAATAAGGGCAATAATTGCCACTTGTTTTTCAAAGAATGAATGACCTCACTCATTGAACTCCACACTGCTATTATTTTGAACATGCCCCTTTCAATAAGTGATTGAATTACAGAGAATCAGCAGTATGCATGTCATGACTGTTGGGTTTCTATTACTCTACCTGTTAGTAAATTATTTGCCATGTAGAAATATCATTTCTACCAAAAACAGTGATAAATAAGGTTAGTGATGTCTGACTGCTATTATTTTGAACACAACTGTACCCAAACCCGAACTTACAAAACTGAAGTTTGCTAATCAATACTCATCAGCAGTTTACACTAGAAGTAACTGATCCGGATTTTTTCGAGCATCAGTTCGCATCACTTCCGTCAGAGATTAGTTATTTTTTACGGGAGAAAAAGTACTGCATGCAGCATTCCATCTCTGAAGGAAGTGACACAAAGTGATAAAGGCTGATCATAACGGAAGCTCAAAAGAAGGGCTCATGCACACGACCGCATGTATTTTTGCGGCGTTCCGCAAAAAATATGGATGATGTCTGTGTAACATCCATCTTACATCCGTTTTTTGCGGATCCATTGTAACAATGCCTATACTTATCCACCAAACGGACAAGAATAGGACATGTTCTGTCTTTTTTGTGAAACTGTCTTGCCGACATACAGGAACTGAATGCACACGGAATCATTTCCCTCTTTTTGCGGACCCACTGAAGTGAGGGGTTCCACATGCGGGCTGAATTCGAAAATTGGAACAGGCACGGACAAAAAATACATTTGTGTGCATAAGCCCTAATGGATACTCTTTTTTTCAAAATGTTCTGATATTCTGAGCAATCAGAAGAATGGAAAGCTAAACATTGACTCGCCCCATCAACCCTCCCAGTGATCCAAGGCAGACACCAATAGGAGGAAAGACGCCAGTAGTATGGAAAGTCAATGCTGAGGCCACTGACTGACAGCAGCAGTAATCACCTGTCAGAAGCATATAAAAAAAGGCCAGTGGGAAGTGTCTGCACTGGATCGGAGGGGGGGGGGGGGGGGGGGGGGTTACTATTGCCTTTAAAAAAAAATATTTGATAACATTTACTGCAGTTTTTACCCAAAGATCAGATAATTCCTTTAAGGCCTCATGCACACGACAGTATTTTTTCACGGTCCGCAAAAACGGGGTCCGTAGGTCCGTGATCTGTGACCGTTTTTTTGTCCGTGGGTCTTCCTTGATTTTTGGAGGATCCACGGACATGAAAAAAAAGTTGTTTCGGTGTCCGCCTGGCCGTGCAGAGCCAAACGGATCGGTCCTGAATTACAATGCAAGTCAATGGGGACGGATCCGTTTGACGTTGACACAATATGGTGCCATTTCAAACGGATCCGTCCCCATTGACTTTCAATGTAAAGTCTGGAGTCCCTTTTATACCATCGGATCAGAGTTTTCTCCAATCCGATGGTATATTTTAACTTGAAGCGTCCCCATCACCATGGGAACGCCTCTATGTTAGAATATACTGTCGGATCTGGAGCTAGATCGTGAAACTCAGATCCGACAGTATATTCTAACACAGAGGCGTTCCCATGGTGATGGGGACGCTTCTAGTTAGAATATACTACAAACTGTGTACATGACTGCCCCCTGCTGCCTGGCAGCACCCGATCTCTTACAGGGGGCCGCACCTGAGGGGTTAATTGTGCTGATCACGGCCCCCTGTAAGAGATCAGGTGCTGCCAGGCAGCAGGGGGCAATCTTGTACCAAGTTTGCAGTGTATTCTAACTAGAAGCGTCCCCATCACCATGGGAACGCCTCTGTGTTAGAATATACTATCGGATATGAGTTTTCAGGAAGTGAAAACTTAGATCTGAAAAAGCTTTTATGCAGACGGATCTTCGGATCCGTCTGTATGAAAGTAACCTACGGCCACGGATCACGGACACGGATGCCAATCTTGTGTGCATCCGTGTTCTTTCACGGACCCATTGACTTGAATGGGTCTGTGAACCGTTGTCCGTCAAAAAAATAGGACAGGTCATATTTTTTTGACGGACAGGATACACGGATCAAAACAGTGCATTTTCCGATTTTTCCACGGACCCATTGAAAGTCAATGGGTCCGCGAAAAAAAACGGAAAACGGCACAACGGCCACGGATGCACACAACGGTCGTGTGCATGAGGCCTAACACCTTCAAAGAGCTCCTATAGTGCACTACAGGTTCCCTTTAAGGGCATCTTTCAGCAGATCTGTACATATGACACTGTCTGACCTGTTACATGTGTACTTGGCAGCTGAAGGCATCTGTGTTGGTTCCATGTCCATATGTGCCAGCGTTGCTGCGAAAAATTATGCTTTAATATATGCAAATGAGCCTCTGGGAGCAAAGGGGGCGTTGCCATTACACCTAGAGGCTCAGCTCTTTCTACAACTGTTGCTTCCTCTCCACTTTGATTGACAGGGCCAGGCAGTGTAAATGTCATCGCACCTGACCCTGTCAAAGTGGAGAGGGCGTGGCAGTTGTAGAAAGAGCTGAGCCTCTAGGTGTAATGGCAACGCCCCCGTTGCTCCTAGAGGCTCATTTGCACATAGTAAAGCATTTTTCTCAGCAATGCTGGCACATAGGAACATGGGACTAACACAGATGCCTTCAGCTGCCAAGCGCACATACAACAGGTCAGCCGGTTTCATAGGCACAGAACTGCTGACGGATGCCCTTTAATAGTTTCTGATATTAGGGGTTATCATGTGTAAAGCAGATCTCTGGTAACCTGCTCTAGCAGTGCTTACACGCAGCGTTAGAGTATGTAGCTAGAGAGATGAGGTCAATGCAAATAAGTTATCTTTACATCTAGGTAAATGGATACGGCCATGAAAATAAACATTGTGCCTCCTGACTAGGGATGAGCGAATCGACTAAAACACGTTTCCAGGGTCGTGTTACACAGACATGAATTCTATAGGTGAAGAGGAACATGAGATTAGAGAATAATGCCGGGGCTCCTTTTACAGAACCTGTTATAATACAAGTCCGGCGAGAAACAATGCGCCTGTGACATTTTAAGAGAATCAAATGACACACTGAACTCACAGGCATGAAGTTATTACCGGACACTTTCTTTCAATGCATACTATGGTCTTTAATCACCATAGGGAAAACGGTGCAAAATTACAGCCATGGTGCTTGTGAGAACAATGGGTGACTTATTAGTCACAGTATTGATGTCCAGGAATAGAGCAAACACTGCACAATGCAGAAGAACGTCTTGCAAGCTGTGGGTGCCTTAGGAATACATTTATAGTCATTTAGGTTATGATTATTTACATAAATTTGCCCCTGAAAGGATTACTACCTTTTAACAATATGTGTGGCAACAGTGTCGGGGCCCACCAGTGTAACTGATCCTGGGGGCCCACCTTAGGGCTCCTGCACACAAACTTTTTATTTTTTTGTGTGGCCTGTATGTGAAACCATTCACCTCAATGAGGTCGCAAAAAACGTAAATGACTCCGTGTGCATTCCGTGTCTGTATGTCCGCATGGCTGTTATGCAAAATTAAAGAACATGTCCTATTATTGTCGGCATTACAGACAAGGATGGGACTGTTCTATTAGAGGCCTGCTGTTCTGTTCCACATAATGAGGAATGCACACACCCGGTATCCATGTTTTGCAGATCCGCAATTTGCCCGACTGCAAAACATCCAACAATCGTGTTAATGAGCCCTTACAGTGATAACAGAAATATTAAAGACGAAGTATGATGGCAGACACTTTCAGCAAAATGCACAAACACATGTAGCAGAATTTAGGCTACTTTCACACTTGCAGTAACAGGGCCCGGCAGGATGTTCCGGAGGGGGAACAACCTGCCGCATCCGTGCTGTTAGCCGACCGTGCTGCCTCTCGGCATGTTTGCCGTGCTGCGGCCAGACCTCCAGCCTGCCTCCATTATAGCGAATGGGGCCGGAACGGACCTCCGCGGCACGGTGGGCTAGCGTAAGCACGGATCTGGCAGGGTGTTCCCCCACTGGAATAGCCTGCCGGACCCTGCTACCGCAAGTGTGAAAGTACCCTTACACATATTTGGATATCCTGCTCTTAAGTCACTCAGAAACAAGACACATGCAGTTCCTATCACACATACGAAACATGCAATGCACGCACCACGACATTTTTTGCCTAACCCTATTAAGTGTAGGACACCTAAAGGGGCTGCCTCACTTCAACAAATGGCATTTATCATGTAGAGAAAGTTAATACAAGGCACTTACTAATGTATTCTGATTCTCCATATCGGCTCCTTTCCATCACATTATACACTGCTCGTATCCATGGTTTTGACCACTCTGCAATCCAGCAGCGGTGGCCGTGCTTGCACAATATAGGTAAAGGTGTTGGCCTATGCGCACTTCCAGCCTTTCCCTATAGTGTGTAAGCACGACCACCGCTGCTGGATTACAGAGTGGTCGTAACCACGGATACGTGCTGTGTATAATGTAATGGAAAGGAGGCAATATGGATAACTAGAAAAGCTACAATTTCTGGGGAAATTGTGTGAAGTGTTCTTGCCTCCACCAGTAGATTACAACTGGAGTGGCTTGAGTAACTGTTGAGTGGTTGGATTGGCTGGAGTAACTGTGGAAAGGTTGCACCTAAAAGTCGGGGTGGTTGCACCTAAGGGTCGGAGTGGGTGCACCTAATCGTTGGGGTGGTTGCACCTAAGGGTCGGAGTGGGTGCACCTAAAAGTTGGGGTGGTTGCACCTAAGGGTTGGGGTGGGTGCACCTAAGGTTTGGGGTGGGTGCACCTAAGGGTAGGGGTGGGTGCACCTAAGGGTCGGGGTGGGTGCACCTAATCGTTGGGGTGGTTGCACCTAAGGGTCGGGGTGGTTGCACCTAAGGGTCGGGGTGGGTGCACCTAAGGGTCGGGGTGGTTGCACCTAAAAGTCGGGGTGGGTGCACCTAAGGGTCGGGGTGGTTGCACCTAAAAGTCGGGGTGGGTGCACCTAAGGGTCGGGGTGGGTGCACCTAAGGGTCAGGGTGGGTGCACCTAAGGGTCGGAGTGGTTAAACCTAAGGGTCGGAGTGGGTGCACCTAAGGGTCGGAGTGGGTGCACCTAAGGGTCGGGGTGGTTGCACCTAAGGGTCGGGGTGGTTGCACCTAAGGGTCGGGGTGGTTGCACCTAAGGGTCGGGGTGGTTGCACCTAAGGGTCGGGGTGTTTGCACCTAATCGTTGGGGTGGTTGCACCTAAGGGTCGGAGTGGGTGCACCTAATCGTTGGGGTGGTTGCACCTAAGGGTCGGGGTGGTTGCACCTAAGGGTCGGGGTGGTTGCACCTAAAAGTCGGGGTGGGTGCACCTAAGGGTCAGGGTGGGTGCACCTAATCGTTGGGGTGGTTGCACCTAAGGGTCGGGGTGGTTGCACCTAAGGGTCGGGGTGGTTGCACCTAAGGGTCGGGGTGGTTGCACCTAAGGGTCGGGGTGGTTGCAGCTAAGGGTCGGGGTGCGTGCACCTAATCGTTAGGGTGGTTGCACCTAAGGGTCGGAGTGGTTGCACCTAAGGGTCGGAGTGGGTGCACCTAAGGGTCGGAGTGGGTGCACCTAATAGTCGGGGTGGTTGCACCTAAGGGTCGGGGTGGTTGCACCTAAGGGTCGGAGTGGGTGCACCTAAGGGTCGGGGTGGGTGCACCTAATGACTAGGGTGGTTGCACCTAAGGGTCGGAGTGGGTGCACCTAAGGGTCGGGGAGGCTGCACCTAAGGGTCGGGGAGGTTGCACCTAAAAGTCGGGGTGGTTGCACCTAAAAGTTGGGGTGGTTGCACCTAAGGGTCGGGGTGGGTGCACCTAATCGTTGGGGTGGATGCACCTAAGGGTCGGGGTGGTTGCACCTAAAAGTCGGGGTGGTTGCACCTAAAAGTCGGGGTGGTTGCACCTAAAGGTCGGGGTGGTTGCACCTAAAAGTCGGGGTGGGTGCACCAAATCGTTAGGGTGGTTGTACCTAAGGGTCGGGGTGGTTGCACCTAAGGGTCGGGGTGGGTGCACATAAGGGTCGGGGTGGGTGCACCTAAGGGTCGGGGTGGGTGCACCTAAGGGTCGGGGTGGGTGCACCTAAGGGTCGGGGTGGGTGCACCTAAGGGTCGGGGTGGGTGCACCTAAGGGTCAGGGTGGTTGCACCTAAAAGTCGGGGTGGTTGCACCTAAGGGTCGGGGTGGGTGCACCTAATCGTTGGGGTGGTTGCACCTAAGGGTCGGAGTGGGTGCACCTAAGGGTCGGGGTGGTTGCACCTAACAGTCGGGGTGGGTGCACCTAAGGGTCAGGGTGGGTGCACCTAATCGTTGGGGTGGTTGCACCTAAGGGTCGGGGTGGTTGCACCTAAGGGTCGGGGTGGTTGCACCTAAAAGTCGGGGTGGTTGCACCTAAAAGTTGGGGTGGTTGCACCTAAGGGTTGGGGTGGATGCACCTAATAGTTGGGGTGGATGCACCTAAGGGTCAGGGTGGTTGCACCTAAAAGTCGGGGTGGTTGCACCTAAGGGTCGGGGTGGGTGCACCTAATCGTTGGGGTGGTTGCACCTAAGGGTCGGAGTGGGTGCACCTAAGGGTCGGGGTGGTTGCACCTAACAGTCGGGGTGGGTGTACCTAAGGGTCAGGGTGGGTGCACCTAATCGTTGGGGTGGTTGCACCTAAGGGTCGGGGTGGTTGCACCTAAAAGTCGGGGTGGTTGCACCTAAAAGTTGGGGTGGTTGCACCTAAGGGTTGGGGTGGATGCACCTAATCGTTGGGGTGGATGCACCTAAGGGTCGGGGTGGTTGCACCTAAAAGTCGGGGTGGTTTCACCTAAAGGTCGGGGTGGTTGCACCTAAAAGTCGGGGTGGGTGCACCAAATCGTTAGGGTGGTTGTACCTAAGGGTCGGAGTGGGTGCACCTAAGGGTCGGGATGGGTGCACCGAATCGTTGGGGTGGTTGCACCTAAGGGTTGGGGTGGTTGCACCTAAGGGTCGGGGTGGTTGCACCTAAAAGTCGGGGTGGGTGCACCTAAAAGTCGGGGTGGTTGCACCTAAGGGTCGGAGTGGGTGCACCTAAGGGTCGGGGTGGTTGCACCTAAAAGTCGGAATAGTTGCACCTAAGGGTCGGGGTGGGTGCACCTAATCGTTGGGGTGGTTGCACCTAAGGGTCGGGGTGGTTGCACCTAAAAGTCGGGGTGGGTGCACCTAATCGTTGGGGTGGTTGCACCTAAGGGTCGGAGTGGTTGCACCTAAGGGTCGGGGTGGTTGCACCTAATAGTCGGGGTAGTTGCACCTAAGGGTCAGGGTGGTTGCACCTAAGGGTCGGGGTGGGTGCACCTAAGGGTCGGAGTGGGTGCACCTAATAGTCGGGGTGGTTGCACCTAAGGGTCGGGGTGGTTGCACCTAAGGGTCGGGGTGGTTGCACCTAAGGGTCGGGTGGGTGCACCTAAGGGTCGGGGTGGGTGCACCTAAAAGTCGGGGTGGTTGCACCTAAGGGTCGGAGTGGGTGCACCTAAGGGTCGGGGTGGTTGCACCTAACAGTCGGGGTGGGTGCACCTAATGACTAGGGTGGTTGCACCTAAGGGTCGAAGTGGGTGCACCTAAGGGTCGGGGAGGTTGCACCTAAGGGTCGGGGAAGTTGCACCTAAAAGTCGGGGTGGTTGCACCTAAAAGTTGGGGTGGTTGCACCTAAGGGTCGGAGTAGTTGCACCTAATCGTTGGGGTGGATGCACCTAAGGGTCGGGGTGGTTGCACCTAAAAGTCGGGGTGGTTGCACCTAAAAGTCGGGGTGGTTTCACCTAAAGGTCGGGGTGGTTGCACCTAAAAGTCGGGGTGGGTGCACCAAATCGTTAGGGTGGTTGTACCTAAGGGTCGGAGTGGGTGCACCTAAGGGTCGGGGTGGGTGCACCTAATCGTTGGGGTGGTTGCACCTAAGGGTTGGGGTGGTTGCACCTAAGGGTCGGAGTGGTTGCACCTAAAAGTCGGGGTAGTTGCACCTAAGGGTCGGGGTGGGTGCACCTAATCGTTGGGGTGGTTGCACCTAAGGGTCGGGGTGGTTGCACCTAAGGGTCGGGGTGGGTGCACCTAAGGGTCGGGGTGGGTGCACCTAAGGGTCGGGGTGGGTGCACCTAAGGGTCAGGGTGGTTGCACCTAAGGGTCAGGGTGGTTGCACCTAAGGGTCAGGGTGGTTGCACCTAAGGGTCAGGGTGGTTGCACCTAAGGGTCGGGGTGGGTGCACCTAAGGGTCGGGGTGGGTGCACCTAAGGGTCGGGTGGGTGCACCTAAGGGTCAGGGTGGTTGCACCTAAAAGTCGGGGTGGTTGCACCTAAGGGTCGGGGTGGGTGCACCTAATCGTTGGGGTGGTTGCACCTAAGGGTCGGAGTGGGTGCACCTAAGGGTCGGGGTGGTTGCACCTAACAGTCGGGGTGGGTGCACCTAATCGTTGGGTTGGGTGCACCTAATGACTAGGG
This sequence comes from Bufo gargarizans, assembly GCF_014858855.1. NCBI lineage: Eukaryota > Metazoa > Chordata > Amphibia > Anura > Bufonidae > Bufo > Bufo gargarizans. Next base: position 560,924,780 of record NC_058081.1, read on the forward strand.
TGGGTGCACCTAAGGGTCGGGGAGGTTGCACCTAAAAGTCGGGGTAGTTGCACCTAAGGGTCGGGGTGGGTGCACGTAAGGGTCGGGGTGGGTGCACGTAAGGGTCGGGGTGGGTGCACCAAAGGGTCGGGGTGGGTGCACCAAAGGGGCGGGGTGGGTGCACCTAATCGTTGGGGTGGTTGCACCTAACAGTCGGGGTGGGTGCACCTAATCGTTGGGTTGGGTGCACCTAATGACTAGGGTGGTTGCACCTAAGGGTCGGAGTGGGTGCACCTAAGGGTCGGGGAGGTTGCACCTAAAAGTCGGGGTAGTTGCACCTAAGGGTCGGGGTGGTTGCACCTAAGGGTCGGGGTGGGTGCACCTAAGGGTCGGAGTGGTTGCACCTAAGGGTCGGGGTGGTTGCACCTAATAGTCGGGGTAGTTGCACCTAAGGGTCAGGGTGGTTGCACCTAAGGGTCGGGGTGGGTGCACCTAAGGGTCGGAGTGGGTGCACCTAATAGTCGGGGTGGTTGCACCTAAGGGTCGGGGTGGTTGCACCTAAGGGTCGGGGTGGTTGCACCTAAGGGTCGGGTGGGTGCACCTAAGGGTCGGGGTGGGTGCACCTAAAAGTCGGGGTGGTTGCACCTAAGGGTCGGAGTGGGTGCACCTAAGGGTCGGGGTGGTTGCACCTAACAGTCGGGGTGGGTGCACCTAATGACTAGGGTGGTTGCACCTAAGGGTCGAAGTGGGTGCACCTAAGGGTCGGGGAGGTTGCACCTAAGGGTCGGGGAAGTTGCACCTAAAAGTCGGGGTGGTTGCACCTAAAAGTTGGGGTGGTTGCACCTAAGGGTCGGAGTAGTTGCACCTAATCGTTGGGGTGGATGCACCTAAGGGTCGGGGTGGTTGCACCTAAAAGTCGGGGTGGTTGCACCTAAAAGTCGGGGTGGTTTCACCTAAAGGTCGGGGTGGTTGCACCTAAAAGTCGGGGTGGGTGCACCAAATCGTTAGGGTGGTTGTACCTAAGGGTCGGAGTGGGTGCACCTAAGGGTCGGGGTGGGTGCACCTAATCGTTGGGGTGGTTGCACCTAAGGGTTGGGGTGGTTGCACCTAAGGGTCGGAGTGGTTGCACCTAAAAGTCGGGGTAGTTGCACCTAAGGGTCGGGGTGGGTGCACCTAATCGTTGGGGTGGTTGCACCTAAGGGTCGGGGTGGTTGCACCTAAGGGTCGGGGTGGGTGCACCTAAGGGTCGGGGTGGGTGCACCTAAGGGTCGGGGTGGGTGCACCTAAGGGTCAGGGTGGTTGCACCTAAGGGTCAGGGTGGTTGCACCTAAGGGTCAGGGTGGTTGCACCTAAGGGTCAGGGTGGTTGCACCTAAGGGTCGGGGTGGGTGCACCTAAGGGTCGGGGTGGGTGCACCTAAGGGTCGGGTGGGTGCACCTAAGGGTCAGGGTGGTTGCACCTAAAAGTCGGGGTGGTTGCACCTAAGGGTCGGGGTGGGTGCACCTAATCGTTGGGGTGGTTGCACCTAAGGGTCGGAGTGGGTGCACCTAAGGGTCGGGGTGGTTGCACCTAACAGTCGGGGTGGGTGCACCTAATCGTTGGGTTGGGTGCACCTAATGACTAGGGTGGGTGCACCTAAGGGTCGGGGAGGTTGCACCTAAAAGTCGGGGTAGTTGCACCTAAGGGTCGGGGTGGGTGCACGTAAGGGTCGGGGTGGGTGCACGTAAGGGTCGGGGTGGGTGCACCAAAGGGTCGGGGTGGGTGCACCTAATCGTTGGGGTGGTTGCACCTAACAGTCGGGGTGGGTGCACCTAATCGTTGGGTTGGGTGCACCTAATGACTAGGGTGGTTGCACCTAAGGGTCGGAGTGGGTGCACCTAAGGGTCGGGGAGGTTGCACCTAAAAGTCGGGGTAGTTGCACCTAAGGGTCGGGGTGGTTGCACCTAAGGGTCGGGGTGGGTGCACCTAAGGGTCAGGGTGGTTGCACCTAAAAGTCGGGGTGGTTGCACCTAAGGGTCGGGGTGGGTGCACCTAAGGGTCGGGGTGGTTGCACCTAACAGTCGGGGTGGGTGCACCTAACAGTCGGGGTGGTTGCACCTAACAGTCGGGGTGGGTGTACCTAAGGGTCAGGGTGGGTGCACCTAATCGTTGGGGTGGTTGCACCTAAGGGTCGGGGTGGTTGCACCTAAAAGTCGGGGTGGTTGCACCTAAAAGTTGGGGTGGTTGCACCTAAGGGTTGGGGTGGATGCACCTAATCGTTGGGGTGGATGCACCTAAGGGTCGGGGTGGTTGCACCTAACAGTCGGGGTGGTTTCACCTAAAGGTCGGGGTGGTTGCACCTAAAAGTCGGGGTGGGTGCACCAAATCGTTAGGGTGGTTGTACCTAAGGGTCGGAGTGGGTGCACCTAAGGGTCGGGATGGGTGCACCGAATCGTTGGGGTGGTTGCACCTAAGGGTTGGGGTGGTTGCACCTAAGGGTCGGGGTGGTTGCACCTAAAAGTCGGGGTGGGTGCACCTAAAAGTCGGGGTGGTTGCACCTAAGGGTCGGAGTGGGTGCACCTAAGGGTCGGGGTGGTTGCACCTAAAAGTCGGAATAGTTGCACCTAAGGGTCGGGGTGGGTGCACCTAATCGTTGGGGTGGTTGCACCTAAGGGTCGGGGTGGTTGCACCTAAAAGTCGGGGTGGGTGCACCTAATCGTTGGGGTGGTTGCACCTAAGGGTCGGAGTGGTTGCACCTAAGGGTCGGGGTGGTTGCACCTAATAGTCGGGGTAGTTGCACCTAAGGGTCAGGGTGGTTGCACCTAAGGGTCGGGGTGGGTGCACCTAAGGGTCGGAGTGGGTGCACCTAATAGTCGGGGTGGTTGCACCTAAGGGTCGGGGTGGTTGCACCTAAGGGTCGGGGTGGTTGCACCTAAGGGTCGGGTGGGTGCACCTAAGGGTCGGGGTGGGTGCACCTAAAAGTCGGGGTGGTTGCACCTAAGGGTCGGAGTGGGTGCACCTAAGGGTCGGGGTGGTTGCACCTAACAGTCGGGGTGGGTGCACCTAATGACTAGGGTGGTTGCACCTAAGGGTCGAAGTGGGTGCACCTAAGGGTCGGGGAGGTTGCACCTAAGGGTCGGGGAAGTTGCACCTAAAAGTCGGGGTGGTTGCACCTAAAAGTTGGGGTGGTTGCACCTAAGGGTCGGAGTAGTTGCACCTAATCGTTGGGGTGGATGCACCTAAGGGTCGGGGTGGTTGCACCTAAAAGTCGGGGTGGTTGCACCTAAAAGTCGGGGTGGTTTCACCTAAAGGTCGGGGTGGTTGCACCTAAAAGTCGGGGTGGGTGCACCAAATCGTTAGGGTGGTTGTACCTAAGGGTCGGAGTGGGTGCACCTAAGGGTCGGGGTGGGTGCACCTAATCGTTGGGGTGGTTGCACCTAAGGGTTGGGGTGGTTGCACCTAAGGGTCGGAGTGGTTGCACCTAAAAGTCGGGGTAGTTGCACCTAAGGGTCGGGGTGGGTGCACCTAATCGTTGGGGTGGTTGCACCTAAGGGTCGGGGTGGTTGCACCTAAGGGTCGGGGTGGGTGCACCTAAGGGTCGGGGTGGGTGCACCTAAGGGTCGGGGTGGGTGCACCTAAGGGTCAGGGTGGTTGCACCTAAGGGTCAGGGTGGTTGCACCTAAGGGTCAGGGTGGTTGCACCTAAGGGTCAGGGTGGTTGCACCTAAGGGTCGGGGTGGGTGCACCTAAGGGTCGGGGTGGGTGCACCTAAGGGTCGGGTGGGTGCACCTAAGGGTCAGGGTGGTTGCACCTAAAAGTCGGGGTGGTTGCACCTAAGGGTCGGGGTGGGTGCACCTAATCGTTGGGGTGGTTGCACCTAAGGGTCGGAGTGGGTGCACCTAAGGGTCGGGGTGGTTGCACCTAACAGTCGGGGTGGGTGCACCTAATCGTTGGGTTGGGTGCACCTAATGACTAGGGTGGGTGCACCTAAGGGTCGGGGAGGTTGCACCTAAAAGTCGGGGTAGTTGCACCTAAGGGTCGGGGTGGGTGCACGTAAGGGTCGGGGTGGGTGCACGTAAGGGTCGGGGTGGGTGCACCAAAGGGTCGGGGTGGGTGCACCTAATCGTTGGGGTGGTTGCACCTAACAGTCGGGGTGGGTGCACCTAATCGTTGGGTTGGGTGCACCTAATGACTAGGGTGGTTGCACCTAAGGGTCGGAGTGGGTGCACCTAAGGGTCGGGGAGGTTGCACCTAAAAGTCGGGGTAGTTGCACCTAAGGGTCGGGGTGGTTGCACCTAAGGGTCGGGGTGGGTGCACCTAAGGGTCGGTGTGGTTGCACCTAAGGGTCGGGGTGGTTGCACCTAATAGTCGGGGTAGTTGCACCTAAGGGTCAGGGTGGTTGCACCTAAGGGTCGGGGTGGGTGCACCTAAGGGTCGGAGTGGGTGCACCTAATAGTCGGGGTGGTTGCACCTAAGGGTCGGGGTGGTTGCACCTAAGGGTCGGGGTGGTTGCACCTAAGGGTCGGGTGGGTGCACCTAAGGGTCGGGGTGGGTGCACCTAAAAGTCGGGGTGGTTGCACCTAAGGGTCGGAGTGGGTGCACCTAAGGGTCGGGGTGGTTGCACCTAACAGTCGGGGTGGGTGCACCTAATGACTAGGGTGGTTGCACCTAAGGGTCGAAGTGGGTGCACCTAAGGGTCGGGGAGGTTGCACCTAAGGGTCGGGGAAGTTGCACCTAAAAGTCGGGGTGGTTGCACCTAAAAGTTGGGGTGGTTGCACCTAAGGGTCGGAGTAGTTGCACCTAATCGTTGGGGTGGATGCACCTAAGGGTCGGGGTGGTTGCACCTAAAAGTCGGGGTGGTTGCACCTAAAAGTCGGGGTGGTTTCACCTAAAGGTCGGGGTGGTTGCACCTAAAAGTCGGGGTGGGTGCACCAAATCGTTAGGGTGGTTGTACCTAAGGGTCGGAGTGGGTGCACCTAAGGGTCGGGGTGGGTGCACCTAATCGTTGGGGTGGTTGCACCTAAGGGTTGGGGTGGTTGCACCTAAGGGTCGGAGTGGTTGCACCTAAAAGTCGGGGTAGTTGCACCTAAGGGTCGGGGTGGGTGCACCTAATCGTTGGGGTGGTTGCACCTAAGGGTCGGGGTGGTTGCACCTAAGGGTCGGGGTGGGTGCACCTAAGGGTCGGGGTGGGTGCACCTAAGGGTCGGGGTGGGTGCACCTAAGGGTCAGGGTGGTTGCACCTAAGGGTCAGGGTGGTTGCACCTAAGGGTCAGGGTGGTTGCACCTAAGGGTCAGGGTGGTTGCACCTAAGGGTCGGGGTGGGTGCACCTAAGGGTCGGGGTGGGTGCACCTAAGGGTCGGGTGGGTGCACCTAAGGGTCAGGGTGGTTGCACCTAAAAGTCGGGGTGGTTGCACCTAAGGGTCGGGGTGGGTGCACCTAATCGTTGGGGTGGTTGCACCTAAGGGTCGGAGTGGGTGCACCTAAGGGTCGGGGTGGTTGCACCTAACAGTCGGGGTGGGTGCACCTAATCGTTGGGTTGGGTGCACCTAATGACTAGGGTGGGTGCACCTAAGGGTCGGGGAGGTTGCACCTAAAAGTCGGGGTAGTTGCACCTAAGGGTCGGGGTGGGTGCACGTAAGGGTCGGGGTGGGTGCACGTAAGGGTCGGGGTGGGTGCACCAAAGGGTCGGGGTGGGTGCACCTAATCGTTGGGGTGGTTGCACCTAACAGTCGGGGTGGGTGCACCTAATCGTTGGGTTGGGTGCACCTAATGACTAGGGTGGTTGCACCTAAGGGTCGGAGTGGGTGCACCTAAGGGTCGGGGAGGTTGCACCTAAAAGTCGGGGTAGTTGCACCTAAGGGTCGGGGTGGTTGCACCTAAGGGTCGGGGTGGGTGCACCTAAGGGTCAGGGTGGTTGCACCTAAAAGTCGGGGTGGTTGCACCTAAGGGTCGGGGTGGGTGCACCTAAGGGTCGGGGTGGGTGCACCTAACAGTCGGGGTGGGTGCACCTAACAGTCGGGGTGGGTGCACCTAACAGTCGGGTGGGTGCACCTAACAGTCGGGTGGGTGCACCTAACAGTCGGGGTGGGTGCGCCTAATCGTTGGGTTGGGTGCACCTAATGACTAGGGTGAGTGCACCTAAGGGTCGGAGTGGGTGCACCTAAGGGTCGGACCCCATGAATAAGTGACCCAAGTTTGGTGACTTTAGTTTCAAATCTGTGCGACTGGGAGCGATTTGAAAATTTTCCCTGTCAAAGTCAATGGGAAAAACTTGGATTGCTTAGCCGTGGACATTTTTAGTGGCAGCAGGGATAGTTGAACATTTTGATAGAAGATTTGTGTAGGTGGGCCTGAAAATTAGGGAGTGGTGGCAGTTTAGAAATCATGTCCTGATTTTTCAGCTTTTGCCAGCTCCCACTCTAGCTTTGCCATTCATTCCTATGGGACAACTTTCGCCACAAGAACCACGATATTCCGTGAACCATTCGGCGAAACGTTCCACAAAGTAATAGCAATCTGATCGGGAACAATCTGCACGTTTTGGTAAATTTTTGTCTATGTAGTGTAAAAACTGTGGGAGGAGTTAGGGTGGCAAATTTGGCTATAATAAGAATAAGAATAACTAGAAAAGGTACAATTTCTGGGGAAATTGTGTGATGTGTTCTTGCCTCCACCAGTAGCTTACAACTGGAGTGGGCGGAGTAACTGGGTGGAGTGTAGACTCCGCCCACTTTTATAAATTTTGACCTTTGTCTCACACTGACCCACCTTGCCGAGTTTGGGTGCTGTGAGAATGACAGCTGTTTAAAGGTTTCTTATTGAAGTCAATAGGGAAAATCTGATTGGTTGTTTTTGGCCCCGCCCACTTTTCTGAATTTTAATCCTAATCCTAAATTGTCCAACTGTACCAAGTTTGGGGATCCTGCCATTAACAGTCTAAGAGCAGCGGCAGTTTTAAATTTTCCCATTAAAACATATAGCTGAAATTTGATTGGCCGTTGTAGACCCCGCCCACTTTAAAACATTTGAATTCTAGTCACCTATTAACCGAATATATTAAGTTTAACAACCCTGCCATTAACAATGTTGAAATGGCAGCAATTTAAAATTTTCTCATTGAAGACAATAGGGAAAATCTGATTTGTTGTTGTTGGCTCCGCCCACTTTTTAAATTTTTGAATCCAAATTAATCTATCACCTGATTTCAGAGATTTGAAGCCCCTGACATCAATCATGGAAGCATTTTTCAATTTTCTGCATTTTTTTTTTTCCACATTGAAATCAATGAAAGAAATCTGATTGGTTGTTTTTGGCCCCGCCCACTTTTCAAAATTTTAATCCTAATCCTAAATTGTCCAACTGTACCAAGTTTGGGGAACCTGCCATTAACAGTCTAAGAGCAGCGGCAGTTTGAATTTTTCCCATTTAAACAAATGGCTGAAATTTGATTGGCCGTTGTAGACCCCGCCCACTTTTTAATTTTTTTTGACCCCAGTCACCCAATGACCTACGGTGCCAAGTTTGGGTATTCTGACTTAAATATTGTGAGAATGACAGCAATTTAAAGGTTTCTCATTGAAGTCAATAGGGAAAATCTGATTTGTTGTTGTTGGTTCCGCCCACTTTTTAAATTTTTGAATCCAAATTAATCTATCACCTGATTTCAGAGATTTGAAGCCCCTGACATCAATCATGGCAGCATTTTTCAATTTTCTGCATTTTTTTTTTTCCACATTGAAATCAATGAAAGAAATCTGATTGGTTGTTTTTGGCCCCGCCCACTTTTCAAAATTTTAATCCTAATCCTAAATTGTCCAACTGTACCAAGTTTGGGGAACCTGCCATTAACAGTCTAAGAGCAGCGGCAGTTTGAATTTTTCCCATTTAAACAAATGGCTGAAATTTGATTGGCCGTTGTAGACTCCGCCCACTTTTTTATAAATTTTTGAATCCAGTCACCCAATGACCTACGGTGCCAAGTTTGGGTATTCTGGCTTAAATACTGTGAGAATGACAGCAATTTAAAGGTTTCTCATTAAAGTTAATAGGGAAAATCTGATTTGTTGTTGTTGGCTCCGCCCACTTTTAAATTTTTTGAATCCAAAGTAATCTATGACCTGATCTCAGCGATTTGAAGCCCCTGACATCAATCATGGCAGCATTTTTCAATTTTCTGAATTTTTTTTTTTCCATATTGAAATCAATGAAAGAAATCTGATTGGTTGTTTTTGGCCCCGCCCACTTTTCAAAATTTTAATCCTAATCCTAAATTGTCCAACTGTACCAAGTTTGGGAAACCTGCCATTAACAGTCTAAGAGCAGCGGCAGTTTGAATTTTTCCCATTTAAACAAATGGCTGAAATTTGATTGGCCGTTGTAGACCCCGCCCACTTTTTTATTTTTTTTGACCCCAGTCACCCAATGACCTACGGTGCCAAGTTTGGGTATTCTGGCTTAAATATTGTGAGAATGATAGCAATTTAAAGGTTTATCATTGAAGTCAATAGGGAAAATCTGATTTGTTGTTGTTGGCTCCGCCCACTTTTTCAATTTTTGAAGCCAAAGTAATCTATGACCTGATTTCTGAGATTTGAAGCCCCTGACATCAAAAATGGCAGCATTTTTCAATTTTCTGCATTTTTTAATTTTCCCATTGAAATCAATCAAAGAAATCTGATTGGTTGTTTTTGGCTCCGCCCACTTTTCTGAATTTTAATCCTAATCCTAAATTGTTCAACTGTACCAAGTTTGGGGAACCTGCCATTAACAGTCTAAGAGCAGCGGCAGTTTTACATTTTCCCATTAAAACATATAGCTGAAATTTGATTGGCCGTTGTAGACTCCGCCCACTTTAAAACATTTGAATTCTAGTCACCTATTAACCGAATATATTAAGTTTAACAACCCTGCCTTTAACAATGTTGAAATGGCAGCAATTTAAAATTTTCTCATTGAAGTCAATAGGGAAAATCTGATTGGTTGTTTGTAGCTCCGCCCACTTTTTAATGTCCCCAAAATGTGACAGAAATTTTCAGGTTGACCCCATGACTAAGTGACCCAAGTTTGGTGAGTTTCACGCCGAAGCTGTATGAGTGACAAATGTTTGCATTTTTCCAATAAAACTCTATGGGAGAAAAAAATAGGTTTTCGGGGGCCCGCCCCAGGGACCCGGAGGGTGGGATCGGTTAACAAAGCACAAGTAAGATCCTCGGGTATGTGCCGACCAAGAGTGCAAAGTTCGGTATTGATACTCCTAAATCTGTGGGAGGAGTAGCAATTTGAACGTCTCATTGTAGTCAATGGGGAGAATTTGATTGGTTCTGTGTGGCCCCGCCCACATTTTTGGGTCTCCGAAATGTGCTAACAAATTGCGCGTTGACCCTATGACTAAGTGACCCAAGTTTCGTGACTTTAGTTTAAAATCTGTGCAACTGGGAGCGATTTGAAAATTGTCCCTGTCAAAGTCAATGGGAAAAACGTGGATTTTGGGGGCCCTGTCCCAGGGGCCCGGAGGGTGGGATCGGGTAGCAAAGCACATGCAAGGTACTCGGGTGGGTGCCGACCAAGTCTGCAAAGTTTGGAATTTGTACTCCTAAAAATGTGAGAGAAGTAGCAATTTGAAGGTCTCATTACAGTCAATGGGGAGAATTTGATTGGTTCTGTGTGGCCCCGCCCACTTTTTGGGGTCCCCGAAATGTGCCCAAAATTTTCGGGTTAACTCCATGACTAAGTGACCCAAGTTTGGTGACTTTAGCGTCAAAGCCTGGCGAGTGGGAGCGATTTGAAAATGTACCCTGTCAAAGTCTATGGGAAAAAAGGGGGCTTCCAGGGCCCGCCCTGGGGGCCCCGGGGGTGGGATCGCTCCACAAAGTAATAGCAATCCGATCGGGAACAATCTGCACGTTTTGGTAAATTTTTGTCTATGTAGTGTAAAAACTGTGGGAGGAGTTAGGGTGGCAAATTTGGCTATAATAAGAATAAGAATAAATATATATGTGAGATAACAATATGTGGTCTTGCTATGCAAGAACACATAACTAGAAAAGGTACAATTTCTGGGGAAATTGTGTGAAGTGTTCTTGCCTCCACCAGTAGTCTACAACTGGAGTGGGCGGAGTAACTGGGTGGAGTGGCTTGAGTAACTGTTGTGTGGTTGGATTGGCTGGAGTAACTGTGGAAAGGTTGCACCTAAAAGTCGGGGTGGTTGCACCTATTTGATTGGCCGTTGTAGACTCCGCCCACTTTTATAAATTTTGACCTTTGTCTCACACTGACCCACCCTGCCGAGTTTGGGTGCTGTGGCTTAAATACTGTGAGAATGACAGCTGTTTAAAGGTTTCTTATTGAATTCAATAGGGAAAATCTGATTGGTTGTTTGCGGCTCCGCCCACTTTTTAGCGTCCCCAAAATGAGGTATACATTGTCACAGTCCTCCAGTGACCAACTGTCCCAAGTTTCAGAACCCTGCCATTAACAGTCTAAGAGCAGCAGCAGTTAGAATTTTTCCCATTTAAACAAATGGCTGAAATTTGATTGGCCGTTGTAGACCCCGCCCACTTTTTAATTTTTTTTGACCCCAGTCACCCAATGACCTACGGTGCCAAGTTTGGGTATTCTGGCTTAAATATTGTGAGAATGACAGCAATTTAAAGGTTTCTCATTGAAGTCAATAGGGAAAATCTGATTTGTTGTTGTTGGCTCCGCCCACTTTTTCAATTTTTGAAGCCGAAGTAATCTATGACCTGATTTCTGAGATTTGAAGCCCCTGACATCAAAAATGGCAGCATTTTTCAATTTTCTGCATTTTTTAATTTTCCCATTGAAATCAATCAAAGAAATCTGATTGGTTGTTTTTGGCCCCACCCACTTTTCTGAATTTTAATCCTAATCCTAAATTGTCCAACTGTACCAAGTTTGGGGATCCTGCCATTAACAGTCTAAGAGCAGCGGCAGTTTTAAATTTTCCCATTAAAACATATAGCTGAAATTTGATTGGCCGTTGTAGACTCCGCCCACATTAAACCATTTGAATTCTAGTCACCTATTAACCGAATATATTAAGTTTAGCAACCCGGCCATTAACAATGTTGAAATGGCAGCAATTTAAAATTTTCTCATTGAAGACAATAGGGAAAATCTGATTGGTTGTTTGTAGCTCCGCCCACTTTTTAATGTCCCCAAAATGTGACAGAAATTTTCAGGTTGACCCCATGACTAAGTGACCCAAGTTTGGTGAGTTTCACTCCGAAGCTGTATGAGTGACAAACGTTTGCATTTTTGCAATAAAACTCTATGGGAGAAAAAAAGAGGTTTTCGGGGGCCCGCCCCAGGGGCCCGGAGGGTGGGATCGGTTAACAAAGCACAAGTAAGATCCTCGGGTATGTGCCGACCAAGAGTGCAAAGTTCGGTATTTATACTCCTAAATCTGTGGGAGGAGTAGCAATTTGAACGTCTCATTGTAGTCAATGGGGAGAATTTGATTGGTTCTGTGTGGCCCTGCCCACATTTTCGGGTCTCCGAAATGTTCTAACAAATTGCGCGTTGACCCCATGACTAAGTGACCCAAGTTTGGTGACTTTAGTTTAAAATCTGTGCGACTGGGAGCGATTTGAAAATTGTCCCTGTCAAAGTCAATGGGAAAAACGTGGATTTTGGGGGCCCTGTCCCAGGGGCCCGGAGGGTGGGATCGGGTAGCAAAGCACAAGCAAGGTACTCGGGTGGGTGCCGACCAAGTCTGCAAAGTTTGGAATTTGTACTCCTAAAAATGTGGGAGAAGTAGCAATTTGAAGGTCTCATTTACAGTCAATGGGGAGATTTTGATTGGTTCTGTGTGGCCCCACCCACTTTTGGGGGGCCCCGAAATGTGCCCAAAATTTTCGGGTTGACTCCATGACTAAGTGACCCAAGTTTGGTGACTTTAGCGTCAAAGCCTGGCGAGTGGGAGCGATTTGAAAATGTACCCTGTCAAAGTCTATGGGAAAAAAGGGGGCTTCCGGGGCCCGCCACGGGGGCCCCGGGGGTGGGATCGCTCCACAAAGTAATAGCAATCCAATCGGGAACAATCTGCACGTTTTGGTAAATTTTTGTCTATGTAGTGTAAAAGCTGTGGGAGGAGTTAGGGTGGCAAATTTGGCTATAAGAATAAGAATAATAATATACAGTTGCAAGAAAAAGTATGTGAACCCTTTGGAATTATATGGATTTCTGCACAAATTGTTTATAAAATGTGATCTGATCTTCATCTAAGTCACAACAATAGACAATCACAGTCTGCTTAAACTAATAACACAAAGAATTAAATGTTACCATGTTTTTATTGAACACACCATGTAAACATTCACAGTGCAGGTGGAAAAAGTATGTGAACCCTTGGATTTATTAACTGGTTGAACCTCCTTTGGCAGCAATAACTTCAACCAAACGTTTCCTGTAGTTGCAGATCAGATGTGCACAACGGTCAGGAGTAATTCTTGACCGTTCCACTTTACAGAACTGTTTCAGTTCAGCAATATTCTTGGGATGTCTGGGGTGAATAGTTTTCTTGAGGTCATGCCACAGCATCTCAATCGAGCTGAGGTCAGGACTCTTACTGGGCCACTCCAGAAGGCATATTTTCTTCTGTTTAAGCCATTCTGTTGTTGATTTGCTTCTATGCTTTGGGTCGTTGTCCTGTTGCAACACTCATCTCCTGTTGAGCTTCAGCTGGTGGACAGAGGCCTTAAGTTCTCCTGCAAAATGTCTTGATAAAATTGGGAATTATTTTTTCCTTTAATGATAGCAATCCGTCCAGGCCCTGACGCAGCAAAGCAGCCCCAAACCATGATGCCCCCACCACCATACTTCACGGTTGGGATGAGGTTTTGATGTTGGTGTGCTGTGCCCCTTTTTCTCCACACATAGTGTTGTGTGTTTTTTCCAAAGAACTCAACTTTGGTTTCATCTGTCCACAGAATATTTTGCCAGTACTGCTGTGGAACATCCAGGTGCTCTTGTGCAAACTGTAAACGTGCAGCAATGGTTTTTTTGGATAGCAGTGGCTTCCTCTGTGGTATCCTCCCATGAAATCCATTCTTGTTTAGTGTTGTACGTATCGTAAATTTGCTAACAGGGATGTTAGCATATGCCAGAGACTTTTGAAAGTCTTTAGCTGACACTCTAGGATTCTTCTTCACCTCATTGAGCAGTGCTGTGCTCTTGCAGTCATCTTTACAGGACGGCCACTCCTAGGGAGAGTAGCAGCAGTGCTGAACTTTCATCATTTATAGACAATTTGTCATACCGTGGGCTGAAGAACAGCAAGGCTTTTGGAGATACTTTTATAACTCTCTCCAGCTTTATGCAAGTCAACAATTCTTAATTGTAGGTCTTCTGAGAGCTCTTTTGTGCGAGGCATCATTCACATCAGGTAATGCTTCTTGTAAAAAGCAAACCCAGAACTGGTGTGTGTTTTTTATAGGGCAGGGCAGCTGTAACCAACACCTCCAATCTCATCTCATTGATTGGACTCCAGTTGGCTGACACCTCACTCCAATTAGCTCTTGGAGATGTCATTAGTCTAGGGGTTCACATACTTTTTCCACCTGCACTGTGAATGTTTACATGGTGTGCTCAATAAAAACATGGTGACATTTAATTCTTTGTGTGTTATTAGTTTAAGCAGACTGTGATTGTCTATTGTTGTGGCTTAGCTGAAGATCAGATCACATTTTATGACCAATTTGTGCAGAAAGCCATATCATTCCAAAGGGTTCACATACTTTTTCTTGCAACTGTATATGTGAGATAACATTATGTGGTCTTGCTATGCAAGAACACTTAATAACAATACATTAGTAAGTGCCTTGTATTAACTTTCTCTACATGATAAATGCCATTTGCTGAAGTGAGACAACCCCTTTAACCCCTTTAAGCATAAATGTCTGGCATGAAATTTATTAAATCTTAACCTCCTCAGATTGCACATAATCTACCATACATTATATTTAAAACGGTTGTCCTACCATAATGACCTATCGCCTATCTACAGGATAAGTGATGAATATCAGATTGCTGGGGGTCTGACTGCTGGAACACCCACTGATCATGAAAAAAGGGGTCCTGAGACATTCAATTACATTACCCCCAATCTATGTACACAAGGGTCTTAACCACTTCAGCCCCGCTAGGTGAAACCCCCTTAATGACCAGGCCACTTTTTACACTTCGGCACTACACTACTTTCACCGTTTATCGCTCGGTCATGCAACTTACCACCCAAATGAATTTTACCTCCTTTTCTTCTCACTAATGGAGCTTTCATTTGGTGGTATTTTATTGCTGCTGACATTTTTACTTTTTTTGTTATTAATCAAAATGTAACGATTTTTTTGCAAAAAAATGACATTTTTCACTTTCAGCTGTGAAATTTTGCAAAAAAAACGACATCCATATATAAATTTTTCGCTAAATTTATAGTTCTACATGTCTTTGATAAAAAAAAATGTTTGGGCAAAAAAAAAATGGTTTGGGTAAAAGTTATAGCATTTACAAACTATGGTACAAAAATGTGAATTTCCGCTTTTTGAAACGGCTCTGATTTTCTGAGCACCTGTCATGTTTCCTGAGGTTCTACAATGCCCAAACAGTAGAAAAACCCCACAAATGACCCCATTTCGGAAAGTAGACACCCTAAGGTATTCGCTGATGGGCATAGTGAGTTCATAGAACTTTTTATTTTTTGTCACAAGTTAGCGGAAAATGATGATGATTTTTTATTTTTATTTTTTCTTACAAAGTCTCATATTCCACTAACTTGCGACAAAAAAAAAAAAATTCTAGGAACTCACCATGCCCCTCACAGAATACCTTGGGGTGTCTTCTTTCCAAAATGGGGTCACTTGTGGGGTAGTTATACTGCCCTGGCAATTTAGGGGCCCAAATGTGTGAGAAGAACTTTGCAATCAAAATGTGTAAGAAATGACCGGTGAAATCCGAAAGGTGCACTTTGGAATATGCGCCCCTTTGCCCACCTTGGCAGCAAAAAAGTGTCACACATGTGGTATCGCCGTACTCAGGAGAAGTTGGGGAATGTGTTTTGGGGTGTCATTTTACATATACCCATGCTGGGTGAGAGAAATATCTTGGCAAAAGACAACTTTTCCCATTTTTTTATACAAAGTTGGCATTTGACCAAGATATTTTTCTCACCCAGCATGGGTATATGTAAAATGACACCCCAAAACACATTGCCCAACTTCTCCTGAGTACGGCGATACCAGATGTGTCACACTTTTTTGCTGCCAAGGTGGGCAAAGGGGCACATATTCCAAAGTGCACCTTTCGGATTTTGCAGGCCATTTTTTACACATTTTGATTGCAAGGTACTTCTCACACATTTGGGCCCCTAAATTGCCAGGGCAGTATAACTACGCCACAAGTGACCCCATTTTGGAAAGAAGACACCCCAAGGTATTCCGTGAGGGGCACTGCGAGTTCCTAGAATTTTTTATTTTTTGTCACAAGTTAGCGGAAAATGATGATTTTTTTTTTTTCTCTTTTTTCCTTACAAAGTCTCATATTCCACTAACTTGCGACAAAAAATAAAAAATTCTAGGAACTCGCCATGCCCCTCACGGAATACCATGGGGTGTCTTCTTTCCAAAATGGGGTCACTTGTGGCGTAGTTATACTGCCCTGGCAATTTAGGGGCCCAAATGTGTGAGAAGTACTTTGCAATCAAAATGTGTAAAAAATGACCGGTGAAATCCGAAAGGTGCACTTTGGAATATGTGCCCCTTTGCCCACCTTGGCATCAAAAAAGTGTCACACATCTGGTATCGCCGTACTCAGGAGAAGTTGGGGAATGTGTTTTGGGCTGTCATTTTACATATACCCATGCTGGGTGAGAGAAATATCTTGGCAAAAGACAACTTTTCCAATTTTTTTATACAAAGTTGGCATTTGACCAAGATATTTTTCTCACCCAGCATGGGTATATGTAAAATGACACCCCAAAACACATTGCCCAACTTCTCCTGAGTACGGCGATACCAGATGTGTGACACTTTTTTGCTGCCAAGGTGGGCAAAGGGGCACATATTCCAAAGTGCACCTTTCGGATTTTGCAGGGCATTTTTTACACATTTTGATTGCAAAGTTCTTCTCACACATTAGGGCCCCTAAATTGCCAGGGCAGTATAACTACGCCACAAGTGACCCCATTTTGGAAAGAAGACACCCCAAGGTATTCCGTGAGGGGCATGGCGAGTTCCTAGAATTTTTTATTTTTTGTCGCAAGTTAGTGGAATATGAGACTTTGTAAGGAAAAAAGAAAAAAAAAAGAAAAATCATCATTTTCCGCTAAATTGTGACAAAAAATAAAAATTCTAGGAACTCGCCGTGCCCCCCACGGAATACCTTGGGGTGTCTTCTTTCCAAAATGGGGTCACTTGTGGCGTAGTTATACTGCCCTGGCAATTTAGGGGCCCAAATGTGTAAGAAGTACCTTGAAATCAAAATGTGTAAAAAATGGCCTGCGAAATCTGAAAGGTGCCCCTTTGCCCACCTTGGCTGCAAAAAAGTGTCACACATCTGGTATCGCCGTACTCAGGAGAAGTTGGGGAATGTGTTTTGGGGTGTCATTTTACATATACCCATGCTGGGTGAGAGAAATATCTTGGCAAAAGACAACTTTTCCCATTTTTTTAATACAAAGTTGGCATTTGACCAAGATATTTCTCTCACCCAGCATGGGTATATGTAAAATGACACCCCAAAACACATTGCCCAACTTCTCCTGAGTACGGCGATACCAGATGTGTGACACTTTTTTGCAGCCTAGATGCGCAAAGGGGCCCAAATTCCTTTTAGGAGGGCATTTTTAGACATTTGGATCCCAGACTTCTTCTCACACTTTCGGGCCCCTAAAAAGCCAGGGCAGTATAAATACCCCACATGTGACCCCACTTTGGAAAGAAGACACCCCGAGGTATTCAATGAGGGGCATGGCGAGTTCCTAGAATTTTTTTTTTTTTTGCATAAGTTAGCGGATATTGATTTTTTTTGTTTTTTTTCTCACAAAGTCTCACTTTCCGCTAACTTAGGACAAAAATTTCAATCTTTCATGGACTCAATATGCCCCTCACGGAATACCTTGGGGTGTCTTCTTTCCGAAATGGGGTCACATGTGGGGTATTTATACTGCCCTGGCTTTTTAGGGGCCCTAAAGCGTGAGAAGAAGTCTGGAATATAAATGTCTAAAAATGTTTACGCATTTGGATTCCGTGAGGGGTATGGTGCGTCCATGTGAGATTTTATTTTTTGACACAAGTTAGTGGAATATGAGACTTTGTAAGAAAAAACGAAAACAAAAACAAACAAAAAATTTCCGCTAACTTGTGCCAAAAAAAATGGCTGAATGGAGCCTTACCAGGGGGGGAGTGATCAATGACAGGGGGGTGATCACCCATATAGACTCCCTGATCACCCCCCTGTCATTGATCACCCCCCCTGTAAGGCTCCATTCAGACATCCGCATGATTTTTTACGGATCCATGGATACATGGATCGGATCCACAGAACGCATGCGGACGTCTGAATGGAGCCTTACAGGGGGGTTATCAATGACAGGGGGTGATCAGGGTAATCACCCCCCTGTCACTGATCACCCCCCCTGTAAGGCTCCATTCAGACGTCCGCATGATTTTTACGGATCCATGGATACATGGATCGGATCCACAGAACGCATGCGGACGTCTGAATGGAGCCTTACAGGGGGGTTATCAATGACAGGGGGTGATCAGGGTAATCAGGGTGATCACCCCCCTGTCACTGATCACCCCCCCTGTAAGGCTCCATTCAGACATCCGCATGATTTTTTACGGATCCATGGATACATGGATCGGATCCACAAAACGCATGCGGACGTCTGAATGGAGCCTTACAGGGGGGTTATCAATGACAGGGGGTGATCAGGGTAATCACCCCCCTGTCACTGATCACCCCCCCTGTAAGGCTCCATTCAGACGTCCGCATGATTTTTACGGATCCATGGATACATGGATCGGATCCACAGAACGCATGCGGACGTCTGAATGGAGCCTTACAGGGGGGTTATCAATGACAGGGGGTGATCAGGGTAATCAGGGTGATCACCCCCCTGTCACTGATCACCCCCCCTGTAAGGCTCCATTCAGACATCCGCATGATTTTTTACGGATCCATGGATACATGGATCGGATCCACAAAACGCATGCGGACGTCTGAATGGAGCCTTACAGGGGGGTTATCAATGACAGGGGGTGATCAGGGTAATCAGGGTGATCACCCCCCTGTCACTGATCACCCCCCCTGTAAGGCTCCATTCAGACATCCGCATGATTTTTTACGGATCCATGGATACATGGATCGGATCCACAGAACGCATGCGGACGTCTGAATGGAGCCTTACAGGGGGGTTATCAATGACAGGGGGTGATCAGGGTAATCACCCCCCTGTCACTGATCACCCCCCCTGTAAGGCTCCATTCAGACGTCCGCATGATTTTTACGGATCCATGGATACATGGATCGGATCCACAGAACGCATGCGGACGTCTGAATGGAGCCTTACAGGGGGGTTATCAATGACAGGGGGTGATCAGGGTAATCAGGGTGATCACCCCCCTGTCACTGATCACCCCCCCTGTAAGGCTCCATTCAGACATCCGCATGATTTTTTACGGATCCATGGATACATGGATCGGATCCACAAAACGCATGCGGACGTCTGAATGGAGCCTTACAGGGGGGTTATCAATGACAGGGGGTGATCAGGGTAATCACCCCCCTGTCACTGATCACCCCCCCTGTAAGGCTCCATTCAGACGTCCGCATGATTTTTACGGATCCATGGATACATGGATCGGATCCACAGAACGCATGCGGACGTCTGAATGGAGCCTTACAGGGGGGTTATCAATGACAGGGGGTGATCAGGGTAATCAGGGTGATCACCCCCCTGTCACTGATCACCCCCCCTGTAAGGCTCCATTCAGACATCCGCATGATTTTTTACGGATCCATGGATACATGGATCGGATCCACAAAACGCATGCGGACGTCTGAATGGAGCCTTACAGGGGGGTTATCAATGACAGGGGGTGATCAGGGTAATCAGGGTGATCACCCCCCTGTCACTGATCACCCCCCCTGTAAGGCTCCATTCAGACATCCGCATGATTTTTTACGGATCCATGGATACATGGATCGGATCCACAAAACGCATGCGGACGTCTGAATGGAGCCTTACAGGGGGGTTATCAATGACAGGGGGTGATCAGGGTAATCACCCCCCTGTCACTGATCACCCCCCCTGTAAGGCTCCATTCAGACGTCCGCATGATTTTTACGGATCCATGGATACATGGATCGGATCCACAGAACGCATGCGGACGTCTGAATGGAGCCTTACAGGGGGGTTATCAATGACAGGGGGTGATCAGGGTAATCAGGGTGATCACCCCCCTGTCACTGATCACCCCCCCTGTAAGGCTCCATTCAGACATCCGCATGATTTTTTACGGATCCATGGATACATGGATCGGATCCACAAAACGCATGCGGACGTCTGAATGGAGCCTTACAGGGGGGTTATCAATGACAGGGGGTGATCAGGGTAATCACCCCCCTGTCACTGATCACCCCCCCTGTAAGGCTCCATTCAGACGTCCGCATGATTTTTACGGATCCATGGATACATGGATCGGATCCACAGAACGCATGCAGACGTCTGAATGGAGCCTTACAGGGGGGTTATCAATGACAGGGGGTGATCAGGGTAATCAGGGTGATCACCCCCCTGTCACTGATCACCCCCCTGTAAGGCTCCATTCAGACATCCGCATGATTTTTTACGGA
This sequence comes from Bufo gargarizans, assembly GCF_014858855.1. NCBI lineage: Eukaryota > Metazoa > Chordata > Amphibia > Anura > Bufonidae > Bufo > Bufo gargarizans. The sequence continues at coordinate 560,944,612 of NC_058081.1, forward strand.
TCCATGGATACATGGATCGGATCCACAGAACGCATGCGGACGTCTGAATGGAGCCTTACAGGGGGGTTATCAATGACAGGGGGTGATCAGGGTAATCACCCCCCCTGTAAGGCTCCATTCAGACGTCCGCATGATTTTTTACGGATCCATGGATACATGGATCGGATCCACAGAACGCATGCGGACGTCTGAATGGAGCCTTACAGGGGGGTTATCAATGACAGGGGGTGATCAGGGTAATCAGGGTGATCACCCCCCTGTCACTGATCACCCCCCCTGTAAGGCTCCATTCAGACGTCCGCATGATTTTTACGGATCCATGGATACATGGATCGGATCCGTAAAAATCATGCGGACGTCTGAACGGAGCCTGACAGGGGGGTGATCAATGACAGGGCGGTGATCAATGACAGGGGGGTGATCAGGGAGTTTATATGGGGTGATCAGGGGTTTATAAGGGGTTAATAAGTGACCGGGGGGGGGGGGGGTGTAGTGTAGTGTAGTGTGGTGTGGTGTTTGGTGGGACTGTACTGACCTACCTGAGTCCTCTGGTGGTCGATCCTAACAAAAGGGACCACCAGAGGACCAGGTAGGAGGTATATTAGACGCTGTTATGAAAACAGCGTCTAATATACCTGTTAGGGGTTAAAAAATTCGGATCTCCAGCCTGCCAGCGAGCGATCGCCGCTGGCAGGCTGGAGATCCACTCGCTTACCTTCCGTTCCTGTGAGCGCGCGCGCCTGTGTGCGCGCGTTCACAGGAAATCTCGCGTCTCGCGAGATGACGCGCCGATGCGTCCAGGAGGAGAAAAGCAACCACCTTCCGGACGCATCGGCGCGTTAGGCGGTCCGGAGGTGGTTAAAGGGGTTGTCTCACTTCAGTAAGTGGCATTTATCATGTAGAGAAAGTTAATACGAGCAACTTACTAATATATTGTTATTCTCCATATTGCTTCCTTTGCTGGCTGGATTCATTTTTCCGTCACATTATACACTGCTCGTTTCCATGGTTACGAACACCTTGCAACCCAGCAGCGGTGCTCGTGCTTGCACACTATAGGATAAAGCGTGAGCCTCTCTGGTGGCCGGGACCATGGGAGCACACATAGGCTGGTGCTTTATCCTATAGTGTGCAAGCATGACCACCACTGATGGGTTGCAGGGTGGTCGTAACCATGGAAACGAGCAGTGCATAATGTGATGGAAAAATGAATCCAGCGCTTAGACTAGGCCGCCGTAAAAAAGCGGTGGCCCAGCTGAAGGCCCCTTAGTGACTGCCGTAAAAAGGCGTATGGGTGGTCACTAAGGGGTTAATAGCTTCATGCTTTCCCTTTGTAATAACAATTCTGGAGCATCTATTATTATAGTTCTATGTTGTGCCATTCCTTTATTATTTCTACTAGAAGTTCTGAATGAATTGCTAGCAGTCTGCAGTAAGGGTACACAGGGGTGTAACCAGTTGGGGGGGGGGGGGGTGTACCTGCACAGACTCACTGTATCCAGTCAGTGTTCCCATTGTCAGACTGTGCAGGGACACCCCCCAAACGCGTTACCACCCCTTACTGCAGACTGCTAGCAATTCATTCATAACTTCTGTCCGTGAATGGAGGCACGGACAGAAAACCCACGGAAGCAATCGGTGCCTCTGTTCCACACCGTTCAAGTGGGCCGCAATACAGGCACGGCCGCGTGCATGGGCCCAAAGGCTGCCTACACACTGCAGATTTTGTGACAGAAAATTCCATTCACCTGAATGGGGCTTGTAGAAATCCATGTGCTTGCTGCCTCACGGGGCTTTGTTGAGGATTTTCTGCATACAAATCCACATGGTGTGCAATTACCCCTAACGACCATTGGTGTTTTGTGCGGTCTGCAAATGGCGGATCTGCAAAACACGGTAACCGGCCATGTGCGTTCCGCATTTTGCGGACTGGAACATCCTGCCCTTTACAGAACAGTCCGTAAAATGGACAAGAATAGAAAATACGTGTGAATAGGTCCGCATCCAATCCGAAAAAATGCGGTTTGGATGTGGATAAAAACCGTGGTCCTGTGCATGAGCCCTCACCGTGAGGCCTCCTTCGGCACTTACACAGTAGAGACTGGTTGCTAGGGATGTGCTGCCTGACAACCACATACAACAGGCCCATATAACTCCATTTGGCAGCAGTAAAGTTGCGCCATCTTTGACTTGCAGTTATAGGCTACCACCAGCGTACCATGCGTTATTTTTTATTGTTCTTATATTTGTGATTTGGTAATGGTTTCAAAATGAAGTGGTTTCAGACTAATAGATATTTGTGCCGCTCCTACATTCCTGGCTCCTCTAGAACCTGAAATGTGACATTCATATAGAGAAATGTGCTGATCAGCACAGCATTTTAGTAATAGGCCCCAGTCCACTACATCATTCTGGTGCCCATCCTATACGCCTATGTAACAGATGAGCACACACCTACATACTATATACTGAGTCATTTTAAAAACTCTAAATCTGAAGTGTAACTGTCATTTCAGGTGATTTATCAGAAAAATCTGCCATGTGTGTACATGAGGAATAACACTATCTGACCATTATATGACTTATATCTGGAAATGTTAGGGGTTTTTTTTTTGCATCTGCAACTTGTCTGTAATTCAATTTTTTTCTTTATTGGGCACAGTACATTGATGACATCTTCATTATCTGAAAATTATATTGTACCGCCACTTCCAATAAGTGTGGTGGTATCGGTTTACACCCACAATATATACTGATAAATTTTTGTAAACTGGATTATTTAAAACATAACCTTTACTAGGTCGCTTAAAATATATTTCATATAGGGTGAGAGACAGAAATAACAACTAACATAATAACCTCCACTGTATCTCATACACCAATGAATATATGAAAAAATGGTTGGATCTCACCTCATCCGAGTCGGATCCACAATCGCAGAGGGTGGTCCTAGCAGTTGGTGGTGCCTGAGACCGGTGTGACCGGGGTGCTGCGTAAGTGATGGCAGTGTTGACCTCCTATTGAACCCTATTCTGGCTTTCCTGCCTGCCTAGGGGTGGGGGGCTATTATTCACACCTGCCTAACACAATGGAGCACCCGCCCCGACAGGGGCGACCCCACACCGAACCTTACCCTCGGTATGGGTCCCCCCGGACCATCGTTAGTTTGGGTGAGACAGCTACTGACATGGGACACTTCCCATGTTCCAGTGAGGATAAGAGTCACCAACTGTCCTACTGATTGGAGGCGAAAACCACCCTGATCTCTGATTGATTGGAGGTTAAAACCACCCTGATCTTTGAATACCCTTGAATACATGTGAAGTCCCCTGATGATGTCTGTGATAGAAGATGGAAACATGGCATGTAGGGCAATGTAATAGGGTTACATAGAATACCAGACCCATACCGAGGGTAAGGTTCGGTGTGGGGTCGCCCCTGTCGGGGCGGGTGCTCCATTGTGTTAGGCAGGTGTGAATAATAGCCCCCCACCCCTAGGCAGGCAGGAAAGCCAGAATAGGGTTCAATAGGAGGTCAACACTGCCATCACTTACGCAGCACCCCGGTCACACCGGTCTCAGGCACCACCAACTGCTAGGACCACCCTCTGCGATTGTGGATCCGACTCGGATGAGGTGAGATCCAACCATTTTTTCATATATTCATTGGTGTATGAGATACAGTGGAGGTTATTATGTTAGTTGTTATTTCTGTCTCTCACCCTATATGAAATATATTTTAAGCGACCTAGTAAAGGTTATGTTTTAAATAATCCAGTTTACAAAAATTTATCAGTATATCTTCATTATCTGGAAGGGATATGTAGTCAACTTAAAAAATTCATGGCTCCTCTTAAAAACAATACTGGGAACATCTGACTCACTTGCAAACATGACAACAACAAAAAAAAATTTAAAAAATAATCAACTTTTTGGATGTCAAAATAAAACGGGATGCCAATGGAGATACATAGAGTGAGGTCTTCAGAAAAAGGACCTCTGTCCACTCCTTTCTCCATGCTACCTCCTCTCATCCTGTACTATCCAAGCAATTCTGACAATTCCTTAGCATCAAGCAGATCTGTTCAACAGAAGAAAGCTGTGAAAAGCCATTCCAAGCTATAAACCAATGGGATTTACAGCACAAACATGATCAAAGGCCTAGGAGAAGACCACTACAAGATACAAAGGTCCACAAATGTTGGCTCATTCAATGTGTTTTCATTTCAGCATTTCATTTTTATTAAAACTGTGTTTTGTTTTTACTATTTTTCACCTAGTTACATTATTGGGGCTCATTCAGACAGCCGTATGAATGAGTCTGCATCCGTTCCGCAATTTTGTGGAACGGGTGCGGACCCATTTATTTCAATGGGGCCGCGAAAGATACGGACAGCACAACGTGTACTGTCTGCATCTGTGGTTCCACAGCCCCACAAAAAAAAAAAAAGATCACTGACAAGAATAGGCATTTTCTATTATAGCTGCGGCCGTGTGCCGTCCGCAAATTGCGGAACGCACGCGGACGGTATCTGTGTTTTGTGGATCTGCAAAACACTGCGGTTATGTGAATGCGCCCTTACAGTGTATGTTACAAGAATGTAAAAAATTGGTTTATCATGTTTTTGGTAACTTTTTTTTAGACTCCTTTCACACCTGCGTTCAGGTGTCCGCTCGTGAGCTCCGTTTGAAGGGGCTCACGAGCGGACCTGAACGCAGCCGTCTGGCCCTAATGCATTCTCAGTGGAGGCGGATCCACTGAGAATGCATCCGTCTGCCAGCGCTCAGCCTCCGCTCCGCTCAGTGAGCGGACACCTGAACGCTGCAAGCAGCGTTCGGGTGTCCGCCTGGCCGTGCGGAGGCGAGCGGATCCGTTCCGACTTACAATGTAAGTCAATGGGGACGGATCCGCTTGAAGATGACACCATATGGCTCAATCTTCAAGCGGATCTGTCCCCCATTGACTTTACATTGAAGGTCTGAACGGATCCGCTCAGGCTACTTTCACACTTAGAAAATTTTTCTAAGTTTAATGCAGACGGATCCGTTCTGAACGGAGCCTCCGTCTGCATTAATATGAGCGGATCCGTTCAGAACGGATCCGATCGAACGCAGGTGTGAAAGTAGCCTTACATGTATATATATTTTTTCACATATTCATTTCTGTTTTCCATGATTTGTATGGCATTGTGTGAACACCGTACCTCTTAGAAAATAGTGCATAACTTGTTTTTCACAATTGTTACAATAAATAAAGCTTTTCTCCTTATTTGTACGTCCCATGTATGAGCTTGATATACTGCATTTTGGGTTTTATTCTTTTTATACCATTAACCATCTGATGCTTTCCTGTTGGGGGGGGGGGGGGGGGACGTGGGGAGGCTTCAGAGACGGACTGTATGACACACCATTCCTTACTGCTTACTATTTCGGAGTCACTTCTTATTACTTCTGTGATGACTGAATGTGATTGGTGAGCTTAAATTATGGGATACCTTAAAATGACGCCACCCCCAGACAATGGTTTCACTGAAAGGCGCATTTGGGTGGGCGCCATTCCACAGGTGAGGATGCTACATGGGTTTGTAACAATTAAGCCCCCCTTCACATGGGTGTCGCGGGTGAGGGCCGGGTGCGTTCAGGGTCCATTGTAGGCACGCAATTGCAGTCAGTTTTGTCTGTGATTAAGTTCAGTTTTTACAGCGCGGGTGCAATGCGTTTTGATGCGTTTTTCACGCGCGTGATAAAAAACGGAAGGTTTACAACCAACATCTCTTAGCAACCATCAGTGAGAAACACATCGCACCCGTACTTGCTTCCGGATGCAATGCGTTTTTCACTGAAGCCCCATTCACTTCTATGGGACCAGGGCTGCGTAAAAAACGCAGAATAAAGAACATACTGCGTTTTTCACGCAACGCAGAACTGATGCGTGAAAAAAAAAAACATTGTAATGAATTGGTCAGGATTCAGTGCAGGTGCTATGCGTTCACATCACACATTGCACCCGCGTGGAAAACTCGCTCGTGTGAAAGAGGCCTTAATATTATAATTATAGGTATAATTACAGGCACTGATGCTTATTGTGACTTATTAGCAGCAGACATGCTATATTTAACCCTGATTGGTATTCCATAGATGCTGACGTATATTATGCGTGACTCATTTATAATAGATTGTATCATTAGAGTTGACTTTTAATTAAATATTGTGACATTTCTTACGCATAGGCTAAAGTGACCCGGTATAGGTTATAGGAGGACGGTAAACACAGTTACACATATATCCTCTAGGTCAGGGGTCAGCAACCTTTTGGCACTCCAGCTGCTGTGAAACTACAACTCCCAGCATTCATTTTTATGGCAGTTTTGAGAAGAGCAGAGCAAGTATGCATGCTGGGAGTTGTACTTTCACAACAGCTGCAGTGCCGGAGGTTGCCTACCCTGTTCTAGGTTGTGTATGAAGTTAGATTACTGGTGCTGTACTGCTGTGGGGGTTGCACTTCTGTTGGCTGATGCTCTTGCTGGTCTGGCACCTTAGTGGTCCCAGCAGTGCCACCTCCGGATTTCTCTATGTGTGTATCGCGGCCCGCTATGCACAGTATTATTAAGACTTACTGTTTTTTTCATCCCCGTTCTCAGGGCTAAAGTAACGAGAAAGAGCAAATGTATAAAAAGATCGAAGGGCTGCTCGGCGCTGCTCCAAAGTAAACTTCGGCTCTGTAAGACAGAAGAAAAGAAGATTGGTAAGAAATGCATACATCAGATATACAAAACAATGTATACCCCCACCTCCTGCACTGCCTTTCCCAGCAGATGGCCTATTGCATCTAACAATAATTACGGTAATTAGGGTGCGTTCACACAACTGTATGTATTTTACAGTTCGCAAAGAATACAGATGACGTCGGCGTGACATCCGTTTTTTTTTTCCAGACCCATTGTAACAATGACTATTCTTGTCCGCAAAATGGACACTATGGCATGCTCTAACTTTTTTGTGGGTCTGCGGAAGAGACATATGGATGCAGACAGCACACGGTGTGCTGAACGCATTTTTACGGGCCCATTGAAATGAATGGGTCCGCATCAAAATGTGGATCGGATGCGAACCTTAAAACAAAGGAAGCTAATAAAAATATAATGGGGAATTTTGGGATATTAATGTTTCCTAATAATCAAATAAAGGTTTAAAGATGAATCTACTGTCACAAGCAATATGGCTATGCAATAAAATGTATGAATGTAAAAATGTAGCAGAGCTGAATTGGTCAATTAAAAGGGACCTGGGGCCCTAAAAGACAGGTCACTACTGAATAGCAGGATAACTTTGTAAGATTGGAGGAAGGTAAGTAACATACAGTCTGTACGCTCTATACTGGGGCCCAGACTATGAGGCACGGAGCAGCGGGGTGCCAAGCTTGGTTCTGGTGCTGAATATTTGTTATGAGCTTAGTATGGCAATACTACTACTGCGCATGCATGGCGTGCTGGGGCACTCAGCTATTTTCAGAAGTCCCATAGCAGTGAGTGAAGGAGTGACCGTAGATGTGTCGCTTGCTCTCCATTTACTTTGGGACCCCCGTTCTTGAGATAGGAGAGAGTCCCCCAGAGTCGAGAGCCGCACCTGTCAGACATTTATGGCATATCCTATTGATATGCCATAAATTCCCTTGATGGGAATACCCCTTTAAGCATTAGCTGTGCATTCTTGTCTTCATTAAATTAAGACATTTTAAATCTGATGCCACTAATTCGTTGCATCTTTTAAAGGGGTTGTCCTACAAAACATATTGTACAGTTTTCAAACCAGCACCTGGAACTGAATACTTTTGTTATTGCATGTAATTAAATTTAGCCTAGCCACTCAGTTATTCAATAACATGTATCTGCATAGCGCCACCTGCTGTTTATTCTTTTTCTCATTTCTTTGTCCGGTTAACTGAGATGGCCGCACATGCTCAGTTTAATCCTTCAACTGCCTTATGGGCTGTGATATGGAGAGAGCCCCAGCAGAATGTACATGCCTCTTGAGCTGCAGCAGAAAAGACACTCCCCTTTAGGCTACTTTCACACTAGCTTTTTTGCTGGATCCGTCAGGGTTCAGAAAAAACGCATGCTGCGGTTTGCTCTCCGGTATGAGTACGCAACCAAATGGAACGGAATGCATTTTGGAGCATTCCGTTCAGTTCAGTACAGTTTTGTCCCCATTGCCAATTTTTTTTTCAGGTATTGAGACCCTATGACAGATCTCGATACCGGAAAATAGAAACGCTAGTGTGAAAGTAGCCTTAGCTGGCAGCTTGATATAAATCTAGCAGAGCAATGAATGTGGAGATCTCTGGATCCATGTGAGGTACAGGGCTGGTTCTAGCTTTCATGTACTTTATGATGTCCGATTTTCGTGTTTTATATTAATCATGGGATAACCCCTTTAATGGCTGTGGCGGTGTATGTGGGGGGTACACCCGCACAGGAGGCCATGTAACATAAGGCCGGCACTGGTATGGGGAAGCAGTAAATTAAACCTGCTCTATAGACTGCTGACACCAAATAATAGACATCAGCACCGGGAAGAGAATGGGGGTGACTGCTAGAGAGATGTGACATCACTTGTACGTCTTCCAACCCTCTTCAGTCTACATAGGAGTGAGGATTCTCTTTTCCCTAAGGGGCTTCATCCATAATAAATGCAGAATTTAGACTCCAAACCAAGCGACTAGAGTTTCACTGCATACATTTGGGGCCTTAGTGACCAAGCAAGTTTTTCATTTTCCAATCAGCGCATTCCATTCCATGATATTCTTCTGTCGATGTAGATGCATGAAGACTTTTTTTTTGCGGGACAAGTTTATATTTTTTAAGTGCATCATTTTGGAGTACAAATCATTGGTTAACTACAGAAAAAAAATGGAAGTCTTTTTAAGTTTTAATACTTTTACACAACAAAACCACTTTTTTTTTTAAAAAAGGAAAAAAAAATGTTATTGGGCTTGATTTTTGGGGGACGACTTTTAATTCTATTTTTTTGGTCGGAGGATATGCAAAAAACAGTAATTCATGCTTTTTTTATGGCTTCACCTTGCAGGATAAATTACATTTACAGTTCATGTCCTTACAAATGCAGATATACTAATAGGTTTAGGAGATTTTTTTTATTTTTTTTCCATCAAAAAGCATTTTTTCAGTGGAAAAAAGGGTGTTTTTTATAACTTAAAGATTTAAAAATAAAAATAAAACTTTAATTGTTTTTTTTTTTACCCACTTATTAGTCCCATAAGAGGACATTAAAATAGTGTGAGCGCTCCCATACAGGTGGGGGCTGGCGATGGCTAAAAGAGGGAGCCCACTCCTATTAACCACTTAGATGTCATGGTCGCTATTGACTGGTGTTTCAGCCGTTCCGAGCCACTGGAGTAAAAACCCAGCTCTCATATGAGAGCCAAGCTCCTGCTTTCTGCAGCACAGGAGACGCGTGCAGAGCGTAAAAAGACGGCACCCTAGAATAAGGTCCATTAATGACTGCCATAATAATATGTATCGGGCTTGTTAGGAACTTTACTGTGACAGGCGTGGGAACCTTGATAAGTCCTCCTGGCTGCAATAGCAACTAATAGCTCCTGCAATCTCATAGCAAGGGGAAGGGGTGGGGGTGTTTGGTTACTGGGAGTAGGGTTGCATCGGGTATCAAACTATCGATACCCAATAGATACTTTTAGATCTGAATAGATCCGATAGCGGGACTTGCTATTTACCAATACTAGACTGCGCTACTGCACATCCTAGAATCAGTTAAAAAACATGGCACACACACCGCTCACTGTGACCATAACTTTGCAGTGGACGAGACAAGCTTCATTTTTGGCAGAAACAATGCTTGGGCTATTATACACACCTCACTGGGCCCATTGAGACATCATTTGCATACAAAGCAAAGTGACTTTTCTGTAGGAAATATGGATAATAGTAACAATGGTATGTTTTTTAAGGCTAATGCACACGAACGTATGGGCTCCGTGCCCCTGCTGCAGACCGCAATTTGTAGGGCACCGACCGTGGGGCAGCCGCATGCGGATCGCAGACCCATTTACTTGAATGGGGTCCGCGATCCGCACCGCAAAAAAGTAGTGCATGCACTACTTTTTTGTGGTGCAGAGGCACAGGCAGAAACATGGGGTTCCGATCCGTGCCTTCGCACCACATCTCCGGATTTGCGGACCCATTCAAGAGAATGGGTCCGCATACATGATGCGGGGTGCACATGGCCGGTGCCCCGTGTATTGTGGGGGCAACGGCCGTGTGCATGAGCCCTTATTGTGTTAGGCAGCACTATATAACCTTGGCTTGGATAACATATCATAATTCGTAATTGGGTAACATAGAAATGCTCAGAATGGGAAAGTAGCTACCTTCTTCTGCTATATACTGTCAGTTTAATAACAATCGGAAACTCAGTACAGCTGGCCGTCTGTCATACACACGCAAATACAAGTGAAGGTTTACGATTTAGGAAACACTCTACGACATATCATGGAAAGTGTCTGTTCGGATCTCTGGAAATTCACCTGTAAATTCTGCTCACCTGTTCTCTGCATGTCTTCCATGGGATGAACCTGCACAGTGTACAAGGTTTTATTCAGGTCCCGGTTCACTAGCAAAAGTCTATAAAAGGATGGACATACATTAGGCAATGGTTATGATAATATAGAGCATACATCATCTTGAGAGAAATCTCAAAAGCCAAATATGTTCCCAAGAACAGTAATCTGGTATAACTTGTAGCCTGTTTGGAGGTTACTGTACCTCCCGCCTCATCCGCTTTTTTTCACCTAAATAAAAAATTAAGCATTTTTTTGCAAATGGCCTTAAAGGGGTACTCTGGTCATTTTGAAGTTATCCCCTATCTACAGTGCATCTAAAACAAAAATGCATGTTTGTAGCGCTGTCTCGTGGAGATGAATGAATCAGAAGTGCACATGTTCCCCCTGCCGCTTGGTTTATTTTGGGGGGGCTCTATGGGTATAGTGTCCAGTTCTCATGAAAGGCGGGGATCCCAGTGGTGGGACTTCCACCGCTCTAATGGCATGCTCACCCTGCTCCTCCATTATTTCTGTGGGCTCTGCTGGGGTGAAGGGTCCCATTCTTAAATGGTGGAGGTCCCAGTGGTGGGATCCCCACCGATCTAAAAGTTGGCCCCTGTCCTGTGGAGAGGGGATAACTTAAAATTACCAGAATAACCCTTTAATTAAAAATTTTCTCTTGTTTTATGTTTACAGCTCCTATGCAGACCTTTTTTTTTCAGTTTTTCATGCACAATAAAAAAAATGGAATGAAAATGAACATGCCTTTTAACATAATGCCAGGCCACTATAATTTCGAAACTGCAGGGGTCACCCCACTAATCAAAATCAGAAGCTATATGGTAAAGTTATCCAGTCAGAAATGCCAATATCTCCATCCAAGAGGAGCACTTATATTATTCCTGCTGGAAATGTATGATTAAAATGACTACTGTGCATTCCAGTGGGTAACGCTCTGACCCTATCCAATAAGTGCAGCCAGTGCCAGACTAGGTATGGACAAGCCAAGGGGATCAGGAGGTCATTCGAAAATCCAGGCGAACATACGGATCAGCCATAGCCAGCACCTATAAGACTTCCAGGACAAGAGCTTGTTTGAAACCCAGACTGAAACTGTAGGATTCATTGTTCTAGCAAAATGGGAGAACAGCCAAGAGATTTAACAGGGCGTCCTTAGATATGTGTGGCAATGAGGAACAGATGTGAAGCAAACTGGTAGTAGGTGGGCATAAAGTCCATGCAACAGTAGCTCGGTTTAATCATCTACTAATGTAATAAAGATGGCTGATAAAAGGCATATGCAAACACAGACTAAAGGTAGTGTCTCCATGCACAAAGACATATGCTGAAAACGTGGATTATCCTGAATTGTATAACTGCCATACTGTACACAATAAGGCTGAACACCCTGACGGTGGGTGGCCTGTGGTCTCATGCCTACCCTAGCTCACCCTTTCATTACCCTAAAACATTGCCAAAGCGTTTCCCCAAATATTGGTTCATCAGGGGAGTAAAACAGGGCAATAGTAGCTCAGAAATAAAAAAATCGGAGGTTAAATAAATATAAAGCATATGATACATCAAAAGACTATGATCAAAACATGATCAAGAGACTAAGGACTGATTGTCCCCTCAATTATAAATCAGAATGATTATTAATGCACCAATTAAGTAACAGGTAATTCTTGAAACTACTCCACATCTCAGGCCCACATGATTATTTGTAAATGCCGCAAAACTCCATAATTGTTTGCAGATAATTTGATATAAATGCATATAACTCATAAAGTATGACCATGACTGAAAATGAATATTAATGCAATATATTCAAAGAGCCATACCACTCAAAAGTGGCCCTCAATTTATATACACATGGATATTACGTTCTAAATCATCCAGGTATTGCGAGACAGGGATATGGAGGCACTACTACCACTAAGCCATACTATACATATGTGGTTCTAAGATACTGTGCATAACTGTATCCACTCTCCCAGTATTCCTAGATCAAGTATAACATTGTGGTCAAAAGACCTCTCATGTGTCCCGTAGATGGTATGTAGGTAGCGGCTGATGCATGAGCTGATGTCAATATAGATGCACAACCCCATGTACTATATTCTACATATATATATAGGGCATGTACGAGCCGGCCACCCCGCATATCCGGCGAATGGAGCGCACGCCAGGCTCCACGTGCGCTCTCACCACACTGAACTTCCGGTCTGTGAAACGTCGGAAGTCCGGTACAGAGGCTCGACCCCATGTATGCAAGACTCCACCTGTGTAATCATTTCACCGGACTTCCGCTATGTGAAACGCAAATGTGTTCCACCTGGTCATATCATTTCCTGTTTGTCTATAAAATATATAAAGGGATACATTAGGATTGTGGTGCCACTTAGAGACATCATAACCAAAAAAGTCACACTATAGAGAGATAATTAAGCTGGGCTATTTCTCAATGATTAAAAATAAAAATTAAATTCCTTCATATACTGTTACAGGCGCATTAGTAATCAGCAATACAATGATCAAGCCAGAAGTGGATATTCAGTAAAAGAGGAAGACCCCTGGTTACTAAGGGCTACCTCATTCCAACATCATACAAGATATAATTTTCACTGGCACTTCACGTCGATGTATAAGGCCAGTTCTGTCACCTACACAATATATATATATATATATATATATATATATATCTCAAAATATCTGAAACAGGAGAGACATGAATGATCCCGTCCATTCCTCCATGTCCCAGAGACACCAGGGAAGAACAAATAGTCTACAAGAGGCTGTCTATAAAAAACATGAGAAGGTTAATCTCTCATTAAGTCCAGAAGGGGACTGGGATCGGAATCGATAAATCCATTTGGATTCCTTTTGGAGAATCCGCCTATCCCAGTCCCCCCTTCTCTGGGACTCATGTATCACCTCCAATGCCGAGAACCTAAGGGCATCTGGCTTTCCCCCATGTGGCTCCACTATATGATTTGCCACTGGGGTATCTTTCCTTTTCACCAGGTCATTAACATGTTCACATATATCCGGCGTCGTAATTCTCTGTACTTTTTTCCGATATAATCCCTCGGACATTGGCATTGACATAAGTAGATGACCCCTTTGGTTCTGCAATTAATGAAATCTCTTACAGTGTATTTCCGTCCGGTGGCCAAACGGGTGTTAATCTTTGTATTCCCAGGGGTTTCCGATCAAGCCATGTACCTTCTCGCCTAGGGCCAGTGTAATGGCTATGTACAAGGTGGTCACGCAGGTTCCTCCCGTTACGGAAAGTGATGCTCGGACAGGGAGGGACCACATCAGAGAGAACCGCATCCATTCTCAATATAGGCCAGAATTCATTCAAGATGTTTCTCCTTATTTGCTGTATCGAAAGTGGATATAATACGGATGATGTGTTCTTTCGTTCTAACCTTAGGATTCAAGAGCTCATTTCTAACCTGGTCCCTAGCATGTTTAAATACCTCTCTCAATATGTAAAGGGTGAAGATAATACATGGGGTTGTGCCTTTGTACCGGACTACCGGTTTCACAGACCGGAAGTCCGGTGTAGTGAGAGCGCACGTGGAGCCTGGCGTGCGCTCCATTCACCAGAAATGCGGGGTAGCCGGTGCGTACATGCCCTATATATATGGAGAATATAGTACATGGGGTTGTGCATCTATATTGACATCAGCTCATGCATCAGCCGCTACCTACATACCATCCACGGGACACGTGAGAGGTCTTTTGACCACAATGTTATACTTGATCTAGGAATACTGGGAGAGTGGATACAGTTATGCACAGTATCTTAGAACCACATATGTATAGTATGGCTTAGTGGTAGTAGTGCCTCCATATCCCTGTCTCGCAATACCTGGATGATTTAGAACGTAATATCCATGTGTATATAAATTGAGGGCCACTTTTGAGTGGTATGGCTCTTTGAATATATTGCATTAATATTCATTTACAGTCATGGTCATACTTTATGAGTTATATGCATTTATATCTAATTTTTTGCAAACAATTATGGAGTTTTGCGGCATTTACAAATAATCATGTGGGCCTGAGATGTGGAGTAGTTTCAAGAATTACCTGTTGCTAAATTGGTGCATTAATAATCATTCTGATTTATAATTGAGGGGACAATCAGTCCTTAGTCTCTTGATCATGTTTTGATAATTGTCTTTGATGTATCATATGCTTTATATTTATTTAACTTCAGATTTTTTATTTCTGACCTACTATTACCCTGTTTTACTCCCCTGATGAACCAATATTTGGGGAAACGCGTTGGCAATGTTTTAGGGTAATGAAAGGGTGAGATAGGGTAGGCACGAGACCACAGGCCACCCACCATCAGGGTGTTCATATGGGTCGAGGCAGTAGCTAGTGGGTATGGATCACCACCAATCGTATAGTTATTCCCTATCCTGTGGATAGGCGATAACTATTTAACAATCGGAATACTCCTTTAATCTTTTCTAATGACTGTAACATGGCTCTGTATGAGAGAGATATTTTGTGCAACAGGATTGGTTTTTTGGAAGGTTTCCTTGCTTAGTTCTCAGGGAACTGATCCCATTCTTAGCACAAAATATATGGCTCCTGTAGGGCAGTCTGGTAGTGATTTTGGGAGAGTCATGTGGCCATGTGCAAGGACCCTGCCGGGTGGCACAAAGAGTCCCTACGAATTACAGAGCTGTCTTCACAATGTAAGCAGTTACATGGTGCTCCATAAGGAAATGTTCCTAGGGTAAAAAAAAAACTCTGCAATACGGCCTGCGTTAAGCAGAATCATTTTTATCATAGATATGGTATAAAAAAATCCCCATCGGATAAAGGTAGAGTATGTGCCCATGGCAAGTTCATAATAAGGTTGCGTGCACGTGTCCTAGCACTTTACATACAAACATGTGACAACGTCTAATCAAACTGTGTGACCAAATGAACACCATTTTTGGTACTTTTAAATAAAAGTGTTCACTACTGAGTGGTTTCTAAGCTCAGTGACATAAACAATGCTGGAGCTGCACTGGGATAAAATGTTCACACACACACCCAGACATGAAAATCTGCATAGCAAAAGAGCCGTTTAATTATAGACATCAGTAATTGGGGTGAACATCCGTTCAGTTCCATTCAATGTCTATGAAAGTCAACAGTTCACTTTAGACTGGGCCCAGACGTCTGCGCAGCCGATTCTGCACTGCAAATCTGCAGCAATTTACAATGCAATACAGTACAAAATCCCATCCCCATGGTACTGCGGGATTTTCAAAACAGATTATACTGTACCCTTTAAAATGCAAATGGTGAAATGTATATGTGGATTTTGCTGCACGCTCAGCATGGATTTGCCGCAAAATAGGTGGTGGAATTTACCTACCATGTCTGGACCCAGTCTTAGGGCTCATGCACACGACCGTATAGCTTTTTTGAGTGTTTTGCAGTCCGTTTTTTACGGATCCGTTATTCTGTTTTTTGTTTCCATTGTGTTTCCGTTTCCTTTCCGTTTTTCTGTTCCGTTTCTCCGTATGCCATATACAGTATACAGTAATTACATAGAAAAAATTGGGCTGGGCATAACATTTTCAATAGATGGTTCCACAAAAATGGAACGGATACTTTTTTTTGCGGACCCATTGACTTGAATGGAGCCAAGCACTGTGATTTGCGGACAAGAATAGGACATGTTCTATCTTTTCACGGTACGGAAATACGGAAATACTGAAACGGAATGCACACGGAGACAGTTCAGTTTTTTTTTGCTGAACCATTGAAATGAATGGTTCAGTATATGTACCGCATGCTGAACTAAAAAAACGGCCAGTATACTGAACGCAAAATACTGTCGTGTGCATGAGCCCTTAGTGCCACATCAAAGGGGTTATCTGGAGACTAACAAAAGATTTTTCTTTAATTGTATTACATCTATGTGGTCTGTGTAGAGCGTATTATAATTACCAGTCACTAATAGGACCTTTCAAGTAAAGCGCCCTCACCCCACTTGTTCAGTTCTGATGATAACGCAGCAGGGCTGGCACCCTCATTACAGCTAGACCTCCAGCACACGGCGCATGATAATGACATGTCGGCAGAGCAGCCCGACACCGGTGATGTGTATTGTGGTGAGGGAGCCGACCCTGCTATGATATCATCATCATCAGAACGGACCAGTGTCATCGGTTGGCTAAATTGATCGCTTGTTGTTAAATTTCAAGCAACAAACATTTGTTTTGATCGAAATCGTCAATTTTGACGACCTCTACAGTCTATGTCAGGAGCCTGGATACCTCTCCGCAACTAATATGTCAGCCCCAGACACAGGAAAATAAAAGAAACAATGAACGTATGTGGTAGCCCAAACCCCATCCAACCATGACAAAAACACAAAAATATACCATACATTGTAAAAATCACTATAATGGAATTAAAATTGTAATGGCATTTTGTGCTATCAAGTGAAAAAGGCTCATTGGAGCACATTTATCAAGCTTGCCTGTTTTTAGGCGTCTAGTAGACAGGTGTATTTGATTTGTCTGTCGGTCTTATGCCTAGTATTTATTAAAGGCTGCACAGCACTTCATGAATTAGACTAGGCGTATTGCTATTAGCCTGACCTCTGGTGGTTATTTTTCAGGTAGACAGGTTCATACTTAGGGCTCATGCACATGACTGTTGTTGTTTTGAGGTCCGCAAATTACGGATACCGGCTGCGTGCATTCCGTATTTTGCAGAACGGAATGGCCAGCCCCTAATCGAACAGTCCTATCTTTGTCTGTAATACGGACAATAATAGGTCATGTTCTATTATTATAATTTTTTTTGCGGAATGGCCATGCAGAAATAAAGACATGGAATGCACACTTTTTTTGTGGCCCCACTGAAGTGAAAGGTTCCGCATACGATCCGCCCAAAAAAAGCAGGAAACGGACACTGAAAAAAAATAAGTTGGAGTGCATGAGCCCTTACTTATTCTGGTCTAATTAGTATGCACATGAAAAAAGGGGCAAATGAGCTGTGAAAAGTCGCACTTCTCCCTAAAAGGGCGACTTTTACTGAAAAGAAAAGTCGCGCTTCACCATTCAAAATGAAAGAAGAAAAGTACACCAGCCCTGGAGTGGAGTAGAAATTAGACTGTTTTTGCTCCAAATTCAGGTGTAAAAAACATGCACCTACATAATTACAGTGTACATCTGAAAAAAGTCTAACATGTCAAAATAGTTGAACGAGGCGCGGTTTTAAACTGGATAAAGCAGTTCTACAAGGTTATCACCGAAAACACTTTACTATTTTTGACTTTACAGAAGTAGCAAGAAGAAAAGATGACATGAAAATCATGGTTTACCAAAAGGCACTTACCCCAGAATCCCATGATGAATAGGGGCGGAGGATGGAAATGATCTTAGCTGGACTCTTAAGCAGGCCTTCAGTGGATCCACAACTGGTTTCCAAAACCTCTCCACCAGCTACACAGCAAGGTAAACAGAGCATTAGGCCATGGCCATGCTGCTACATACAGGTACAGTATTTAAACACCATTCACCGATTTTACCTTTCTCCATAAAGAGGAGCAGCAAAAACACAGAACTGCTATATCTATCCTACAAGAACAATAAAAAAGGAAATACTGTAAGGGCAGACTAGATGGACAATGTGGTCTTCTTCTTCTTACCACCATCTCTTACTCTATTCACAACTGCTAAACTCCCAAAAACCGAAGAAGGTTCTATTTTTTTAAATGTCTTCACACTATGAGTGGTAAAAAGGACAAATAATTATAAAAAACATAATTAAAAGGGGTTTTCCGCTGGCAAATGATTTATGAGTATGCATAAAGGGATTGTCAAGGATTCGAAAAAACCTCCCAACTACCCCATAAACATGCACACTTGGCTTATGTTCTCAGTTTGGAAATGGGGATAAGCCCCTGTCAGATACCCCCGATGGCGGTTAATTTCCAATGAAAACAAAGGATGGGGATGTTGAAAGACGACATGTCTGATCACTCTTTTCCAATGACATCTGCTGCTCTCAAAACACGTTAGATGGTTGGTCAGTCCCACCAAAATCAGTAGATTCTGCACATGTTCATCTAAGTCTACATGCACACGAACGTATTTTGTTTCCGTGTCCATTCCATTTTTTTTGCGGACACGATGCAGACCACATCAGTATGTCCGTTCCGTAGCCCCGTTTTGCGGACAAGGATAGGCATTGTTACAATTGATCCGCCCAAAAAAAGGATGACATATGGACGTCATCCTTTTTTTTTTTTTTAGCAGATCTGCGCACCGCAAAACACATACGGTCGTGTGGATGTAGCCTAAGGCTAAATTCACACGAACGGATTTTGTTTCCACGTCCGTTCTGTATTTTTGCATATAGGATGCAGACCCATTCATTTCAATGGGTCCGCAAAAAATGCGGACAGCACACCGTGTGCTATCCGCATCTGTATGTCCGTTCCGTAGCCGCGCAAAAAAAAAATATAGAACATGTCCTATTCTTGTCCGTTTATAAAAATGATGACATACAGGAACGCCATTTTTTTTTTGGGGCGGATCCGCAATTTGCGGACTGCAAAACACATACAGTCGTGTGAATGTAGCCTAATGTGCATGGCCACCTGACCTTTTCCTTGGTGGGAGGACTTTTTCACAATTATAGGGTTTGTTCACACAAAAGTTTTTTGCATTCCGTAAACGGGCCGTTTTTGAGTTCCGTTTACGGTCCGTATACGGAACCATTCATTTCATATGCATTCTGTTTCCGTATTTCCGTTTCGTTCAAAGATACATGTCCTATTATTGACCGCAAATCACATTCCGTGGCTCTATTCAAGTCAATGGGTCCGCAAAAAAAAAAAACTGAACACATACGGTATATACTTCATAGGTCTTCCATATCCGTTCTGTTTTTGCGGAACCATCTATTGAAAATGTTATGCCCAGCCCAATTTTTTCTATGTAATTACTGTATACTGTATATGCCATATGGAAAAACGGAACGGATCCACTACTGAAAAAAAAATAACAGATTCAGAAAAAACGGACCGCAAAACACTGAAAAAGACATACGGTCGTGTGAACGAGCGTATGAAGCCCGTGCCATGGACCGCAAATCCCTCCATACTGCAAAAAGATAGAGCATGTTCTATCTTTTTACGGTGCGGAGGCACGGAACGGAACCCCAGGAAGCACTCTGGAGTGCTTCCGTAGTGTTCAGTTTCGTGCTCCCATTCTGCATCTCCGGATTTGCGGACCCATTGAAGTGAATAGGTCCGCTTCATTGATGCGGAATGCACACAGAACGGTGCCCGTGTATTGCGGATCCGCAAAACGGCAACAGCCAGCAAACATTCGTGTGAACGAGCCCTTAATAACTTTGGTGGGGGCAGGACCAGGATAGGGGGAGGGATGGTCTATAGAGAGAGATCTGCTTCTTGACAATGGCGGATCGTGGGGGGAGGGGGTGGTTAGTGTTTTTTTTCTGTTTTTTCTTTTTGGGTGGGTTGCGATGCGTCTCTTTGGAAGGTGTGTTTTTTTTCTTGAACTCCATTAGCTGACTATATGTCTGTAATAATCTTCACCTGGAATGTACGGGGACCTGGGGATAAGATAAAAAGACAGGCTGTGTTTGATTTAGTTCAGAGACATCTACCGGCGGTTGTTTGCTTACTGGAGACCCATTTTACAGAAGAGGCTGTGACGCGGATTAGTAGAGGACGGGTTTCGCAGGCATTTCATTCAACTTTCACCAGTCACTCAAGGAGTGACTGTGTTTATACAGAACAAGATCAGTTTTGCCTGCGAGGCATCCTCCATTGATAAGCAGGGGAGATTTGCTTTTTTTATATGGGAAACTTGTTGAAGTATTATGTATTTTAGCCTTTATTTATATTCCTCCCCCTTTTTCCTTTCATGTACTTAAAGGGGTTGGCCACTATATAAGTACTTTACACAGCATTGTTGGAAGCAGGGTAAAAATGAGTTTCCAAATAAACTTAATTTTAAAAAAATCTGTCTGCTAATCTTTTTATAGTAAGCCCCCTGAGCCCCTGTCTGCCGTGCAGCCAGTTCGTCTATGGCTGCACGCGACATAGAGCTTTAGAGAAAGCTCGTCCATGCCTTTATTGTAACCATCTGTAAATCAAGACAACTGGACATACTGTAGATTTCTTGAAAACGTTTCATTCGTTCTTCCAACGAGCTTTCTCAATTCTGAGTGACTGTACAAGAATTCTCTGGAAATTCTCTGTACACCTTTATCTGGGAAGTCTTTATCACCTACTGACTCCAATTAGGATAATGGAATCAACACCTCTGATCCCATGCTGGGTATAATGACCTCTGACGCCATGCTGGGTATAATTACCAGATGTTGATTCAGTTACATATTTATTCCCAGAGAATTCTTGTACAGTCACTCAGAATTGAGAAAGCTCGTTGGAAGAACGAGTGAAACGTTTTCAAAAAATCTACAGCAAGTCCAGTTGCCTTGATTTATTTTTTACAGCTATACCATAATTTACCTGGATAAATGAGAACCTTCACAGACTTTATTGTAACTGCACATGCGCTGCTTTTCCTAATCTGCCAAGAGCAGAGCATGTCCAGTCTGCCACCAGGAGATCGCTCTGATTGGCTAGTCCGTACAGACTAGTCAATCATACGATCCTAAGGCCGGCTTAGGCTGGGTTCACACGGGCGTTGTGGGTGATGTTTCACGCAGCCCCATTCACTTCTTTGGGGCCTGCATTGCGTGAAAAACGCACAATATAGAGCATGCTGCAATTTTCACGCAACGCCCAAGTGATGCCTGAAAATCACTTGTCTGTGTCTTGGAGATCAGAAGCTCCCAAAATGTGTGTGTGTGTATATATATATATATATATATATATAGATATATATATATATAGATATATATATATATATATATATATATATATAATACCCCCCCTCCCCCGTGGGCTCCAGTCCCCATTGTGCCCCTCTAATTTCAGGATGGCCGACGGCAGCGCTTGATCCCCCTTCCAGCCCCCCTCCTGCCACGATCTGTTTCAGGATGGCCGAGCGGTTAGCAGAGTGTCAGCTATAATACACAGCTCACACTCTGCTTAAATGGCATCTGTGTTGGCAGCGTATTGTAAACTATCAGATCCACTGGATCTCCAAGAACCAAATGGGTCTGGGTAAAAAATAAAAATAAAAAAAATAATCAAATTTCTTCTTATAGGCACGCATTTATAATTGATTAAAAATAAAAAATTAATAAAAATATACTACACATGTTTGGTATCATGGCGTCCATAATGACCTGATCTATAAGGCCTCTTTCACACGGGCGTGAGTTTTTTTGCCCGGATAAGAGCCGGGTGCGTTGCGGGAAAATGCGCGATTTTTTCTGCGCAAGTGCAAAACATTGTCATGCGTTGCACTCGCGTGAGAAAAATCGCGCATGTTTGGTACCCAAACCCGAACTTCTTCATAGAAGTTCGAGCTTGGGATTGATGTTCTGAAGATTGTATTATTTTCCCTTATAACATGGTTATAAGGGAAAATAGTAGCATTCTGAATACAGAATGCATAGTAAACCAGCGCTAGAGGGGTTAAAAAATAAAATAAAAAATTTAACTCACCTTAGTCCACTTGCTCGCGAAGCTGGCATCTCCTTGTGTCTCCGCTGCTGATGAACAGGACCTGGGGTGAGCTACTCCATTAAATACAGGTTAAGGACCTTCGATGACGTCACTCCGGTCATCACATGGTACGTCACATGATCTTTTACCATGGTGATTCACCACGGTAAAAGATCATGTGATGACCAGAGTGACGTCATCGAAGGTCCTTAACCTCTATTTAATGGAGTAGCTCACCCCAGGTCCTGTTCATCAGCAGCGGAGACACAAGGAGATGCCGGCTTCGCGAGCAAGTGGACTAAGGTGAGTTAAATTTTTTTTTATTTTTTTTTAACCCCTCTAGCGCTGGTTTACTATGCATTCTGTATTCAGAATGCTATTATTTTCCCTTATAACCATGTTATAAGGGAAAATAATAATGATCGGGTCTCCATCCCGATGGTCTCCTAGCAACCATGCGTGCAAATCGCACGGCATCCGTACTTGCTTGCGGATGCCATCCGATTTTCACACACCCCATTCACTTCTATGGGGCCTGCGTCACGTCAAAATCGGAAAATATAGAGCATGCTGCGATTTCAACTGAACGCACAAGTGATGCGTTAAAAACATCGCTCATGTGCACAGCCCCATAGAAATGAATGGGTCAGGATTTAGTGCGGGTGCCATACGTTCGCCGCACGGAAAACTCGCCCGTGTGAAAGGGGCCTAAAAGGATCACGTTAACCCAAAAAAGGTAATAAAAGTGATAAAAAATGTTGTATGTAGCCCAACATAGTACCAATCAAACCGTCACCTAATCCCGAAAAAAATGAGCCCCTACATGAGACAATCGCCCAAAAAAATAAAAAATATGGCCTTCAGAAAATTGAGACACAAAAACATATTTTTTCTAAAATGCTTTTATTGTGTAAAACCAAAATAAATAAATAGGCAAATTAGGAATTGCTGCGTCTGTAACGACTTGATCTTAAAAGATATCACACACTCTAGTCCAGTAACTTCCCCTCTTTCGAGAGCTTAAGTCCCTTCTCGCTAAATGGAAACCCCTGTACATATCTCCGTTAGGCCCCATAGCAGCAGTCAAGATGTCTCTCCTCCCAAAATTGCTCTACTACTTTCAGACCCTCCCAGTGCGGATCCCTATGTCAGAACTACGCCTCCTCCAACAGGCCAGTTTCGATTTCGTATGGCAAGGTAAACGCCACCGCATCCCCTGCAAGGTCATGTTTGCGGCCAAGGACAGAGGAGGCCTATCGGTCCCCAATATCATGCACTATTACTGGGCTTCTTAGCTACGTGTCATCACATATTGGGCGTCCCAACAGGCATACAACAAATGGGTGGAAGTTGAAAAGTTCTGGCTTGCTCCGATTCATTCAAACTCACTACTATGGCAACAGACTCCTGTTGCCCCCACACACCCTTTACCAAGCACATATGGGACACCTGCCACAGCTGATTTGCCTTAGCTTCCCAGCACTCCTTCATGATCTCCTTCCTTTACAATCCAGCTATCCCCTACAGCTTAACCACCTCTATAGTCCAGGTCTGGTCATCATTGGGTCTCTTCTTCTTAGTGGACATTGTACATGCTGCTACTTTGACACTTAAATCCTTTGCGCAGCTCCAGGAGCAATCGAAAGTACCGACAACGGAGAGACTCCACTATCTCTAGGTTCGTCCTTATGTGAATACTGCTTTTGGTTCACTTGGGGTCCATTCACACGACTGTAGCATGTTTTGCAGATCCACAAAACACGGACAGCGGCAATGTGTGTTCCGCATTTTGCGGACCGCACATTGCCGGCACTAATACAATATGCCCTTTTCTTGTCCGCAATTGAACGGAATTGCGGACACGGAAGTGCGGGTCCGCAATTCCGTGTCCGTGCAGCACATCGTGCTGCCCTATAGAAATGAATGGGTCCGCAATTCTGTTCCGCAAAATGCCGCCTCTTGGCCACGTGTGCTGAGGGCGAGATCCCCCATCATGCGTACATTGATAAATGGGCCGCTGCCCTCGGATCACCTCTTTCTCGCAGTGCCTGGCAGACTATAAGGAACAGGGCAGCCAAATTCTCTATTTGCACCACGTACAAGTAGACCCAGTATAAGTTTCTAATGCACTGGTATCATAATCCTGCTCTCCTACAGTGTACAAACCCCACTGTTCCGTCTGTCTGCTGGCGGTGCTTTAACAATGTAGGCCACATTGTACCACATTTTCTAGACATGCCCTAGCATTACCCCATTTTGGGAAGAGGTAAAAGATGTGGCTCACTCCCTTTTCGGACCCCCTATACCGCTGGACCCAAAGGTGTACCTATTCAACTTGCCACCTCCGGGGCTGAGCAAGTGCTCTTCTAGACTGTTCCTCTCCCTATGTACCACAGCTAAAACCTTGATCACTAAATCCTGGAAACAGAATACCCTTCCCACCAAGTCCACGCTACTCGCCAGGGTCCGTGACTTCAGGTCCATAGACTATCTCACAGCGTTCCTTAACAACACTGTGGAACAGTTCCAAGCGATCTGGCTTCCATGGGATACCTACTCGACATTCCCCTAAGGACCCCTCCCCATCATTCCTGTTCTTACTTTCCCCCATCCGACCCTTTCCCTTTGTATTCTGTCAGTTGTCTTATCCCGTGTCCTGAGTTTTTTGTGACACATTATTAGACATAGTCATGGTATTTGTACTGCTGTATGCGCCGTTTCTGTGCCTTTTTTACATCTCAATGGTCCACCGTGGACTCTGTACAAACTATACTGTATCACTTTGTTTTTCTTCTTTATTTCTGTATTATTAAAAAATTTGCACGTAATGTGCTAATAAAAATCTACAGTTTAAAAATATTATCACACACTCTTCCACCAAAAGGTAAATGCCGTAAAAAAGATAGTGTGCCAAAACAAACAATTTTATTGGTCTATTTGCCCAATAAAGTGTAACACTGAATATTATGTACCCAAAATTGAGACTATGAAAATGTCAACTCTTCCCGCAAAAAATGAGCCCCTGCACAAGACGATCGGCAGAAAAATAGAAAAAATATCCTTCAGAGAAAAGAGGCACAAAAACATGTTTAAATAAAAAAAAAAAAAACTTTATTATGTAAAACTGAAACAAAGTAGACATACAGCATTTGATATCATCGAGTCCGTAACAACCTGCTCTATAAAAATAGCACATGTTTTACCTTGTCAGATGTCAACACTGTAAAAAAACAAAAAATAAAAACTGTGCCAGAAGAGCCATTTTTGGTTACCTTGCCTAACAAAAAGCGTAATATAAAGCTATCAAAAAGTCATATGTACCCCAAAATAGTACCAATAAAACCATCATCTCATCCTACAAAAAATGAGCCCCTACATAAGAAAATCGCACCAAAAAAATAAGTCTTTAAGAAAAAGGATACACTAAAACATGAAATTTTTTTCAAAAATTATTTCATTGTGTAAAACATTTTTTTTTTTTTTTAAGTAGACATATTAGGTATCGTTTACTGATGAGCGAGCACCAAAGTGTTCGTGTGTTCGGTCCGAACACATCGCAATATTTGTGCGCTCCGCCGAGCACCCGAGTATAATGGAAGTCAATGGGAGGCGACCAGGCACCCCCTGCTCGGATGAGGGGAGGGTGCCTGGTTCATAGGAAAAGGTCTGAAAGTGATGGAAACACCTCTGAAATCGATCAGGAACAGCAGGGGGACAATGTCTGAATGCCAGACACAACCATGCCTGGTTGTAGGTTGAGTCTGGTCCCTTATACCCTGCCAAAGCTCTGCGGCGGTGTGCTGTTTGTCCCCTAGGCAGATCAGCTTCAGCACGGTCTGCTGACGCCTCCCCACAGCAGTGCTACACTGCTTCCAGCTACCAGACTGCTTCCAGATTGATGGCTGACTGCTGCTGGAGGTGGAAGTGGAGGAGGATGAGGCAGAAGAGGAGGAGAAGTGGGGGTTAGAGCCAGTAACATAGCTGCTTGCGGAGACCCTGATGGACGTCCCATGCCCGCAATCATGGGCGTGGGTAGAACCTATGCCATCCCAGAGTACGACTCACTCCTGGCCTCCACCACATTCATCCAGTGTGCGGTCAGGGAAATGTAGCATCCCTGGCCACCAGCACTTGTCCATGTGTCCGTGGTTAAGTGGACCTTCCCAGTAACTGCGTTGGTCAGGGCACGGGTGATGTTCCGGGACACATGCCGGTGTAAGGCGGGCACGGCACACAGTGAAAAATAGTGGCGGCTGGGGACTGCGGCCGACATCAGGCTGCGGAAGGACTCGGTGTCCACAAGCCTATATGGCAACATTTCAAAGGCCAGTAATTTTGAAAGTTGGCAATTAAGTGCTATGGCCTGTGGGTGGGTGGGAGGGTATTCGCGCTTTTGTTCAAATGACTGTGGTATGGACATTTGGATGCTGCACTGGTACAGGGAAGTGAATGTTGTTGCTGCTGGTTCATTTGAAGGTCCAGGTGCAGGGCGAGAGGCATCCGGGCCT
Organism: Bufo gargarizans; assembly: GCF_014858855.1. Lineage (NCBI taxonomy): Eukaryota > Metazoa > Chordata > Amphibia > Anura > Bufonidae > Bufo > Bufo gargarizans. Next base: position 560,971,348 of record NC_058081.1, read on the forward strand.
GCGTCTTGGACAGGGGATTGGACAGGACGTAACACAGGGGAAGAGGAGGCAGTGGTGTGACCCGCAGACCCATTTTGTGGAGCCAGGCGTTCGGCTCACTTAGTAGGGTGCTTGGATGCCATGTGGCGGATCATGCTGGTGGTGGTGAGGTTGCCAGTGTTCATGCCTCGGCTCATTTTGGTACCGCACAGGTTGCAAACTACCACTCTTTTGTCCTCTGCACTTTCCTCAAAAAAGCGCCATACTGCAGAACACCTACCCCTTGCTATGGTTGATTTATGCATGGGGGTGATCGGTGTAATGGTTGCGGGCCTGTTTGGTGTGGGCCGACTTCTCCCTTTTGCAACCCCACTGCCTCTTCCATCCTGTTGCGGTGCTGCGGATCCCTCCCCCTCTGTACTGCTGTCCCCGCTCGGCTTTTCACCTTCCTATGTTGGGTCAATGACCTCATTATTCAACACCTCCTCTTCCACTTCCTCACTCTGATCATCCTCCTGTCTTGACAACTGTGTCCCATCGTCATCCACCCCGTGAACTAATGATTGACGTTCACCACCGTCATCTTCGTGAGACTGTGAAGGGTCAAGAGGTTGGGAATCAGGGCACAATATCTCAGGTCCCTCTTCAAGCATGCTGGCCACGAGGGCCAAATCTAATAGTGGAGCTGAAAAGAGCTCCTGGGAATATCCGAGTGTGGGATCACTCGTTTGGCAGGCCTCTCCATGGTGGGAGGAAGGATGATCTGAGCCAGGAGTTGGCTGACCAGACTCTTGGCTACAGAGACTGGACCTAGTGGAAGAGAGGGTGGTGCTTAGCTGACTGGAAGCATTATTGTCAGCAAGACAACCGACCAACTGTTCGCACTGGTCTGACTTGGACAGTGTTGTCGTGCGCCGCCTAGCTAAGTTGGACATGAAGCTGGGTACGGTTTTATTACATTTTTTTTTTTTTGGTGCACTGGCAGCAGTGTGTGCAGATTCAGTGAAATTTTTATATATATAAATTTTCACTTTTTCCAAATGTATGGCCCTGAAGTGCACAGACGGTATTCTAATGCAGAGCACTGAGATTAATGGGTTAAACAGCTAACAGCAAAAATGTGGTCAGATTCTGGGACAAAAAAATATTGTTTTCACTGATATTCTTCCTATCTATGCCCCTGACACACAGACGGTATTGCACAGATGTCAGAAGTCACTGGATACACCTTCTATTAAGATAGCCAATGCGATTTTTTTGGGTAAAAAAACAAATAATAAAAACCTTGCATATCTGCACTTTAAATTGCTGCCAACACACACAGTAGTCCTTAAAATGACTTTTGGGTCTTGGAAACGTCTTGAGAAAGAGTAATTTGCTATCACAATCTCCCTACACTGTCTGTCCCTTCCTAACAGCAGTTCTCCCTGACTCACAATGAGCCGAACCCGCAAGACAGGGTGCTATATAGCACCTGATGATGTGTTACGGCCAGCCAATCACTGTAATGCCAGTAGAAAACATGGCTAATGGCATTGTAGTGATGGCAATACTTACCAGCATGTTTATTGGCTGCTTAGAAGGCGCCAAACGTGCAGGGAGGAGACTTATTCCTGTCAGAGTTTGGATCGGGAAGACTGAATAAGCCAGTTGTACAGACAGTCGGACCAGGGAGCGTGCCAGTGGCAGGGGCAGACTGGGCATGCGCTGCTCTTATTAGGAAAAGCAGCGCATGTGCAGTTAGAATGAAGCCATGGACAAGCTGTCTCTAAAGCTCCTCCATGTCGTGTGCAGCCATGGACGAACTGGCCGCACGCAGAGCGCGGCTAAGGGGGCGGGGCTCATTATAAAAACATTACCATTCAATTTTTTTTAATAAAGTATATTAGGAAACTCCTATGCCCCTCCCCCCTTGTTTACTTATTTCATTACTTAATTTACTTCCTTTTATTTTTTGAGAAAGGTTTAGAGACGCATCGAAAGAAAAGGAGGGCAGGTTTGGGTTGATTGGGGGGGGGGGGGAGGAAAAGAGGAACGAGAACTATGGTGTTATTTGATTATGCATTTGTTTTCTTTTTGTTGTTTCCTGAATAAAAAAAAGTAAAGAAAAAAAGAAAAAGATATAGTAGATTATATTGTGAAAATATTTCTAGCACATTCTAGCACATGACTGCTGAGGCCAATGATTGGCCACAGCAGTCACAATACCAAGCCACTTGCAGCACAGCAGAGATCAGAAGTGGGTAATTGTACAGTAGCGTGGAAATAGTGGGACCATGGACATATACCGCAAGTTGTGTTTTTTTATTTATTTGGGTTATCACCACTGGGGGCTGAAAGCTTCCAGGCTAGACAACCCCCTTAAAGAGGTTGTCTCACTTTAGAAAATGGCAATAATTATGTAGAGAAAGTTAATACAAGGTACTTACTAATCTATTGTGATTGTCTTTATTGCCTCCTTTGCTGACTTGATTCATTTTTCCATCACGTTATACACTGCTTTTTTCCAGGGGTTACGACCACCCTGCAATCCAGCAGCGGTGGCAGTGCTTGCACACTATGGAAAAAAGCACAGGCCTATGCACACTCCCAGCCACCACAGGAGCAAGCTCTTTGTTCTATAGTGTGCAAGCACGGCCACCTCTGCTTGATTGCAGGGTGGTTGTAACCCCAGGAAACAAGCAGTGCATAAAGTGATAGAAAAATTAATCAAGCCAGCAAAGGAGGCAATATGGACAATCACAATATATTAGTAAATGCCTTGTATTAACTTTCTCTACATGATAAATGCTATTTGCTGAAGAGAGACAACCCCTTTCACCCCCTTCAGTCCATCGGCCTTACATGTATGGCGGATGGCGGGTCTTTAAACATGGCACCTGCTCTGGGATGGAGCAAGCGCCATAGCTAGCGGGGGCCTGCTGTTTAATACAACAGACACCAGTGGCTAATGTCCGCGATCAGCAGCTATGCCAATCGCGGACACTTAACCACTCAGATGCCATGGTCAAATATGACCATGGCATCTGAGAAGCCGGAAAACCTGGAAGCGTGCACTTCATGGGCAGGAACACCTCCCTCCGGCGGAGATCGGAGAAGGTGTTCCATTGTAGTAATGAGTAGAGATGAGCGAATCGAAGTTGACGAGGTGGAATTTGATCTGAATTTCAGGAAAAATTTGATTTGCACCGAATCTGAATTTCCTCACGCTTCGTAGTAACGAATCGCATTTTTTCCTAAAATGGCTGCTACACATATTAGGACATGGAGCAAGGAACTGTGGTAACGAGGGATCAACCACAATGCCATGCATGCAGCCAATCAGCAGCCAGCCCTGTGATGTTATAGTCCTATAAATAGCCTCAGCCTAGGGTTGGACGATATCAAAAATATTCAGACGATAACAATATTTTAAAAAAAATTATCGCGATAACGATATATATCAAAGAAAGAAAACACAAGGAGACGTTATACTGTATGGGGGGCCACAAGGAGATATCATACTGTATGGGGGCAGCCACGAGGGGACGTTATACTGTATGGGGGGCCACAAGGAGACATTATACTGTATGGGGGGCCACAAGGAGACATTATACTGTATAGGGGGCCACAAGGAGACGTTATACTGTATGGGGGGCCACAAGGAGACATTATACTGTATGGGGGGCCACAAGGAGACATTATACTGTATGGGGGGCCACAAGGAGACGTTACACTGTATGGGGGCAGCCACAAGGAGACATTATCAGTGCTCCAGACAAAAAAAAATTACCAGGAGCCATTGGCTCCTAAACTAAAAAAATTTAGGAGCCAAATAATATTTTTTAGTCGTCAAATTTAAAATGCATATAATTAAAAAAAAAGGACTTTGAGAAGATGAGACGCAGGTCACAGTAGTGAGCCAGCACTACATATAGGAGAAAACCACATGGCTCTCACATCCAGGGACATCTTCTGGGGGACAAGGTGACTAAAAATGGTTCGAATTGGTTTAGAGTTTTTTTTTCTGTTACGGCCTTTACCGAGCGGAAATATTTAATATTTTAATAGCTCACACTTTTTGGGATGTAGCCATATGCAATATGTTTATTCTTTATTGTTTGTAAATTTTATATGTAAAACTGAGATGGGGGCCATTTAAACTTTTAGTATGTTGGTGTTTTTTTTAGTTTTTTTTTTCAACTTTTTATTTAATAACCATTTCTTCCCTTAGGGACTAGAACCTGGATCTTTTCATCCCTTGTGCTATTCACCCTGATATAGATCTATCAGGGTGAATAGGATCTCACACATCTCCCTGCTGCCCTGTGCACACAGCAGCAGGGAGCTGAACATGGCAGCCAGGGCCTTCAGTAGCATCCTGACTGCCATGGTAACGATCTGAGCCCCAGCAGTGTAATCTGCCACTGCCACCAATGGAGGGGATGGGACCCTGGGGCCACCATATAACAATGGGGGGGGGGGGAATGAGGCTTTGGGAGGGCGTACTGCATCACCAATTAATGTAATTAAAGAGGACCTTTCGTGGGTCCAAAGAATATGAACTTAGTAGTAGGCTGCATAGAGCGGCACCCAGGGATCTAAGTGCACTTACTATTATTCCTGGGTGCCGCTCCGTTCACCCGCTGTGGCCCCCGGTATTTTCAACATTCAGAGCAAGGAGGAGGAGACGCCAGTGTCTCTCCGTCTCCATGACAGCAGCGCTGTCCAATCACAGCGCAGAGCTCAGAGCCAGGGAGAAAAAAAAACTCCCTCGCTCTGAGCTCTGATTGGACAGCGCTGCTGTCATGGAGACGGAGAGACACTGGCGTCTCCTCCTCCTTGCTCTGAATGATGAAAATACCAGGGGCCACAGAGGGTGAATGGAGCGGCAAACAGGAATAATAGTAAGTGCACTTAGATCCCTGGGCACCGCTCTATGCAGCCTACTACTAAGTTCATATTCTTTGGACCCATCAAAGGTCCTCTCTAACTCCTTTATACAATTGTCTGCAGCAGTATCACAGACCCGGCACCCCAGCCTCAATAACAGGGCATGCGATCTGTGGCACCTGAGGGGTTAATTGCCGCATATCGCATGCCCTGTTATTGAGGCCGGGTGCCGGGTCTGTGATACCGCTGCCTATACTTATGTTTTACATTCATTGGTGGCGCAGTGGCGACAGATCCTCCCCTCCTCCGCCCTGCTATCTCCCCATTGGTGGTAGTGGTGGCCGCGTCACAGTGGAGAGGGAGGGACTCCTTCCTTCTCCACTGTGCTACTGAAGAAAACTTAGGCTGCACGGGATCGCGGCGGTACAGTCGCAAATGGCGACAAGACTAAAAAGTCTAGTCGCCATCTGCAAATTTTAAGGCGCATTGGCAACCGTTTTGGTCGCCATCTGGAGCCCTGAACGAGGGCAGCCGTGGACTCAGATTTTAAAGGTGATGACATCACAAAATATACCGCGGTATTTAGGAAACAGCGATATCGCCGTTTTTTGAAAAGCGTGGTATATCGTGATACCGGTATATCGCCCAACCCTACCTCAGCCATCTTGGATTCAGCCATTTTTCCAATGTACTTAGTGCAGGGAGAGACGTCAGCAGGCACTAGGGACAGTGGTAGAAAAGACTTTAAAACTTTTATTTTGCTGTATAAAAGTTCAGGGAAAGGATAGGGAGGAACCATTTCACAGTATTGAAGCAGAACAGGGTTCAGTAGGGGAGTTTACAGTCTGGGTAATAGGGACAATCCTATTACACCTTGCTGCACTGACTGCGGATCCAAATTGTCATTATACAGCTCTGTATAATTCCAGCAAACCGTTCTTGTTATTGGGATGCAAGTGCTGTTTGATACCGCCATTAACAGGGTTTATTACAAGGAAATATTTATACGTCTTATTTGCCCTTGTGCGGTGCAGTTATATGTTCTAAAGCAGGGATGCTCAACCTGCGGCCCTACAGCTGTTGTAAAACTAGAATTCCCATCATGCCCTGCTGTCGGCTGATAGCTGTAGGCTCTCCGGGGATGCTGGGAGTTGTAGTTTTGCAACAGCTGGAGGGCCGCAAGTTGCGCATCCCTGTTGTAAACCATTTTTTGGCTTGCATTAGCCGTTGTGTGGTGACGTGAGAAAATTAGAGACTTTTTTGGGGTGTTTTAATTTCCTTTTTATTTATTTGATCCAACAGTATGTCAGACAGAGAAGTGCCAGGCGATGCACAAGGGAGTGGCAGAGGCCTAAATGTTTCTGGCGCAGGCACAGGTCGCAACAGAGTAAGGGGGCGGGCAGCAGGAATCGCAGCGAAAGGCCTGAGCTCCCGGTGTCATCTAGCAGTCGTGTCTTGACCATCAACCCAGCGGTTCTTGAATGGTTGACTCAGTCATCCACTTCATCCCACGTGACATCAGACATCCCCAGCAAAGAGTCGGTAGGTTCGTCAGACACAACCCCAAGTTGGCATGGCCCGAGAGAAGGCCCTGTGCTCTCACCTGTCCTCAACCTGCCTCTGTCTGTTTCTGCTCCCTCAGCCACAAAAGTATTATACGCTGTGGGCTCCACTATACAGCGAGGACGAGCTACTAGAGTACAGTCAGCAGCTACTGCCCAGCCAAGATCTGGAGGAGACATCTGAAACTTCCTCCGGTAGGCGTGCAAGTAGTGATGAGGAGAGAAGACATTAGTGACGTGCAGACAGTACTCGATGATGATGTAGCTGATTGCATTTAGGAGTCGGGTGAATTAGGGGCTTTATCATCATCGGGAGAAGAGGAAGGGCAGCTCGCCTGTGAGGCAGGGGTGGAGCCAGCAAGTCCTAGCGTGGCCGGGAGTCAGCAGGGTGGTAGCAGTGGGAGGTCGGGAGCAAAACGTGCCTGGGGTAGACCGCCCGCTTTGCAGGAGTCTACCTGCCCGGAAAGTAGTGGTGCAAGGGATCATGGTGCAGGGGTTCACAGAAGCAGCGGTAGTAGCAGTCAGTCAGTGCAGCGTGTTGGGGGTAAAAATCACCTACTCGACGGAGTGGCAATTTTTTGTTAAGCCGCCAGAGATGAACATGGCCATTTGTAGAATCTGTGGGCAGAAGGTGAAGCGTGGCCAGGATGCCAATGTTAGCACTACGGCCCTGCGTCAACATATGCAGCGTCACCATAAAGTGGCCTGGGAGAACCGTGGCTCCGATGTGGTGGTCCTGCCTGCTGCAGCAATCGCTGCATCACCCAGTGGCACGCACCTGAATTCAGGCAGTCATGGCTCCACCACCTCAGCCGAAGGGAGCTATCTGTCCTTCCCATCATCTGCTGGTCCTGATGCTCCTGCTCCTCCTCGTCAGTCATTCCGTCAGCAATCGATCACTGAAGCGATTGCCAAGAGACAACAGTATGTGTGCACTCATCCAACAGCGCAGAAGCTGATCTGCAAGTATGAGGAGTGAACTGTTTGGTGCTGATAATTGCCTATCGTTGAGCAGATGGGAACGGTGCATTCACATGCCTGGTGAATGCCATGTGTGGGAATGTGGACGATTACTGTTTACACAGGGCGATGTGCTGCCAACAAACAATGATTTCATGTACCACATAAATGAAAAAATTACGCAATAAAAAAAATACAAAAAATGTCCATCGACCATGGGGCTGCCATAAAGCAATTTTCTTACCCTAAGTTCACACCTGAGCGTTTTACAGCGCGTTCCTACGCGCTGTAAAACGCTCAACAAGGAGAAACCAATGCTTCCCTATGGGAATGGTTCTCACCTGGGCGTTTTACAGCGCGTACGATCACGCTGTAAAACGCCCGACGCTCAAAAAAGTTCTTGAGCTTCTTTGGGGCGTTTTGTCGCGCGTTCCCGTACATAGACTTTCGGGAACGCGCGACAATGGGCGTTCGCTTGTCTCTGTATGCGCGATTGCAAACGCCCGTACAATCGCGCATACAGAGCGCTCCTTTCGGAACGCTCAGGTGTGAACCCAGGGTAATGCTTTCTAAATGCTGTTAAGAAAGGCTCAAGCAAGATGGCCGCCCCTATAATCATATTCAGGAAACAGAATAAATAAATCTGCAATCAGAGAATAGAAACAGATTAGAAAAAGAGGATTTGTGTAACTATCTGGTTTTAACAGACAGAAAAAAAACTGTGGAGTTACATTTCCTTTAAATACTAGTAGAACTTAGTTCTGCATTGTCACCTATCACCTTCACTCAAGAAAACAGCCAAGGGCAGTTGATGAGATAGAGTTCGGCTGATTAGTGGTGGTCTTGGTTCCTCGATTACGTATTTAAGGCTGTACCGTGTGATCTAATGTGTTTAGCTGTTTGCATTTGTAGTAAGATAACCTCAGGTGTGATATTTTATCACAAAGTGAGTAATGCAGTTCTGAGATTAAAATGCAAATGAGGATTAAACCTGCAATAAGGAAATAGTCACTAAATGTTTAAGACTACTTTCACACTGGCGTTTTGACTTTCCGTGTGTGAGATCCGTCATGGGCTCTCACAAGCGGTCCAAAACGGATCAGTTTTGCCCTAATGCATTCTGAATAGATAAGGATCCGCTCAGAATGCATCAGTTTGCCTCCGTTCCATCTCCATTCCGCTTTGGAGGCGGACACCAAAACACTGCATGCAGCATTTTGGTGTCTGTCTGACGAAACTGAGCCAAACGGATCCGCCCTGACACACAATGTAAGTCAATGGGGACGGATCCGTTTTCACTGACACAATATGGCACAATAGAAAACAGATCCGTCCCCCATTGACTTTCAATGGTGTTCAAGACGGATCCGTCTTGGCTATGTTAAAGATAATACAAAAGGATCCGTTCTGAATGGATTCAAAAGCTATTGAATGGGCTATTTCATTGTTAAACCATCATCAATTAAGCAGGTAAAAGGTCTGGAGTTGATTCCAGGCATGGCATTTGCAAGCTGTGCTGTGAACCCACAACATGCAGTCAAAGAAGCTCTCAATGGAAGTAAAACAGACCATCATTAGGCAGAAAAAAACCGGAAAAAAAACCCATAAGAGATAGCAGGAATGTTAGAAGTGGCCAAATCAACAGTTTGGTACATTCAGTTTAAAAAAAAAAAAAAAAAAAGGCCTGGACATTCACGGAAGACAAAAGTGGTGGATGATCGCAGAATCCTTTCCATGGTGAAGAAAAAACCCTTCACAACATCCATCTAAGTGAAGACCACTCTCCAGGAAGTAGGTATATCAGTATCTAAGTCTACCATAAAGAGAAGACTTCATGAGAGCAAATACAGAGGGTTCACCACAATGTGCAAACAATTAATCAGCCTCAAATATAGAAAGGCCAGATTAGATGTTGCGAAAAAACATAAAGAAGCCAGCCCAGCATTCTTCGGACAGATGAAACTACTAACCTGTACCAGAAAGATGGGAAGAAGAAAGTATGGAAAATGATTGGAATGCCTCATGATCCAAAGCCCACTACATCCTCTGTAAAACATGGTGGAGGCAGTGTGATGGCATGGCCATGCATGGCTTCAAACGGCACTGGGTGACTAGTGTTTAGTGATGATGTGACTGAAGACAGAAGCAGCTGGATGAATTCTAAAGTGTACAGGGATATACCTTCTGCTCAGATTCAACCACATGTGGCAAGGTTGACTGAATGGTGCGTCACAGTACAGATAGGCAATGACCCAAAACATACTGCGAAAGCAACCCAGGACTTCAAGGTAAAGAAGTGGATCTCAACCCGATGAAGCATGCATTTCACTTGAGTTAGACAAAACTTAAAGGGGTTTTCTTCGATTTTCGTACTGATGACCTAACCTCTCGATAGGTCATCAGTATCTGATCAGTCGCGGTCTGACACCCGGGATCCCCGCGATCAGCTGTTTGCTCCTGTAAGTACCACGGCCTTTCCTCAGCTTTTCTTATGCCGACTGACGGCATGTTCATGTGTCACGTGGCCTATACCAAGCTCAGCAGCTATACAATGTACGGCACTGTATGGCAATGACCAGAGGATAAGTCATCAGTATAAAAATCCTGGAAAACCCTTTTAAGGCACAAAGACCCACAAACAAACAACAACTGAAGACAGCTGAGTAAAGCCCTGGCAAAGCATCACAAAGAAGGAAACCCAGCGATTGGTGATGCCCATGGGTTCCAGACATCAAGCAGTCATTGCCTGCAAATGATTCTCTACAAAGTATTAAAAATGAACATTTTATTTATAGTATCGTATTTTTCGCCCCATAAGACGCACCCCCCCCAAAAGTGAGGGAAAAATGCCCCTGCGTCTTATGGGGCGAATGCTGCCATTTTACATCGCAGACTGCGATGTATCAGCTGGACGGGGGAGGGAGGAGGGGCCGGTGTCATGCAAATGCAGCGGGACCGATGCGGTCACTGTACTCTGGCCCCGCCGCTCACTCACTGCTTTATTGCCTAAACATTTTATAATAGCTTTCATTGAAGTTCCGATCCCCAGCCCCATCTGTACTACTTACTAAATGTCCTGTAGCAGGCAGAGCAGGGCGGGCGGCTGGCCGTAGCTCACTGATGTCACGTGACGTGCCTGCGCCGCCTACTTCATTCATAAAGTAGTCACGTGACGTCAGTGAGTTAAGGCCGGCCGCCCTGCTCTGCCTGCTACAGGACATTTAGTAAGTAGTACAGATGGGGCTGGGGATCGGAACTTCAATGAAAGCTATTATAAAATGTTTATGCATTAAGGAGTGAGTGAGCGGTGGGGCCGGGGTACATTGACAGCACTGGCCCTGCTGCATTTGCATCCCACAGGTATATTAGGGCATATGTGGATGGCACTATTATGGTGTGGGGGATATGTGGATGGCACTGTTATGGGGTGGGGGATCTGTGGGTGACACATATATAGCAGTGCCATCCACAGATCCACCCTTCATAACAGTGCCATCCACAGATCCACCCTCCATAACAGTGCCATCCACAGATCCCCCTCCATAACAGTGCCATCCACAGATCACCGCCCCATAACAGTGCCATCCACAGACCCCCCCCATAAGTGCCATCCACAGATCCCCCCCCCATAAGTGCCATCCACAGATCCCCCCCCCCATAAGTGCCATCCACAGATCCCCCCCCATAAGTGCCATCCACAGATCCCCCCATAACAGTGTCATCCACAGATCCCCCCATAACAGTGACATCCACAGATCCCCCCATAACAGTGTCATCCACAGATCCCCCCATAACAGTGTCATCCACAGATCCCCCATAACAGTGCCATCCACAGATCCCCCCATAACAGTGCCATCCACAGATCCCCCCCCCATAACAGTGCCATCCACAGATCACCCCCCATAACAGTGCCATCCACAGATCACCCCCCCATAACAGTGCCATCCACAGATCCCCCCCATAACAGTGTCATCCACAGATCCCCCCCATAACAGTGTCATCCACAGATCCCCCCATAACAGTGTCATCCACAGATCCCCCCATAACAGTGTCAACCACAGATCCCCCCATAACAGTGCCATCCACAGATACCCTCCCATAACAGTGCCATCCACAGATAACCGCCCCATAACAGTGCCATCCACAGATCCCCCATAGTAGTGTCATGCACAGACCACCATTAGTTCAAAACCCACCAAAAGCACACCTTTTGGTAAAAAAATTGTATTTTCTTATTTTCCTCATCAAAAACCTAGGTGCGTCTTATAGGGTGAAAAATACGGGTAATATTAATTTGTCCAATTACCTTTGAACCCCTGAAATAAGGAGGCTTTGTAGAAAAATGGTTGCAATTCCTGAACATTTCACAGGATATTTTGGTTCAACCCCTTGAATGAAACCTGAAAGTCTACACTTCAATTGCATCTCAGTTGTTTCAGTTCAAATTGGTGGCATGCAGACCCCAAATCATGAAGATTGTGTCACTGTCCAAATATTTCTGGTCCAAAATGGTATTAACAAAAACTACATCTGCCCTCACACATCTCTGTAGACATAACTTTTTTTTTTTACTGTTTTGGGGGTCAAAATATGGAGATGAAAAGAATTTATTTTTTATAGAAAAACTATATATATATATATATATATATATATATATATATATATATATATATGTGGTATCGCCGTAATCGTTCTGACCTGGAGAATGAATAGCACAATTAATGTTAACGCATAGTGAACGTGCTAAAAACAAAACCCATAAAACTGGCACAATTGTGTCCTTTCCCAATTCCACCCAATTTGGAATTTATTTCCAGCTTTCCACTACATTCTATGCAATATTATATGGTGCCATTAGAAAGTGCAAATTGTCCCGCAAAAACAAAGCACTCATATGGCTATGTGAACGGAAAAATTAAAAAGTTATGGCTTCGGGAAGGCAGGAAGACAAAATGAAAACGCAAAGATGGAAAATCACTGCGTCAGGTAGGGGTTAAAGGGAACCTGTCACCAGGATTTTGTGTATAGAGCTGAGGACATGGGTTGCTAGATGGCCGCTAGAACATCCGCAATACCCAGTCCCCATAGCTCTGTGTGCTTTTATTGTGTAAAAAACCTGATTTGATACATATGCAAATTAACCTGAGATGAGTCCTGTATGTGAGACGAATCAGGGACAGGACCCATCTCAGGTAAATTTGCATATGTATCAAATCGTTTTACACAATAAAAGCACACAGAGCTATGGGGACTGGGTATTGCGGATGTGCTAGCGGCCATCTAGCAACCCAGGTCCTCAGCTCTATACACAAAATCCTGGTGACAGGTTCCCTTTAAGGCCCTTTTGCACAGGGTAACTGATCTGCAAGTATGAGGAATGAACTGTTTGGTGCTGATAATTGCCTATCGTTGAGCAGATGGGAACGGTGCATTCACATGCCTGGTGAATGCCATGTGTGGGAATGTGGACGATTACAAATTATTTTTTCGTTGGCAGGAGATCCCTGTTTACACAGGGCGATGTGCTGCCAACAAACAATGATTTCATGTGCCACATAAATGAAAAAATTACGCAATAAATGAAAAAAAACAAAAAACTGTCCATCATGTCTATCGACCATGGGGCTGCCATAAAGCAATTTTCTTAATGCTTTCTAAATGCTGTTAAGAAAGGCTCAAGCAAGATGGCCGCCCCCATAATAATATTCAGGAAATAGAATAAATAAATCTGCAATCAGAGAATAGAAACAGATTAGAAAAAGAGGATTTGTGTAACTATCTGGTTTTAACAGACAGAAAAAAAACTGTGGAGTTACATTTCCTTTAAATACTAGTAGAACTTAGTTCTGCATTGTCACCTATCACCTTCACTCAAGAAAACAGCCAAGGGCAGTTGATGAGATAGAGTTCGGCTGATTAGTGGTGGTCTTGGTTCCTCGATTACGTATTTAAGGCTGTACCGTGTGATCTAATGTGTTTAGCTGTTTGCATTTGTAGTAAGATAACCTCAGGTGTGATATTTTATCACAAAGTGAGTAATGCAGTTCTGAGATTAAAATGCAAATGAGGATTAAACCTGCAATAAGGAAATAGTCACTAAATGTTTAAGACTACTTTCACACTGGCGTTTTGACTTTCCGTGTGTGAGATCCGTCATGGGCTCTCACAAGCGGTCCAAAACGGATCAGTTTTGCCCTAATGCATTCTGAATAAGGATCCGCTCAGAATGCATCAGTTTGCCTCCGTTCCGTCTCCATTCCGCTTTGGAAGCGGACATCAAAACACTGCTAGCAGCGTTTTAGTGTCTGTCTGACGAAACTGAGCCAAACGGATCCGTCCTGACACACAATGTAAGTCAATGGGGAGGGATCCGTTTTCTATGACACAATCTGGCACAATAGAAAACAGATCCGTCCCCCATTGACTTTCAATGGTGTTCAAGACGGATCCATCTTGGCTATGTTAAAGATAATACAAAAGGATCCGTTCTGAACGGATGCAGACGGTTGTATTATCAGAACGGATCCGTCTGTGCAGATCCATGACAGATCCGCACCAAACGCGAGTGTGAAAGTAGCCTAAGATGCCAATATACATGCCAAGCAAAACACTGAATGCAGTAAACCTGAATGTTAAAGGAATGTGGGTGCAGTGTGCTTTATTTCTACCAAGAAGAGTACATGGTAAATTAGTGCTTCATCATTGTACAACCCATGCTGTATGTTAGTACTGCTGCCAGGGATCCAGTACATCACAACATTGTTGGCACAGCTTTCTACCATTCTGCTTTGTAGCAGACACAGTGTCCCCCTCATCCACGAATTTGGGTCTTGTACTGAAAACAGACTACTGCAAGTGAGTAGACACACAAAACTACTATGAAATAACAGACACAACCGACAGACAAGCGTGGCACTGTGTCTGGTAACTCCCTCCACAGGGTTAGACTCCATTGACACGTCCGCAAGTGTTGTCTGCACCCATTCCGCGGAACGGACGCGGACCCATTCATTCTTTATGGGGACGGAAGAGATGCAGAGAGCACACTATGTGCTCTCTGCATCTCCACAGGCTCCCGCTCTTCCATTCCGCAGCTCCGCAAGGAAATAGAGCATGTCCTATTCTTGTCCGCAAGGTCCTACTGCTGGGACCCGCAGTTATATCGAGAATGAAGCCCCCCAAAGTGGTGGCTGGAGGTCCGGCCAACACCAAGCTCTCTCCCCATACCCCATAGAAGTGAATGGGAGTGCACCACGCATGAACGGCTAACACTCCCATTCACTTCTATTGGATCATTCAGCCGGCGCTCAGCAATTTCCTTCGGCCCCAAAGAAATGAATGGAGGTCGGCTGCGCATGTGCAGTACACCCCCCCCCACCATGTGCAGGGCTCCGTTCATGCTATAGGTGCGGGTCCTAGGAAAGAACCAATCAGACAATGGGGGCATATCCTCCTAACGAGATGACACAACCCCTTTAAGGATGACCTGTTACCTCTCCTGACCTGTCTGGTTTAGCAACTACTTGCATTCCCCATGACATTGGCAGCACTGATTGGACAATGTCTAACTGTGCAAGGACATACCCCCAACCGGTAACACCCACCTGGACCATCATTGCAAACTGCTATTAATTCATTGAAAACTTCTAGCAGGAATAATAAAGGAACGGCCCTCCATAAAGTCATAAGAATAGATGCTCCTGAATTATTACATGAGGAATGCAAGGATTTGCCAAAACAGACTTGTCAGGAGAGGTTACAGGTCCTCTTTAGGGCTGTCTTTACACCAAACATGCAGATGAAATATCAGTTACAGTGCCTTGAAAAAAGTTTTCATACCTCTTCAGCTTTTCCACGTTTTTTAACATTACACCCATAAACTTAAAAGGGGTTATCCAAAGTCTAAAACATGTCCCCAAATGCCCGGCCCCTCATATAGATTATACTTACCCAGCTCCCCAAACATCCGGGTACAGGGGGGGCAGCCAATAGCAGGCTGGAACGGGGACGAGCCTCCCCAGCTAATTACAGGGCGATCCTGGCGGAAAACCTGATACAGACCCTAAACCTACAGCCAGAGCTACACTGGAATGGGTTACATCAAAGCATATTCATGTGTTAGAATTGCCCAAAGTCCAGACCAAAATCCCATTAAGAATCTGAAGGAAGACTTGAAAATTGCTGTTCACAGACGCTCTATTCAATCTGACTAAGAAGAATGGGCAAACATGTCAGCCTCTAGATGTCGAAAGCTGGCAGAGACATACCCCAAAAGACTCGCAGCTATCATTGCTGTGAAAGTATTGACTGAATACAAATGCACGCCACACTTTCCAGATTTTTATTGATATCAAATTTTTAAAATCATGTATAATTTTCTTTTCACTTCACACATACTTACTACTTTGTGTCGGGCTATCACATAAAATCCCAATAAAATAAGACTAAGTTGTGGGTGTAAGGTGGAAAAGTTCAAGGGGTATGAAAACTTTTTCAAGGTACTGCATGTGTGATCAGTTGGGTTTGACCTTTGGAACCCCAATCTATCCTGAGAATGAAGGGGGGGGGGCAGCACTCAGTAAATACTAAAAATGCTCTCCATTACCTCTGACTCCACCTTGTGTAAAGAAGGACTAGGGCCGCAAAGTAGACACACATCGACTCCAGGAACCAGCTGAAAGGTGAGCAGTCGGTGAGGAACCTGAAAAATACCAGGCAAACCATTACAATCATTACAAAATGACAAAACATGAAAATGTTAAGCACAAATTCTGGACAAAAAAAAAATATTTGTGTAGGTGTCTCCAAAATAAAATAAGAAAATCAAGATGTGCTGCGGTCCATGTAAACGATGCACGCTTACCGCCTCTGGTGGCAGTCGCAAGATTTTTACATGTGACACCTTTTACACTGGCGTCATGGGTTCTGTTTGCTAGGATCCTCCATGACATCTACACTGATCAGCAATAAATCTACTTGCCAAATAATCTGTAGGTCCCTTTCGTGCTGCTCTGACTACTTGTACATCAAGAGGTGAGGTGACCCTGACTAATAACAAGGTGCATATATAGCTTCTATGTGTGAAACGTGTCAGTGACATTTACATATTTCTCTTGGCACTTTCATTGTTTAATATTATTATACGTCCCAGAATCCATTTCCTTTTCTATGTGGCCTACAACACTGCAGTTACATTTGCCTATTAACATTTTCAAAGAACAACTCACTGTGGGGCTCCCTTGAGGCAGGTAGACAGGGTAATCTCGAGATGAATGAGGAGACAAAGTGGCTACCAACCAGCACAGAAGCATCACATCTTGAGATGCCAGCCTCCACCACTTTTCCGTGGCTGCGACCACTTTTCCTCCAGCCATAAGGCAGCCAAAATCACTTTCCGCAGCTCGGGTGAAACCATCAAGACATTCCTGATATGATCAAATAATACAGAAGACAAGAAGAAGATAAAATGATTTCCTAATGTCTGTGAAGGTTCTCATTTATCCAGGTCATGGTATATATCTGTAAAGAATAAATCAAGGCAACGACGTACTGTAGATTTCTTGAAAATGTTTCACTCGTTCTTCCAACGAGCTTTCTCAATTCTGTTTTCCTAATGTTCTGTTTAGAATGCTATGAAAATCGAATCAAACCACAGATAAGGTAAGATCTGGTTTCAAAGAACTACAAGAGCTTTGTATGAATCGGTGAAGCTGGAAATCTCTGAGAACACTTTATAGGTGCTTACTAAGGCTACTTTCACACTAGTGGCAAGGAACTCCGGCAGGCTGTTCCGGCGGGTGAACAGCCTGTCGGATCCATGCTACAGCTAGTGCACGCATGCCCCCGGACTATAATGGGGACGGGCCAAAGTTCCGGCAGCTGCACGGCAAACGTTATAGTCAATGGGGCTGGAGCAGTAAAAGTCTCATATTCAGGCAACTGCAGTAAGGTGAAGGTCAATCGTCAATTGTAATCATATTGTAAAAGTAAATACAATAGTGTCACACTCACTATAGAAAATGTACTAGTGCTAATGCTACGTTATAAATATGAGATTCTTTGCAAGTACAGTTTGTACAAAATTATTTGTGCCTGTTTGGCAACGAAAATTCCAGTCTTTAAGGCTACTTTCACACTAGCGTTCGGGCGGATCCGTTCTGAACGGATCCGCCCATAATAATGCAGACGGAGGCTCCGTTCAGAACGGATCCGTCTGCATTATATTAGCTAAAAAAAGCTAAGTGTGAAAATAGCCTGGGACGGATCCGTCCAGACTTTCAATGTAAAGTCAATGGGGGACGGATCCGCTTGAAGATTGAGCCACATTGTGGCATCTTCAAACGGATCCGTCCCCATTGACTTACATTGTAAGTCTGGACGGATCCGCACGCCTCCGCACGGCCAGGCGGACACCCGAACGCTGCAAGCAGCGTTCAGCTGTCCGCCTGTCCGTGCGGAGGCGAGCGGAGCGGAGGCTGAACGCCGCCAGACTGATGCAGTCTGAGCGGATCCGCCTCCATTCAGACTGCATCAGGGCTGGACGGCTGCGTTCGGGTCCGCTCGTGAGCTCCTTCAAACGGAGCTCACGAACGGAAACCCGAACGCTAGTGTGAAAGCAGCCTAAGCTATCACCTTGTCGTTGGCGGAAAGGCACAAATCATTTTGTACAAAATGTATTTGCCAAGAATCTCAATTTCATAAAGTAGCCATGGTGACGTGCATTTTTTTCTTTGCAGTCCTAACTAATCCGTCTGTCCCATAGGCTGATTTTAATTTGTGCAAATATAAAGCTGTAGTCTACTCTCCCTGTATTCATTGGAGGCAACTGTGGCACCAGAAGAGATACAATGTAGTGTGGGCTCAGCATGCATGTGAGCCTGCATTCTCTGAATTTAATGGAAGCCATTGTGGCACCAGAAGAGGTACAATATAGTATGGGCTCAGCATGCGTGTGAAACCTGCATTCCCTGAATTTAATAGAGGCCAGTATGGCACCAAAGGAAGTAGTATTTAGTGTAGGTTCCTGTCCTAAAGAGATTACCTTGTCATTGGATGACAGGCACACATAATTTTGTACAAAATATATTTCCCAAGAATCTCACATTTAGGGCTCATGCACACGATCATAGCAGGCCCATGCCTGTATCCAGAAGATACGGTGTGGAATGGAGGCACGGATCGGAAGCCCATGGAAGCACTACGGAGGACACTTCCGTGACATTTCAGTCCGTGCCTCCGCACCGCAAAAAAAAAAAAATAGAACATGCAATATTTTTTTGTAGGGCAGACGTATTGTGGACCCATTCAAGTTGAATGGGTCTACATCCGTCAGCACCGGCCACACAAATGGTGCACATGCATTGGGGACCGCAATTTGCGGTCCCCGATGCATGGCACACGTTCGTATGCATGAGCCCTTATAACGTAGCATTAGTACATTTTCTATAGTGAGTATGGCACTATTGTATTTACTTTGTTATTTGTGTTTGCAGAGTGCTGTTGCATTGTGTTTTTTGCTTTTGTGACTTCAGCCAACGTATACATGTGCATTGGGATGTGCTGACTAACCCCCATTTTTTTCTTTGCAGCCATCTAATGCACACAGAAAGTGGAGGAAAATCTGCTTCCTAACCTTTTCTTACTCAATCAGAAGCGCCCCCAGAAACATAGTGGATATTACAGAGAAGTACTGACCTATATAGTTGTGAATTTAGCACTTGTGCTGAGATATACATTTCCTGTGTAGCTGTGCAGTCTCTTTAGTGTCTCTCCTTGAGTCCCATCTCACTGATTCTCCTGCTCACTCCTCCCCCCTCCCCTCTCCATAGACGTGTTTTGTGTAATAGGTTCCCTTTGTGAGCTGGTCCATATAGAGACATATTCAAAGCATATTGTAAACAGAAAAACTATTAGCAAAGAGGGGATGAGGTAAACAGCTGATAGCATGAGACATTTATCTCTGATAAGACATATTACGTTTCTCTCTGATAATACACAGAGTTCATTGTGGTCGCTTGCACTATTAATTTAAGCAAAGTGTTTTGAAAAGTTAGAGACCTTTTTTTACCATTTAAGTATGAGGTGTGTTCAAATATAAAACAGGAATTCATGAGCTACACCTTTCACCGCTCCTGACATACCTGTTTTAATAGCTTCACGCATTCCCCATGTACTAACAATTCTGGAGCATCTATTCTTATAAATCTATGTTGTGCCATTCCTTTATAATTTCTACTAGAAGTTATGGATGAATTTCTAACAGTCTGCAGTAAGGGTACAGAGGGGAGGAAACCAGTTTGGGTAGGGGGTGTACCTGCACAGACTGGCAATGGCAGCACTGACTGGATACAGTGTGTCTGTGCAGGACACCCCCCCCCCCTCCCCCAACTGGTTTCCTCCCCTCTGTACCCTTACTGCAGACTGCTAGCAATTTATTCAAAACTTCTAGTAGAAATTATAAAGGAATGGCACAACATAGAGACTTATGACCCTTTACACATGAACGATGCGGATTGCGTCTGCATCTGTTCAGGAAAAAACTGATGGTTTTGCACGCAAGTGAAGTCAGTTGTGTCTGCAATTACATTCAGTTGTTCATATTTATTTCTTGAGGATGCTATCCCTTTTAATACGTTTTTCACTTTTGTAAAAAAAACCCTGAAGAATAACAAATAACTGGGGAGATTTATCAAACTGGTGTAAAGTAGAACTGGCTTAGTTGCCCATAGCAACCGATCAGAATCCACCTATCATTACATCATTAGCTCTTTTGGAAAATGTAGACAGAAGCATCACATCTTGAGATGCCAGCCTCCACCACTTTTCCGTGGCTGCGACCACTTTTCCTCCAGCCATAAGGCAGCCAAAATCACTTTCTGCAGCTCGGGTGAAACCATCAAGACATTCCTGATAACTGGTGTAAAGTAGAACTGGCTTAGTTGCCCATAGCAACCGATCAGAATCCACCTATCATTACATCATTAGCTCTTTTGGAAAATGAAAGATGGAATCGTATTGGTCGCTACGGGCAACAAAGCCAGTTCTACTTTAAACCAGTTTGATAAATCTCCCCCAACATCTCCTAGAAACCATCAGTGAATAACGATTTGCATCCGGATTACAATGCGTTTTTCACTGAAGCCCCATTCACTTCTATGGGACCAGGGCTGCGTGAAAAATGCAGAACATAGAACATGCTGCGATTTTCACATAATGCAGAGATGATGCGTGTAAAACAACGCTCATGTACACAGACCCATAGAAATTAATTCAGGATTCAGTGCGGGTACAATGCGTGAATTTAACTTAAATTGGACTTGCAACTATTTAGCGTATGATTAGTTATGCAGATTCTTGGCATGTAACTTAAAGGGAATCTGTCACCGGGATTTTGTGTATAGAGCTGAGGACATGGGTTGCTAGATGGACGCTAGCACATCCGCAATACCCAGTCCCCATAGCTCTGTGTGCTTTTATTGTGTAAAAAAACAGATTTGATACATATGCAAATTAACCTGAGATGAGTCCTGTATGTGAGATGAGTCAGGGACAGGACTCATCTCAGGTTAATTTGCATATGTATCAAAACAGGTTTTTTACACAATAAAAGCACACAGAGCTATGGGGACTGGGTATTGCGGATGTGCTAGCGGCCCCTAGCAGCCCATGTCCTCAGCTCTATACCCAAAATCCCGGTGACAGGTTCCCTTTAATTGTTACTGTTTTGCTCCTAAGGGTCCACACGGCTGCAAAATGGGTCCGCATCCGTTCCGCAATTTTGCGGAACGGGTGCGGACCCATTCAATTTCAATGGGGCTGCAAAAGATGCGGACAGCACACCGTGTGCTGTCCACATCCGCACTTCCGTTTTGCAGCCCCACAAAAAAAAATAGAACATGTCCTATTCTTGTCTGCATCCATGGACAAGAAAAGGCATTTCTATTATAGTGCCGGCCATGTGCGGTCCGCAAAATGCGGAATGCACATGACCGGTGTCCGTGTTTTGGTGATCCGCAATTTGCGGACGTGTGAATGAACCCTAAAATTGTATTCTTCCAACTGTCATGTCACTCACATGATGCAGTTTGGCAATTTACTTAGACAAGATACTGCTACCGATGAAAAAGCCATTGTACGTTTTAAATATTGTATCCTGAGACCAATGTATCTTAAAGGGGTTCTCCGGGCTTTTTATATTTATGACATATCCAAAGGATTGGTAATCAATATCAGAAAGCAGCAGCAGCAGGAAGAGAGCCGTCTCGTCATATAGCTGATTGGCAGGAGTGCCGGGTGTCGTACCCCCGCCGATCTGATATTGATGACTTATCCCCAGGATAGGCCATCAATATTAAAAGCCTGGAGAACCCCTTTAATTGTGTACCCCTCACAATTAGAGTTTACGATTGGTCACCATTTCCCAGGTGTCCCCCAACCTGCACGTCTGTTGTTCTGTCAGGTCTATTGGTTAATACTAAGTCCAGTATGGCCGTCCCTCTAGTCGGGTCCTGAACCAGTTGGGAAGGGTAATTGTCTTTGGTTATTGCCAAGAACCTGTTTCCTTTATGAGATGTACAGGTTTCAGTTTCCCAGTCTATATCTGGGTAGGTGGATTCCCCCATAACCACCTCATTATGATTTGCCACCTCGTCTATTTCTTTTAGTAGTAGATTTTTTGTGGACTTTGGTATATTAGGTGGTTTATAATAAACTCATATTAGTAATTTATTATTGTTTTGCCTCCATGTATTTCTACCCACCCCACATGTTCAGGTCCCTCACTTATATCTTCTCAGACTGTGGTCTTTAGACAGGACTTTACATAAAGGCAGACCCCTCCCCCTCTCCCTCTCCGGTTTTGACTATCCTTTCTAAACAGACTGTAACCCTGTACATTACCTGCCCAGTCATAGCCATCATCCAGCCATGTCTCACCCTATTACACAGGCAGATAGAGCCTGGGTTGGAGATCTGGGCTGATGTATATCAATGTCAGTTCACTACTGTTGGCGGCGACAGTACCGCTAATGACTGCTTTATGCTACACTGTGAAGGATCCCATTTTTTAAATGCACTCAGGTCTTAGTTGACAGTTTTAACGTTTTAATGTTACACTTCCACAAGTGGGTATTGGGTAATCTAAGCCTTAAAGGATAACTGTCACACTTAGACCCTAATTTGAATTTTCATATATGTAGTTACTAATAACATGATATTCCAGAATCAGTTACTATTAGACTGACTTACCCCATATTTAATAAGATTCAGCCCTTAGCAACCAGTCTGCATAAAACTGCAATCTCACTATTCAGTTAAGATGGCCGCCACTGCCCTCACCCTGAGGCTAATCCCGCCTGCCCTCACTAGCCAGTAACAATAGCCCCCCAAAAGTGTCGGTAACCACAGCCCTCCTCCCTAAAGGGTTAATCTCCTACAGCACAAAGGGGTCCTCTTACCACATGTGGCTTTCATTTATACACCGAGCAAACGGCAGATCTCCCTTCCCTGCTCTGCGCTGCTTCCACTCTGCATTGTCCCAGTCTGCTGAGTGAGGGAGCATCTGCCAAGCTCAGGGACAGGGAGACGTGCACACAGCCCAGGCACTGTTATCAGCTGCTGGGGAGGACGTGCTTCTGCGTCTTTAGTCCTCCAACACATAGACGGACCTGCCTAGCAACCTGATTATAAGCACAGGTAAAAGTAGGCAGTACAGGGAACAAAACTGTGGAATTAAGGGGTAATTGAATACACAGTGAAAAGTTTAAAAATAGGGCCACCAAGGAGATATTAATCACCACAATCCAATACTCCAAAAAAAATAAAAAATGACAGTTGTACTTTAAAGGGAGTCTGTCACCACAATTTGCCCTGTAGACCACTTACATAGCACTGTAGCATAACTATAGATCAGTCAAACGGTACCTTTTTCTTTTTGTTTGGATGTTCACCAGGGGCAAAAACAGAGTTTTATTCATATGTTCGGGCTGTAAGTGCCCAGGGGCAGCGTTCGGGCTGTAAGTGCCCAGGCCGCTCTTCCTTCTTCTCACATAACCCCTCCCCAGCCTGTTGCTTGGCCAGCCCTGTAAGCCTCTTACGTCATCCAGTGTACTGGCCGATATCCCACCGGCGCATGCGCACTGTGATGATCATTGTGGGCAGCAGCATCATTCCATGCAGTGCGCATGCGCCGGCGGGATATCGGCCAGTACACTGGATGGCGTAAGAGGCTTACAGGGCGGGCCAAGCAACAGGCTGGGGAGGGGTTATGTGAGAAGAAGGCAGAGCGGCCTGGGCACTTACAGCCCGAACGCCGCCCCTGGGCACTTACAGCCCGAACATATGAATAAAACTCAGTTTTTGCCCCTGGTGAACATCCAAACAAAAAGACAAAGGTACCGTTTGACTGATCTATAGTTATGCTATAGTGCTATGTAAGTGGTCTATAAGGGCAAATTGTGGTGACAGACTCCCTTTAATGTCTAGGTGTATCTACATTTAGCCATACCCTCCACCTATCTGGGTCTAATAAGGGTTTATACCGTATTTTTATATGCAAATTTTTTACAAAATATTTTATCATTTTTATATCTAGTTTTTATCATTATTTTGTAAATAATATAAAAAAAATTATCAAAGCCTTCAGAATTACTGATGGTTTTCAGACAGCGAGATCTACCAAGTTTATATTGATCTTTCCTCTCGCTCATCTTCTGTACATACTCCGTATACTGAACAGATCAGATCCCTGCCGGTGAACGGGGGGGAACCTACTGATGACCTAAATGGCTAGAAGGTGAGGTTTCTTTTTTCTGGGTCAGCTTAAATCGGGTGATGCATAAATCTGTACGCCCTGTTTGAACCTGTCACCCGGCATTTTAAGTTATTGTATGTTGAGAACTTATTGTGCCTCGGGGAGACATCTGTCACTGCAATGACGCATTTGTGGAACTAAATACGTATCTCCCTACCTGGCCCAAGAAAGGCAGATTATCCCTAAAATGCACCATCTACCAGGCTGCAGGAGGTGGCAGTCCTAGCCATATAGACTAGGTACTTTATCCTAGTGGAAAATCATGGTAGAAAATGGGTGCACACATGAGCAGGGCTGAAGCAGAAAGCAGCACATTCACCCGTGACAAACATATCCAGCCTCTGACCGCCATTAGTTATTAGTGGGGCACATGGGTTCTTTACTACAAACATCAACTTCACTCACACAGGACGCACAATGCTGCCACCCAGTCAGTGCCAGGGCAGATCATGGGTACACTGTACAAGGGATTTACTACAGGACATGAACTGGAGGAAATGCTGCTGCATTTCATTTTGGTGGTTTGGCATTTACATAGCACTATATACACGGAGGCATCATTTTGTGAATTGGCCTCAAGTCGTTGAAAAATGTCACTATTTTTCCGACAAAAAAAAAAACCCAAACCACCGTAACCCCTTCAAACCCAGCACTGTAAATGTCTTTATCAGGACCCGTCACCTCTCTTGACATGTTTATTTTAGTAACTACTTGTATTCCCCTTGTAATACGAATCTGACCTTAAGACTCTTTGTTGTTCCTTTATTATTACTGCTAGAAGTTATGAATGAGTTGTTTGTGGCAGTTTGCAATGAAGGTCCAAATGGGTGTTACCATTTGCACAGTCTGACACCGACAGCATTTATTGGATGGTGGCAGACTGTGCAGGGACACACTCCCAACTGGTAATACCCATCTGGACCTTCGTTGCAAACTGCTACTAATTCAGTCATAACCTCTAACAGAAATAATAAAGTAATGGCATAGCACACGGTCATAAGAATAGGCTCTCCAGAATGGTCATTTCATGGTGAATGTAAGCAGTTACTAAATCAGACATGTCAGGAGGGGTGACAGATCCTCCTTAATGGCCAGTGCTGAGATCAGACAGGCAAAGGTACTAACCTGAAGAATGGCTACATCGTGAGCAATGATACAATCCACACATTGCGTCAGGTCGGCTATCTTCTCGGATTCTGTTAAGAAGCTGTCAATTAACTTATAGCATGCCTGGGGAAAAAAAGGAACAAAAAAGAAAGGAGTAAGAAAAGAGCAGATGTCTATCATTCTTACCAAAGACCAGTAGATTAAGTGACACAGCCAAGAGCATGGTCAGAAGTGATAAGTATGTTTCATATACGTGTTCAGGGGGTGCTGTTTCTAGCCCCCTTTTTTTTTCTTTTTCTTCAATCACTTTAACCTTCTCACTGCCAGGATGTATGTAATGCATAAAACTAAGTGCAATATTCAGGGTACAGAACTTGTTTGAGCTCAGGGAGCAGCAAGAAAAGTTCTACTTTCTGGCTTTGTGTGGAAAGGTGGGGGAAGCGACAGCAGGATCCCAGCCTGATACCGTCATCTGTCCCCTTGTGCTGCCTCCTGTGACCACAAGGGGACGTAGAAACGTCTCTAATTACCCCTTTTACCCCCAGATTTTGGGGAGTCTTTTTTCTTCTACTAAACGAGTACGCAGACAAGCAGTAGCAGCTATAATCGCCCCTTGCACTTAATCAGAATATCTGTCGACAACGTGTAAAATGTTTTATTTTTATTTTATAATTCCAAAGTGTGAAAATTGTCCTGGCAGTGAAAAAGTTAAAGATTCCCTGATATTATATTATTACCCACTGCCCATAGGCTGGGTTCACATCATGTGGTATTAACGTACACGTTTAACGTACACAAAAAATGTATACGTTAAGCGGATGCCTCAGACTGATGCCATACAGTGGCATCTGTTCACCATAAAGTGAAAAAAAAAGTATAGTTTTTTTTTTTTAACCATTGTATACATTATTAGAAATTAGCACATTTGTCAAAAATTCGATACGACCGGTTTGCCAAATTTTCTGGAAAAATTTGCTTTGACGCGATTTTATTTGCGGCGAATTGCGTTAAAAAATGACAATTTCCTGGCTGCAGAGAGCCTTTATAAGGGTGTAGGACACTGTGGCTTGCAGTAACATGCATAGGGAGTCTGCTGTGATAGTGAAATAATACTGTGAGTCACTACGACATGCAGATGACAGGGGCCGCTCTTAGAATCACTACACACTACACCGTCGTCAGCTGATTCCACATAGATGTCTACAGAACCTGTTCTATTAAACGTGTACACAAGTAGAGCCCCCCAACAGAGTCACTGATTATTTTGCCCTTCCTCTGATCCGTCAGAACAATAACCCACATAAAACGGATCCTGTCTGTGGAGCATCCGCCTTCACTCGGTCAGCATTTGGTCAGTAATCCATCAGTATTGCTAATGCCAAGAAAAACAGGAGTGGATCTAAAACAGATGACACGTGATGGAATATTTTACATGTCTTCTGTGTTTTGTACCCACTCCTGCTTTTGGCTACCAAATCACACGCCAATTCTGATGGGACCATACAGGCCTTACAGCTGCTACACAGACAGGATCCGTTGTGCGTCTCATTTTTCCTTCCTTCTGACAGATCAAAAGTGTCAAATAAATGATGTCAGCCAGGACAAAAGGCAAAATAGTGGCCCAGTCATGAAGTGGGGAGGATGGGAACAGCATGAGAAGTACACAGAGTGGGTCTATGACATAATGGTGAGGTGGATGCAGCATGAGGAGGCCACAGAGTGGCACAATGACCGAGTCTGGAGGTGGTGGCATCAGGAGAAAGGCAGCGACTGGCACAATGACAGATTCTGGAGGTGCCGGATGCAGCAGCAGCATCATGAGAAGGCCACCAAGTGGCACAATGACAGAGTCTGTAGATGGCAGCAGTATGATGAGGCCACAGAGTGGCACAATGACTTAGTCTGGAGGTGGTGGCAGCATCAGGAGGTTGTCATTGTTTTCATGTACTTTTTGTATATTTATTGTTTCATAATATTTATTTTCCTCACACAACGTCATTCGGTCCATACAGCAAAATGAGTTTTTCAGTCACCCATCATTTTTACAGAAAAAAAAATAAAACACTTTGAAAGAGTGGCACAATGACAGAGTCTGTAGATGGCAGCAGTATGATGAGGCCACCGAGTGGCAAGGTGACAGTTTGAAGATGGCAGCAGTAGCATCAGTAGACCACATAGTGGCAAGGTGACATAGTGTGGATATGGCAGCAGCAGGATAACACAGAGTGGAAAGGTGACATAGTGTGGAGATGGCATCAGCATCAGGATGCTACAGAGTGGCAAGGTGACATAGTGTAAAGATGGCAGCATCATGAGAAGACCACAGAGTGGCAAGGTGGCATAGTGTGGAGATGGCAGCATCATGAGGAGACCACAGAGTGGCAAGGTGACATAATGTTTAGATGGCAGTAGCAATAGCATCAGGCCACAGAGTGGCAAGGTGACAGTTTAGAGATGGCAGCAGCAGCATCAGGAGACCACATAGTGGCAAGGTGACAGTGTGGATATGGCAGAAGCAGGATAACACAGAGTGGCAAGGTGACATAGTGTGGAGATGGCAGCAGCATGAGGAGACCACAGAGTGGCAAGGTGACATAATGTGAAGATGGTAGTAGCAGCAGCAGCATCAGGAGACCACAGAGTGGCAAGGTGACATGTTTTGGAGATGGCAGCAGCTCCATCAAGAGACCACAAAGTGACCCAGTAACAGAGTGGGGCAGTGTGTGGCAATACCAGTACCCGCTGACGAAGGTGGGTGCAAGAAGGAGCACTTGGCATCAGATGTGTGGCATCAGGCGGGTGCAGCATCAGAATAGTAGCTGAGGCAGGTATCCAGAAGTAACCGGTCTCTTGTCAAATTGTTGGTGTGACACCATGGATGATCTAGTCTGATGCATCAGGCATTGGTGTGTGGAAATCCTGGCTGATCCACGCCTGATTCATCTTGATGTAGTGTCCCACTATGTTCTATATGTGGGCACTTTAAACTGTTGCTAAATGTCATATCAAATATATTGTGTTATAATGCTGCAATTCCCTTTAACAGGCTGGCAGTATCATTTACCTTTATTCGCCCCTAGGTGGTGCTGGCACCACTTATATTATATATATATATCTATAGCTGGGGGGGGGTGTCAACTCAGTGTGTGTGTTGAGGATGAGAATGAAGAGAGGAGGAAGTTAATGGAGTTAATAGAGGAGGTGAAAATTAGTTTTTCCGCCGAAATAATTCACAAAAGATTTTACTGCATATAAGTGCAGCGCTTAACGCTAAATACAATTTTTTTTTCCACCGAACTAAGTCACAAAAGGTTTCACCACATATAATTGCAGCGCTGAATGCTGCATGACATTTCTTTTTCCACCAAAATACTTTAATAAAGATTTCATGGACTTGCGACTTCTGTCGGGAGGTGATGAAGTTAGTGTCACCACTTGTACTTTCCAGAAAGATATGTCCGGAAATACTACCCTCCTTGCCTCCTCCTGCCATCCCCCACATGTTGTCAAAAATATCCCTAAGGGAGAATTGATTAGAGCAAAAAGGAATTGTTCCACCTCTGAACTGTACAACAGAGACTTTTGAATAGAGGTTATTTACAGCATAATATTACAAAAAGAAAACAGTGGATCATCTACAGACGTGGACAAAATTGTTGGTACCCTTTGGTCAATGAAAGAAAAAGTCACAATGGTCACAGAAATAACTTTAATCTGACAAAAGTAATAATAAATTAAAATTCTATAAATGTTAACCAATGAAAGTCAGACATTGTTTTTCAACCATGCTTCAACAGAATTATGTAAAAAAATAAACTCATGAAACAGGCATGGACAAAAATGATGGTACCCCTAACTTAATATTTTGTTGCGCAACCCTTTGAGGCAATCACTGCAATCAAACGCTTCCTGTAACTGTCAATGAGACATCTGCACCTCTCAGCAGGTATTTTGGCCCACTCCTCATGAGCAAACTGCTCCAGTTGTGTCCGGTTTGAAGGGTGCCTTTTCCAGACTGCATGTTTCAGCTCCTTCCAAAGATGCTCAATAGGATTGAGGTCAGGGCTCATAGAAGGCCACTTTAGAATAGTCCAATTTTTTCCTCTTAGCCATTCTTGGGTGTTTTTAGCGGTGTGTTTTGGGTCATTGTCCTGTTGCAAGACCCATGACCTGCGACTGAGACCAAGCTTTCTGACACTGGCTAGTACATTTCTCTCTAGAATTCCTTGATAGTCTTGAGATTTCATTGTACCCTGCACAGATTCAAGACACCCTGTGCCAGACGCAGCAAAGCAGCCCCAGAACATAACAGAGCCTCCTCCATGTTTCACAGTAGGGACAGTGTTCTTTTCTTGATATGCTTCATTTTTTCGTCTGTGAACATACAGCTGATGTGCCTTGGCAAAAACTTCGATTTTTGTCTCATCTGTCCACAGGACATTCTCCCAGAAGCTTTGTGGCTTGTCAACATGTAGTTTGGCATATTCCAGTCTTGCTTTTTTATGATTCGTTTTCAACAATGGTGTCCTCCTTGGTCGTCTCCCATGTAGTCCACTTTGGCTCAAACAACGACGGATGGTGCGATCTGACACTGATGTTCCTTGAGCATGAAGTTCACCTTGAATCTCTTTAGAAGTCTTTCTAGGCTCTTTTGTTACCATTCGGATTATCCGTCTCTTAGATTTGTCATCAATTTTCCTCCTGCGGCCACGTCCAGGGAGGTTGGCTACAGTCCCATGGATCTTAAACTTATGAATAATATGTGCAACTGTACTCACAGGAACATCTAGTTGCTTGGAGATGGTCTTATAGCCTTTACCTTTAACATGCTTGTCTATAATTTTCTTTCTGATCTCTTGAGACAGCTCTTTCCTTTGCTTCCTCTGGTCCATGTCGAGTGTGGTACACACCATATCACCAAACAACACAGTGATTACCTGGAGCCATATATATAGGCCCAATGGCTGATTACAAGGTTGTAGACACCTGTGATGCTAATTAGTGGACACACCTTGAATTAACATGTCCCTTTGGTCACATTATGTTCTGTGTTTTCTAGGGGTACCATCATTTTTGTCCATGCCTGTTTCATGAGTTTATTTTTTTACATAATTCTGTTGAAGCATGGTTGAAAAACAATGTCTGACTTTCATTGGTTAAGATTTATAGAATTTTAATTTATTATTACTTTTGTCAGATTAAAGTTATTTCTGTGACCATTGTGACTTTTTCTTTCATTGACCAAAGGGTACCAACAATTTTGTCCACGTCTGTAAATAGACAGGTTTTGCTTTTTCCTGAAGATCAAGATATACAGGCTTGTCATAAGGAAAAAAAGAAAAAGAAAAGCAGTAAAGATAGAAATAAATTTAAAAATGACAGTAACTCAAAAAACAACAAACCTGTGACCTTTGTAAGGCTACTTTCACACTAGCGTTCGGGCGGATCCGTTCTGAACGGATCCGCCCATAATAATGCAGACGGAGGCTCCGTTCAGAACGGATCCGTCTGCATTATATTAGCTAAAAAAAGCTAAGTGTGAAAATAGCCTGGGACGGATCCGTCCAGACTTTCAATGTAAAGTCAATGGGGGACGGATCCGCTTGAAGATTGAGCCACATTGTGGCATCTTCAAACGGATCCGTCCCCATTGACTTACATTGTAAGTCTGGACGGATCCGCACGCCTCCGCACGGCCAGGCGGACACCCGAACGCTGCAAGCAGCGTTCAGCTGTCCGCCTGTCCGTGCGGAGGCGAGCGGAGCGGAGGCTGAACGCCGCCAGACTGATGCAGTCTGAGCGGATCCGCCTCCATTCAGACTGCATCAGGGCTGGACGGCTGCGTTCGGGTCCGCTCGTGAGCTCCTTCAAACGGAGCTCACGAACGGAAACCCGAACGCTAGTGTGAAAGCAGCCTAACAGATTATCACCAGATATGCTAAATAATAAGAAAACATATCCCTGTATTAAATTTTGAACAGGATTGGGGGGCAGCGGTAAATGCAGGTGTGAGATGTGTGGCAAAAAAAGCACCAACGATCGGCAGCAAATTGAGCCCCACTTTGTTTAATGATCAGTACAGTAATACACCCACATGGTTATTTTACTGAAATACGCTTTCACCAGAAATAACTGCAACAGTGCAGTACGTATATATTTTTATATTTTTTATGAAATACGCCCCTATACGCTTTCAACAGAAATAACTGCAACAGCGCAGTGCGTGAAATGAATTATCCACCGGCGCTAGTTACACCACGCAAGCAGCAGTGTCTATACAGCTCCATAATAGCTGCCGCAGAAAGCTTAACAAATCACTTGTATGTAGCTGCAATGACACCGCGCTCAGCCTATCACAGATAACCCTAACTGCCAATTTACTAGGACCATGTGGTACCGTTTCACATCAGCCTTGTCATCATGATTACCTTGTTTCTGATGTATGAAATTGAAGTACCGCTTTGTCCAAGGTCTCGATCTATACGGATTCTTCTGCGCAGAGGGTTTTACAGGTAAAAGGCTGTTTGGAGTTCGCCCCGACCGGTAGCGAAACTCCGCTAATACTCACGCTCACAACGGGAGTCGGTGACGTCACCACTTTGAGCTACGGGCTGCTGTAAGCACCAAAAAAAAACAATGCGTTTCGAGCATAGCGCTGCTCTTCGTCAGGGAATCTCTCTGGTGCTATTGATGGCCTCCTTTTATTATCCCTGCTTTCGATGTTAATTACCTCCAGCGTTACTAATCCGAATAACTCGATTTCTGTATTTAGACCCCTTGGAACCAGTGTATCCATATTAAAAATCCATCGGGTTTCTTTTTTAGACATACTTTTAATAAAGTCTCCTCCCCGTGTGTCCATTTGAACTATTTCTAGCCCGAAAAAGGACGATCCCTCAAACTTCCCATTATGCTTTTCTCTAAAATGCCTTGAAAGAGGATGCCCTTGAGATTTTTTATTGATATTATTATACAAAAGTTCACTCACTCGTTTTTTTAACTGCCTCTTTGTACGTCCAATATACAATTTTTCACATGGACACTTTATTGCATAAATGACTTCTTTTGTGCTACATGTTATGTAGTCTTTAATGTTATATTCGTACGTGCCCATTTGTTATCTGGGTTAATTTAGTGTTATTTTTCTGCGATTTCTTGCAAGCCATGCATTTTTTGCATGGAAAAAAATCCTTTTAGCAGATAAATAGTTTTTTCATTATGGCGGCACATTTTTTTGGTGGGTGCAACTATATTCCCAATATTGGCTGCTTTTTTATGCACAAATGATGGGGCCTTAGGAAATAGGTTAGCCATCACCTTATCGTCTTTTAAAATGTCCCAGTGTCGCCTCACAATGTTCCTAAAAATTTTTAATTAATATTATTTTTTCCACTGTTACATTTTTCTAATGTTGTTCCCTGTCAATTTGTTTGATTTCATCTTTTTGTTCCAAGAGCTTGTCCACATTATATCCCTTTGACTCCAATTTATTTTGCCATTTTTGAGCTTCTCTTTCTGTCATCTCTGTGCAGTTCCTCCTAATGCGCAGGATTGGCTCCTGGGTATGTTATCTAGCCATCGGGGTAAATGACAGCTGCCCCTTGAAATATAACTATTGGAGTCTGCTGGTTTCTCATATGTTTTCGTGCAGATCTTATCCCCCCTTGTATAAATCGTAAGAGCTAAAATAAATTCTTTAGAGCTATAAATAGGAGTAAAATCCAAGTAAAATTCATTTTTCTTAATTTCAATTAAAAACTCTTATAACCCAATTTCTCCCCCTTCCCAAATAAAAATAACATCATCTATAAAACGCCGCCAGAGGACATAGAAACATAGAATGTGTCGGCAGATAAGAACCATTTGGCCCATCTAGTCTGCCCAATTGGGACAAGGCCCGTCCGGAGCTCATTGTTGGGGTGTATGGCTTCTTGTTCCCACGACCAACATATAAATTTGCGAACCTCATTCCCATCGCGGTCCCCCACGTCTGCAGGTAAAAATGATCCTTATATTTAAAAAATTAAATACAATCCCCAATAAATTTTATCTGGGTATTTGGCAACTCTCCTTTTTGGTGCAAGAAATGTTTTTCCGCTTCCCAACCTTTTTCATTTTCAATTACCTTATACAGTGATTTTACGTCCAACGTTCCCATTATATAACTTTCTTTCCACTTAATGTTCTCCAAAATTTGGAGTATATGCTTTGTGCCGTTAAGATAGGTGGGCAAGGACTGTGCACAGGGCTGTAAGCATTGATCTACATATTTTGATAGGGCGCTCGTTAAACACTCCACCCCGACACTATAGGTCTACCAGGGGGCTTATTCACATCTTTATGAATTTTTGGATTTTGATAAAAGATGACCATTTTAGGATGTTTAATATCAATATACAAGCTTTCCCGTTTATGCAGGATACCTTCATTCCTTACTTTTTGGACCAGTTCTTTCAGTTCTTTCTTAAACATTTCTGTAGGGTCTTTTTTCAGTAGTTTGTATGTTTTGCTGTCACTCAATATATTTAGCGCCTCTCTATCATAATCATCTTTATTGAATATTACGATCCCTCCACCCTTATCAGCTGGACGAATAATAATAATAATTTGATTATTTTCTTGCATTTTAATTATTACTTCCTTTTCCGTTTTAGCAATGTTACTCATATTTTAATCTGAGTAAAATGGCAGAATCTAAAATGGCTGCCGTATTTATAGGGCTGTGACATCAAAGGGCTGACTGGCTTATTGGCTGCATGCAGGCATGTCAATTAGGGTGATCCCGCCTTCCCAGAGTTCCTTGCCCCATGTCCTCACACACGTAGCCGCCATTTTAGGAAAAAATGAGATTCGTTACCAAGAAGCGCGAGAAAATTCGCATTCGTTGCGAATAACATTTTTCCTGAAATTCTAAACGAATTCCACTTCGTCAGCTTCGATTCGCTCATCTCTAGTTTTTATACTTGACTGTACAGGATACAAGAACGTGGTGTGCCACGTTTTTGTATCCTTTTTTTTTCTTCTAACTTATATATGTCAAACGGAGGCATAAAACGTGATGTGAACCCACCCATAGACTACAGGCTATTGATTTGAAGCCATCATTATATGGTATCAGCTTATCGTGTGCCAAAGGAGTGAAAGAAAAAAAATGGAGAATTTTCTTTTTCCGGCAACCCTGCATGTTATTATCTAATAAAAAAATGGAAGGAGAAGAACGCCAACAGTAAGTACAATACATTCGTTGAAATACTTCCCTTCATACAAAACTGTCCCACTGCAAAACCATTCAAAATGTTTCAGTATTTTTCCATGTATGTCCCTTTCCCAATGAGTATGCTGATAGCAAAAGAAAAACCTGGAAAAACGCCATTCCATCAGTGAGGGCGGGCTGGAAAGCAAGGTACATAGTGTGCTATGCGTATAAAACACAGAGGGGAAGGGGAGGCAACGTGTTCTCCACCCCATACTCTGCACCCTGATCAGTCACCCAACAATAATACAATAGCTAAAATACATGTTCTATGCAAAGCACAGGATGGAGAAACCTGTTTGGCACATGAAAAACAGACTCAATGAAAATATTTGTCAATGCGAAGTATGTTGTAAAACCGGTTTCTGAATCTTTCTAGGTAGTAAACTGCTATGAAACACAATGCTAGAACTGAGCTGCCTCTTGTTTAACCCATTAAAGGGGTTGTCCAGGATTTTATAAGTGGATAGCCTATCCTTAGGATGGGCCATCACAATCTGATCAGCAGTGTTCAGGCTGGTCTGCAGGAGCACAGAAACCACAAAGCAACATCACTGTGTAGTGGGCAGAGTATCTCTCATGACATATGTGGGAACAGCTGATTGGCGGGGTGCAGGGTGGTAGACCCCCACTGATCAGATGATGATAGCCTGTACTGAGGATAGGCCATCAATTGTAAAATCCTGGACAACCTCTTTAAAAAGGACCCATCACCACAAAACGCAGTGCAATCTGCCAACAGCATGTTATGGAGGAGAAGGAGCTGAGTAGATTTTTGTATAATCTTGTGGGAAAGGATTTAGTAGTTTATACATGAAAACCTCTGCTACCCCATGTACAGCTATAAATGACTGACAGCTATCTCTGTATACACACTTACACAGAGAATGTTATCAATCACTGATAATACCTCCCCATGTACAACTATCAGTGATTGACAGCTATCTATGTATACACACTTACACAGAGAATGCCATCAATCACTGATAACTCCCCCATGTACAGCTATCAGTAACTGACAGCTATCTCTGTATACACACTTACACAGAGAATACCATCACTCACTAATAACTCCCCCATGTACAGCCATCAGTGACTGACAGCTATCTCTGTATACACACTTACACAGAGAATGCTATCAATTACTGATAACACCTCCCCTGTGTACAACTATCAGTGACTGACATCTATGTATACACACTTACACACAGAATGCTATCACTGATAACACCTTCCCTGTGTACAACTATCAATGACTGACAGCTATCTATGTGT
This sequence comes from Bufo gargarizans, assembly GCF_014858855.1. Classification (NCBI taxonomy): domain Eukaryota; kingdom Metazoa; phylum Chordata; class Amphibia; order Anura; family Bufonidae; genus Bufo; species Bufo gargarizans. The sequence continues at coordinate 561,007,166 of NC_058081.1, forward strand.
ACACACTTACACAGAGAATGCTATCAATCAATATTTTTACAGTCCCTGCCCTCATATCCCGCGAAAACTTCTGCTTCCTTTCTTAGCCTGTCCATTATTATCTGTCACCCTCCAGGGAAAGCTGGACTGATAGGGTGCAAAGTGCTTATACTAACACCAATGCCATGTTGTGCTAGTGTTCAGTATTCAGATACCCTATCAAATCGCTGAAAGACATCAATATCTCGCCCACCTCTGGCCACCCTAGGGTGGCCCGAGGTCCGGTTTTAGGCCGGACAGTCCGGTTTTCAGACTCCCTTTCCTCCGTCCAACACACGGATGTCCTTTTGAACAGCTCACTCTCACAAGCACTGCCCCCCCTTCCCCACCTGCAGCTGACAGAAATTGATTTCTTAACCTTCATTTTTTCAATCCCTGTCGGCTGTGGAGTGGGAGGAGCGTGAGCTAACCGAATGGGGCGTGGTTAAGCGGAACCGGGGGCAGGGTTTTACAGTCCGTCTTTTCAGGGTGGCCTGAGTGGCCAACCTACGCCAATCCCTGCTGTTCATAACAAGGGCATTCTATTGAACTTACCCTTAGGTCCTTCTTCAAACGTTCCACGTTTTTTATATTGACAAGGTCGTCCAAGCCAATCACAAGAACCTACAGCAGCAATATGGACATACATTATTGCTAGCAAAAATAATAACTTCTTCTCTGTGTAAAAGTCTTCCATTTTTTATGGAGTAATAATTCACATTTACAAGCTTTTTAGAGGTTTTACAGCTGTCTTACCCAGGAGCTGTTGAAAACATGCAAACATCTCCACCTAGTCTGCCGTTTTGCTGTATTCAGGGTGGTGGTAAATGAGTACACATGGTGGGGGGGGATGTATGATGCATTCTAGTAAAATGATGATACCAAGGCCAAGTGCAGGCTGATAAAATGAGTGCTAAAGTACCCAAATGGCTTTTAATTAGACTGTAAAAGTATCGTTGGATAGCAGTTAAGTTCCCTTGTACAGTACAGCAATGGAATTGTGGAAAATTATTGACTGAGAATGTTAAGGCGGTAGTAATATTACATATTTTTTACTGTACAGTACACTAAGGGGTCATTTATTAAACAGAAATATGCCTATATTAGGCGTATTTCTGGCACAAAGGTTGTGACTTTTTCAGCTCATGACAGGTCTAAAAAAGTAGGCATGGCGTGGGTGCGGATAGGGACGGGCCTGAAGGCCCATCTCATTTACCATTTTCTACTCCTGTTTTAGGTGTAGAAAATGGTCTAAGTGTAAGACAGCTAGGAAGCAATCTTACATTTAGAAGCGGCAGTGGATCCGACAAAGTTATGAAGAGGCCGGCGCCTCAACATAACTGCGGCGGATCCACCGCCAGTGCAGGGTTTTATTAAGACCGGCGCCGAAAACTCCGGTCTTAATAAATATGCTCCTACGTTTTTTTCACAGCTTCTGAACAACAAGGCATTTCTGAATGTAGGGAAGAGGCAGTGCATGAAAAAGGAATTTAAAGACAAAATCCTTGTGTCATGCACCACCCCCCTCAGGCCCTACATTGGCCACAACCTAGCCAAATGGGCATGTTCCTACACACAAATGCTGTCTAATCAGTGCTGAAAGTGCGAGACACACCCTAAGAACATTAGAATGTAATGACAGATGTTACAGATAATAGACATGTAATAATTAAATTAGCATAAGTGGGAAAGAGAAATGCACATGCTTCAAAAATTACCTTTATTTATATATTATGGGTAACAGGACAAACCTGATGATAACCAAAATGTGAAAGATTAGCACTCGTCTAACAATAAAAATGTATGGAGTAGATAAGTCGAGAGGGACGGTGCAGGTATTAGCGGTATCTCTGGGGTGACCGATGTAAGGAGGCAGGGTAGATACGGTACAAGATCTATCCCTATTCGACCCGGTAATCTCTGCCCAGGGATGCCCCCTGATGGTAGAGGCACCCTGTCCCCGTACCTAAACCCTGAGCAACACCCTACATATAAGTACATACCAAAAGTGTATATACTACTTAACAAATTCAGGTATATAGATAACCTGGAATATAGCGACTCCAACGCGTTTCCTCCGCAACTTATCGTAGGGATAAAGCAATAGATAAAAGGTTACTTAGCTCTCTGAGGTCACTTGTGGAGTTAAAATGAAGCGCACCATGTCAGTGGATACATAGAGTGGCATGGGTAAACCCACAGCGCCTAGCACACCGATATCCAGGGGAAGCTACGATAGATAGGGTACAGCCATCAGGGGGCATCCCTGGGCAGAGATTACCGTTTGGGTCGGATAGGGATAGATCTTGTACCGTATCTACCCTGCCTCCTTACATCTGTCACCCCAGAGATACCGCTAATACCTGCACCGTCCCTGTCAACTTATCTACTCCATACATTTTTATTGTTAGGCGAGTGCTAATCTTTCACATTTTGGTTATCATCAGGTTTGTCCTGTTACCCATAATATATAAATAAAGGTAATTTTAGAAGCATGTGCATTTCTCTTTCCCACTTACACCCTAAGAACAGAAGCACCCAGCCATCAATGTCTGCATACATTTGCAGGAGGAATAACCGAGGGACAGAACAATGCAGTGTTCTAATGCTCTGCCCTGTCTTGATAAAACTTTCAAGAGAGCGAAGACTTTCTACGACATCTATATGGCCTTACGGCACATATGGACAGCCAAGGTGGGACAACCCCTTTGATCACTGCAACTTATATACTTTATATTTCAATCCCTCCCAGTTTTCAAAATCACTGATCAATCATTGATGTCAGTGTATGTAACATGCACGTTTACATCCAGAAGCTCCAAATCAGTCCTGACCTAGCGGAGCTGCAGTGTAACCTGTGACGTGGTGAGTGGTGGGATATCCGTCAGCACAGTAATGATGTATTCCAAGCACCCCCAGCAAGAACTATGAAGCACGCGCTAAATGTCAAAATGGCTACTGATGCCATACATACCATGGCGCTGAAGACATTCTCCAGTAGCCTGTTCAATGAGAAGTCGCTGGCCGTGTTTTCACAGGACATCACAATTAGGTTGATGCTAAAAAAGAAGAAGAAAAAACACACACAAATTGATGCAAAACCTAAGAAGAAATTGTTTCTTGCCTGCCCTGTGTGTGTCTACTTTATTTGGAGTCTCAAGTCTTTACCGAAACACTTTAGACTCAAACATGACAGTAATGGTGATCTCCTTAGGGTGAGGGGTATTGATCGGGTTTATCAGACCATCTGAGGTGATTGGAAACGATGGTTAGCACAGAAAGAAACCCGATACATTCATAAACTCAGTACGCTATCCCCTAGGGGTCTTAGTAAATACAATTGTTTTGCCCCATTTCTTTGATGGGAATATCTCCTTGTTTGACTACAATTCCCTGTGGTCCCCGTGGAAATTAACTAACTAAAGATGGGTGAAGTTGAGGTGAATTTTTCCCTGCTATTATTTGGTCCTCTTTTTTGAACAGAACAGGTGCCCCCCCCCCCCCCCCCCATTTGCTGCTGGATATGGTGTTTTTTGGAGGGTCTTTTAACCACTTCAGCCCCGCTAGCTGAAACCCCCTTCATGACCAGGCCACTTTTTACACTTCGGCACTACACTACTTTCATCGTTTATCGCTCGGTCATGCAACTTACCACCCAAATGAATTTTACCTCCTTTTCTTCTCACTAATGGAGCTTTCATTTGGTGGTATTTTATTGCTGCTGACATTTTTACTTTTTTTGTTATTAATCAAAATGTAACGATTTTTTTGCAAAAAAATGACATTTTTCACTTTCAGCTGTAAAATTTTGCAAAAAAAAACGACATCCATATATAAATTTTTCGCCAAATTTATTGTTCTACATGTCTTTGATTAAAAAAAAATGTTTGGGCAAAAAAAATAAATGGTTTGGGTAAAAGTTATAGCATTTACAAACTATGGTACAAAAATGTGAATTTCCGCTTTTTGAAACAGCTCTGATTTTCTGAGCACCTGTCATGATTCCTGAGGTTCTACAATGCCCAAACAGTAGAAAAACCCCACAAATGACCCCATTTCGGAAAGTAGACACCCTAAGGTATTCGCTGATGGGCATAGTGAGTTCATAGAACTTTTTATTTTTTGTCACAAGTTAGCGGAAAATGATGATGATTTTTTATTTTTTTTTTTTCTTACAAAGTCTCATATTCCACTAACTTGCGACAAAAAACAAAAAATTCTAGGAACTCACCATGCCCCTCACAGAATACCTTGGGGTGTCTTCTTTCCAAAATGGGGTCACTTGTGGGGTAGTTATACTGCCCTGGCAATTTAGGGGCCCAAATGTGTGAGAAGAACTTTGCAATCAAAATGTGTAAAAAATGACCGGTGAAATCCGAAAGGTGCACTTTGGAATATGTGCCCCTTTGCCCACCTTGGCAGCAAAAAAGTGTTACACATCTAGTATCGCCGTACTCAGGAGAAGTTGGGGAATGTGTTTTGGGGTGTCATTTTACATATACCTATGCTGGGTGAGAGAAATATCTTGGCAAAAGACAACTTTTCCAATTTTTTTATACAAAGTTGGCATTTGACCAAGATATTTTTCTCACCCAGCATGGGTACATGTAAAATGACACCCCAAAACACATTTCCCAACTTCTCCTGAGTACGCCGATACCACATGTGTGACACTTTATTGCAGCCAAGGTGGGCAAAGGGGCACATATTCCAAAGTGCACCTTTCGGATTTTGCAGGCCATTTTTTACACATTTTGATTGCAAGGTACTTCTCACACATTTGGGCCCCTAAATTGCCAGGGCAGTATAACTACCCCACAAGTGACCCCATTTTGGAAAGAAGACACCCCAAGGTATTCCGTGAGGGGCACTGCGAGTTCCTAGAATTTTTTTTTTTTGTCACAAGTTAGCGGAAAATGATGATTTTTTTTTTTTTCTCTTTTTTCCTTACAAAGTCTCATATTCCACTAACTTGCGACAAAAAATAAAAAATTCGAGGAACTCGCCATGCCCCTCACAGAATACCTTGGGGTGTCTTCTTTCCAAAATGGGGTCATTTGTGGGGTAGTTATACTGCCCTGGCAATTTAGGGGCCCATATGTGTGAGAAGTACTTTGCAATCAAAATGTGTAAAAAAAATGGCCTGCAAAATCCGAAAGGTGCACTTTGGAATATGTGCCCCTTTGCCCACCTTGGCCTGCAAAAAAATGTCACACATCTGGTATCGCCGTACTCAGGAGAAGTTGGGGAATGTGTTTTGGGGTGCCATTTTACATATACCCATGCTGGGTGAGAGAAATATCTTGGCAAAAGACAACTTTTCCCATTTTTTTATACAAAGTTGGCATTTGACCAAGATATTTATCTCACCCAGCATGGGTATATGTAAAATGACACCCCAAAACACATTCCCCAACTTCTCCTGAGTACGGCGATACCAGATGTGTCACACTTTTTTGCAGCCTAGATGCGCAAAGGTGCCCAAATTCCTTTTAGGAGGGCATTTTTAGACATTTGGATCCCAGACTTCTTCTCACGCTTTAGGGCCCCTAAAAAGCCAGGGCAGTATAAATACCCCACATGTGACCCCACTTTGGAAAGAAGACACCCCAAGGTATCCAATGAGGGGCCTGGCAAGTTCATAGAATTATTTTTTTTTTTCGCAAAAGTTAGCGGAAATTGATTTATTTATTTTTTTTCTCACAAAGTCTCACTTTCCGCTAACTTAGGACAAAAATTTCAATCTTTCATGGACTCAATATGCCCCTCAGCAAATACCTTGGGGTGTCTTCTTTCCAAAATGGGGTCAGTTGTGGGGTGTTTGTACTGCCCTGGCATTTGAGGGTCTCCGCAATCATTACATGTATGGCCAGCATTAGGAGTTTCTGCTATTCTCCTTATATTGAGCATACAGGTAATGAGATTTCTTTTTTCCGTTCAGCCTCTGGGCTATAAGAAAAAAATGAACGGCACAGATTTCTTCATTCGCATTGATCAATGTGGATGAAAAAATCTCTGCCCAAAAAAAAAAATGGAGGGGAAAGGCGTCTGCCAGGACATAGGAGCTCCGCCCTACATCCATACCCACTTAGCTCGTATGCCCTGGCAAACCAGATTTCTCCATTCACATCAATCGATGTGGATGAATAAATCATTGCCGGGATTTTTTTATTTTTATATATATATATATATATATATATACATACAAAGTGTTTGCCAAAGCATAGGAACGCCGCCTCCTCCTCAGCTCGTATGCCTCGGCAAACGTATCTGTCACTGCAGAGGAGAAACTCCCGTCTTGCAGCGCCGCATACACCGACTTGCGTGTAATCTGACAGCAGCGCAATGCTTCTGTCAGAATGCACATCGGTGCTGCAGCTGGTCGATCGGTTGGTCCACCTGGAAGGTAAAAAGACAAAAAAAAAAAAAAAGAAAAAACCAGGCCGCAACGCAATAATTTTATTAACTTTGCAACAGAACATATAAACTTTAACTTTTTGAACTGAACATTAACGTGTTTGCTTACTGGTGTGTTTTTATTTTTATTTTTTTATTTTTTTTACCTTTATAGAACAAACCTCTCCTTCCCCATGGGTCAATGTGCAAAGCGCAAATGGCCCAAAGATGTGGCGAAGTGCGTTATGCACTTTGTCCCATGTGAAAGGAGACGTTTGCAGCAGCAGTGAGTGAATGGGCCCTAATAGCCCTGTGTGCCTATCCTGGTGAGATGATCCCTATGCTAATAGTGTACCTGTGAGTGGTACTTCCGGAAACACTCTCCAAAGCATAGGGCAGGGTGGTCAGGACAGTCAGGACAGAAATAGCGGGTGTCACGCCTTATTCCACTCCTGCTACAGACACGACATCTTTTTCGGGGTGACGGTTGGGTTGAGGTACCAGGAACGACATTGGGGAAATGTCGCTCGTGTAGACGGCTAACTACACTGGTGGATGGGGCCACGGAACCTCCTGGGTACAGGAGGTTCTCGATGATCTCTTCCTGAAATTTGAGGAAGGATCCAGTTCTCCCAGCCTTACTGTAGAGAACAAAACTATTGTACAGAGCCAATTGAATTAAATATACAGACACCTTCTTATACCAGCGTCTGGTTCTGCGGGAAACTAAATACGGAGACAACATCTGGTCATTGAAGTCCACCCCTCCCATGTGGAGGTTATAGTCGTGGACTGAGAGGGGCTTTTCAATGACACGGGTTGCTCGCTCAATTTGTATTGTCGTGTCTGCGTGAATGGAGGAGAGCATGTAAACGTCACGCTTGTCTCTCCATTTCACCGCGAGCAGTTCTTCGTTACACAGTGCGGCCCTCTGCCCCCTTGCAAGACGGGTGCTAACGAGCCGTTGGGGGAAGCCCGCGCGACTAGTTCGCGCGGTACCACAAGTGCCAATCCGTTCTAGAAACAAATGCCTAAAGCGGGCCACACTTGTGTAAAAATTGTCCACATAAAGATGGTACCCCTTGCCGAATAAGGGTGACACCAAGTCCCAAACTGTCTTCCCACTGCTCCCCAGGTAGTCAGGGCAACCGACCGGCTCCAGGGTCTGATCTTTTCCCTCATAGACACGAAATTTGTGGGTATAGCCTGTGGCCCTTTCACAGAGCTTATACAATTTGACCCCATACCGGGCGCGCTTGCTTGGGATGTATTGTTTGAAGCCAAGGCGCCCGGTAAAATGTATTAGGGACTCGTCTATGCAGATGTTTTGCTCTGGGGTATAAATATCTGCAAATTTCAGGTTGAAATGGTCTATGAGGGGCCGAATTTTGTGGAGCCGGTCAAAAGCAGGGTGGCCTCTGTGACGGGAGGCGGTGTTGTCACTAAAGTGCAGGAAACGCAGGATGATCTCAAATCGTGTCCTGGACATAGCAGCAGAGAACATGGGCATGTGATGAATCGGGTTCGTGGACCAATATGACCGCAATTCATGCTTTTTTGTCAGGCCCATGTTGAGGAGGAGGCCCAGAAAAGTTTTAATTTCGGAAACTTGGACTGGTTTCCACCGGAAAGGCTGGGCATAATAGCTTCCCGGGTTAGCGGTTATAAATTGTGTGGCATACCGATTTGTTTCTGCCACAACTAAGTCTAAAAGCTCCGCAGTCAAGAACAGCTCAAAAAATCCCAGGGCCGAACCGATCTGAGCTGTCTCAACCCGAACTCCAGACTGGGCGGTGAAAGGGAAAACTACAGGTGCGGCTGAAGTTGGGGACTGCCAATCAGGGTTTGCCAGCACCTCTGGGATTCTAGGGGCTCTACGGGCACGTCTTTGCGGTGGCTGCGACGGGGTCACTACTGCACGTGCCACCGTACCAGCTTCAACTGCCCTTCTGGTGCTCGCTACTTCACCAGGTTGTACGGCAGTGCTGGTACTAGGTCCAGGGAGGGCTGGGCTGCTGGTGTATGCCTCACCACGTAATCCGACAGCACCAGCCCCACTCTGCTGCTCTTGAAGCGGATCCTGCGCAACCTGCGGTCTAGCGACACGGGGCCGGGTACGCCTGGTGCTATCAGGGACCTCAGCCTCCTCGTCCGAACTTTGGGTCAGAGAGCCACTGCTTTCTACAGGTTCGTATTCTGACCCGCTGGATTCATCAGATGAGGGTTCCCACTCCTCATCCGACTGGGTCAGAAGCCTGTAGGCCTCTTCAGAGGAATACCCCCTGTTAGACATGTGGGCAACTAAATTTAGGGGTATTCCCTGAGACTACCCAAGAAAAAAAAGCAAGCCTGTCTTACAAAGGGGAGGCTAGCGAAGTACCGGAGGCCGCTGCGGTTGATAAAAAATATCAAAACAGATTTTTTTATCGCCGCAGTGCGTGTAAATTGAATGTGCAGCGATCAAAAAAAAAATTTTTTTTTGTCACTGCGGTGGGTCGGGTGTGGGCGAACGCACGTGTGGGCGAGCGATCAGGCCTGATCGGGCAAACACTGCGTTTTGGGTGGAGGGAGAACTAAAGTGACACTAGTACAATTATAGATCTGACCGTGATCAGTTTTGATCACTTCCAGATACTATAAAAGTACAAATGCTGATTAGCGATACGCTAATCAGCGAATAACGGACTGCGGTGCGGTGGGCTGGGCGCTAACCGATCCCTAAACTACCTAACCAAGGGGCCTAAACTATACTGAAACCTAACGGTCAATACCAGTGAAAAAAAAAAGTGACAGTTTGCACTGATCACTTTTTTCTTTTCACTTGTGATTGACAGGGGCGATCAAAGGGGTGATCAAAGGGTTAATTGGGGTTCAGGGGGGTGATCTGGGGCTAAGTGTGTAGTGTTGGTGTACTCACTGTGAAGCCTGCTCCTCTGCTGGATCCAACCGACGAAAAGAACCAGCAGAGGAGCAGGCAGCCATATAACAGATCATATTTACAAATATGATCTGTTATTCGGCTCTCTGATTGGATTTTTTAAAAATCAGCAACCTGCCAGCCGCGATCATTGGCTGGCAGGTTGCTGACGAAATAGTCCTGAACGAAATGCCGGCGCGAACTGCGCATGCGCGGGTGCATATTCGCGTCATCTCGCGTCTCGCAGGAGGTGACGCGTATATGCGTGACTCTGCGCAGCGCTGCCACCTCCGGACCGCACATCTGCGTTAGGCGGTCCGGAGGTGGTTAATTTATAAAAAAAAATATATTATTATTATTATTTAAAAATTTTATTATTATTTTTCTAGGTTCCACTTATCTTATTGTATCTTTTGGATGATACTGAGTGAAGGATACCAGATTTGATTTTCATCCATAATGGATAATATCTACACCTGTCCCTGGATATCTCATGGATTTTATTTATATTATTGACTTGTATATTTTAAAATATGGCTTTAATCTTATTATTCACTACACTCTTTTGTTTTAGATTTAATATTGTCATATTTTTCTTTCTCTTTTTGCATATGTATTAAATTGTTTTGTTTTTATTAATGATGTGGGGAGTTATGTGTGGGGGCACCTGTGAGCAGGGTGACCTTGCCCAATTGGCTTTGCTCTTCACACCATCCAATTCACATATGTGGGGTTATTTTTGCCCCTTCTGAGTTATGAGGAATTATTTGTGTCTACTATACAGTGGTCCCTCAAGATACAATATTAATTGGTTCCAGGAAGACCATTGAATGTTGAAACCATTGTAAGTTGAGTAATCGGTTCCAAAGACCCACAATGTCATCCAAGATAAGACAAAATGAAGATTTTAGAAAAATAAGCAGATAACTAAGACAGATAAAGCAAGTCCTTACATATAATAGTCAGGGACAACTGCTAACTAGCAACTAATCCAGCTATGTCACCAGAGAAGTGGCCTTGATTGGTTGGATCTGAGTCTGAGACATTGTCTGGTTTCAACTTACGATGGGTCAGAAAAGACCATTGTGTGTTGAAAATATTGTATCCTGAGGCCATTGTATCTTGAGGGATCTCTGTACTGACGTAATATTTTACACCTTCACCCTATCCACTGCATGTTTTACACATTTTTACACTCTTGTTGGGTTGCATTTTAATGAGAAGGTCCTCCGTACCCTGAAATATTATCATCATGGTTCTTCACTATATTGTGAATTATATTGAGTAATGAATGCCTCTATATACATAAGAGGTTATTATGATTCATAGTTATAAACTTTTGGTTGAAGATCTACCGTATATTATTAATCCTGGACATGTATTTGATATTGTTATGTCTGAGGGCGTTTATTATTATTTATCAATTATCTGTCTATTATACATATAATGTGCAATACTGTGTATGTATTTGATGTCGATTCACTCGTGTCTCTATTATTATGTTGTTATGTATACCTGCACGGCTATCTGTTTTTCCAATTTTGTATTTTTGTTTTGTTATTTTTGATTTTCCGAGGCTCCTTTGTTGATATATTCTTTATTCCTGCGAGATTTTAGATGTAGTCACGTGACTTTGTGGTAATGCGATTTTGCTTTGTGTTTTTTTGCTCTTGCAGGATTAGTGGTCACGTGTCCGCGATACTTGGTCTGTATTCATGTGACTTCACAGTCACGTGACCGGGGCTAGCAAGGTTCTCGTCTCACTGGATGGGGGATCACGTGTCCACTCTGTTTCTCGCGATGTTTGTATGCCTCCATGTGTATTCCTAATATAGCAGGATTTATGGTGCCATCTAGTATGCTGAAGTGATACAGGTCACGCGGTGTCATTATTGTTGACCGGAACAAACTGCCTATTGTGAGGTCGTTGCATACTTTATGTGCCTTGACGTTTAGGCATAATCCACTTGCATATGATGCTATTGTAATATCTCCTTTCCCGGTATTTTCATATAAACTTGCCCTGGTCTGCATGTGAGTTAGTCCCCTACTAGCCTGGTTGTTTTAACCCTTTCTTTTCCTACAATCATGTGGATTCCTCCAATTTTAATTTGCTTGTATTTTAATAGAATTTAATAAAGGAAATATACCTTACTTTTATTTCTTTGGTGAATAATTTTGGTATTGGCTATAGCACCAATGCTTACTGTAGCTTTAGATTAAATTTCTGGGTGTGCCTGATAATAGGTCTAGTTGATATAGGATTTACGGTGCAGGGCTAGCCGCGTTCTGTACCCGGTGCAGGGCTAGCCGCGTTCTGTACCCGGTGCAGGGCTAGCCGCGTTCTGTACCCGGTGCAGGGCTAGCCGCGTTCTGTACCCGGTGCAGGGCTAGCCGCGTTCTGTACCCGGTGCAGGGCTAGCCGCGTTCTGTACCCGGTGCAGGGCTAGTTGCTTCCTGTACACAGAGCAGTGGAAAGGGGGGCATCAAAGAGAAAGTGGTTTTCAGCATATTGCTGTGGGAGTCCCAGCGGTCAGCAGACCTCCACTGATCAGATATTTCAGGAGACCAGTGCCAGTGTCTCCCTGCAGCTAACCAAGCACAGCGCCATCCTTTGGATAGTGGCTGTGCTTGGCATTCAGTCACTTGAAAGAGACTGAGCTGCACCTAGGTAAATGTGACCAATGAACGCGACATCACTGGCCTAGGAAGAGGCTGCTGTACTCACCGGAGCTGATTGGCAGGGGTACCAGGAATCAGATCCCAACCAATCAGATACTGATGAGCTGTCCAAATGTTAGGTCATCAGTAGAAAACATTCGGGAAAACCTCTTTAAGGGGAGTGGCAGCAATGATACAGATGATAACCAGCGGAGGACGCAACAGTCACTTACCTATCATGGAAGGATCTCCACACCACCCTGCTGTTGTCAGTGCATGTAGATGTTAAAAGAATGTCCTGATTATTGGCAAACATGTGCACGCCATTTAGTGATCCAATAACAGAAAATGTCAGCTGGAAAACAAAGAACAAAATATCAGCATGGATCACCAGACTGTATTTCTGGCACAGATAAAATAGGACAATGAAAGTTCCTCCAATAGAGAAATTAGACCTGCAGAATATAAAGTCATACTCGTCAAATCCCCACGACTTTCATCAGAGTAGGAAAGTTTCCTGCTGATGGCAGCCACCCCTAGGGGAGCTCAATGCCCATGTATTTATAGCATACAAACATGTTTGCAGTGGGCTCCCCCTTGTGGCCGCTGTTCATAGCCAGAGTTTTATCATTTAATGGGGTTGTCCAACTTTAAAAAAAAATAAAAACAGCAGCACAATCTCACCGACCAAACCCTGAAACGATTGAATGATATTCTGGCTGGTCTTCTAGTCTTTCTTTAGAAGTGTCTGGCACATGCCTGCTGCAGCCAATTGGTAGCCTCAACTATAACATGCCATACTACTGGCAATATGGCTCCCATCGCTGAGCGATGTCAACAGCACTGTGGACGTAACCAGTCAGTTTCACCTTGTGGTGCTCGCGTCTAGGGAAGGTGTCACATAAACCAGATGCAAGGACAGGCAATGTGTGTCCCTAGCCTCAGGCTATAGAAATGTCACGGCACTGCATAGCAAAGGTTGCAATAACGTCTGTACAAGCGTCACAGAAGCCTATACAAGCAATTTTACTCGGAAAAAAAGTCTTGGGTATTTCTACACATCAGATTTTCTTTGCATCAGTGCAGCCTGTATAGTCCATGCCACCTGCACCATCCTGGCGCTGGCTGCAGGAACTCAACAGAACTCATAGGAGACGTTGATGCAGCACTTCAAATCTCAGCAGGAGCCTGGCACTCACTGAAGCTGGGGTTCTGCTGTAATGGCTGTTTAAAGAGGCCCTTTCATGGGATTATGGGTTACAAACTAGTATGCTTACCAGATGCGGCGGCCCCTACAGATGCCAGCACTTTATTTTATTTTTCTAAACTACTACTCTGCTCCGGTGCTGTGTCCCCTGCAGTTTTTTGTGCCTCATATGTTAAATTTAGAGTATCGGTACAGGGAGGAGGAGACGGCAGGGTTTCTCAATGGGTGTCTCCTTCTCCATGGCTGTAGCGCAGTCCAGTCGCAGCGGAGAGCGTGAGCGTTTTTTTCTCCCTGACTGTGGCGTTCTCCGCTGCGACTGGACTGCGCTACAGCCAGGGAGAAGGTGACACCCATGGAGAAACCCAGCCATCTCCTCCTACCTGTACCGATACTCTACTTTAACATATGAGGTGCCAAAAACAGCGGGGCACACAGCGCCGGAAAGGAGGGGTATTTTAGAAAAAAAAAAAGTGCTGGCATCTGTAGTTTGTAACCCATAATCCCATGAAAGGTCCTCTTTAACTCCCTAGATGCCATGGTCAATAGTGACTGCAGGATCTAGGCAGTTAGAAGTAGAGAGCTCCCTATCACCATCAGCAATGGCAGCCAGGGGCCAAATAATGGCCACCAGGCCTGCCATGACTTTATGTTTTTTAAATTGTGCAGCAGACACAGTCTAATAGACTGCCTGTCACTATTAGGGTGATGGGCTATAATGCACTGGTATACATGGTGTATCAGTGAATTATAAAAACGATGTCCCCTAGTGGGAATAAAAGGTTACAGGTTAATAGTGCTTTCTTAAAAAAAACATTATTTCCATAAAAAGTGGTTTTATTTTGTAAAAGTGGTAAAAAGCACACATATATATGATATCACAGCGTGTTTACCGAAACCCATATAATAAAGATGAAAATGCTATTTAAACCACCCTGCGAACAACATAAAAGATGCAAAACTGTTTTGTTCAAATTTAGCCCCGCCCCAAAAAATAAATATTCGTCAATAAGTCCCATGTACCCCAAAAATAGTATCAAAGAAAACTACATCTCACCCTGTTCTAGCTCTTGGACTATGGTGACATAATAAGACATGCTATTATTGTGCAAAAGTGGTAAAAAAAACAAAAAACATACTATTCCTATTTTGTATTGCCAGAATGATACTGACCATAGAATAACAATAACATGATTGTTAAAAAAAATAATAATAATATTAATGGCGGGACAGCTTTTTCTCCCATTATCACCCCAAAAAGGTGATTAAAGTTAATAAGTTATATGTACCCTAAATTGTTATCACTAAAAATATAATTTTCCCTGCAACAAGCCATCATGCTGCTACATCAACAACAAAATAAAATAAAGTTATCGCTAGGAAAAATAAAATAAAAGTACTCCTCTTCTGTTAAAAATACTTCTCAATAATGCTAACAGGAGTTTTTTTTCTCTACTGGAAAAAAAATATATGTAGTGTGACCTCTGCTTTAGTGTGACCTCTTTAATTCACCCCCAACTGCACCATTAATGCAGAATGCTGGGAACTGATGAGGAATGGTACAACACAGAGTCAAAAGAATAGATGTTTTAGAATTGTAGTCACTAAAACAGACAGGAGAGGTGACCATGCAATCACCTCATTCCGCAGCAGGCAGGTAAATGAAGGTGTGTATTTCTTTTCTCCTGTATATAAAAAACAAGTCGATGGTTCTCGTTCAAAATATTCTATGACGCAATGCATAACGGCACGCCTTTAGAGGCATTCCACCATAATGGAAGTCTACGGCCTGCATAACGGATCCGTCCCGTTTCCGTTATGCAGGAGAGGACTCCCCTGCATAATGGAAACGGGACGGATCCATTTTGCAGCCCATAGACTTCTATTATAACGGAATTAATAATTGCGTTATGGTCCGTGATAACAGAATCCATAACGCAATTCTGCTTTTACCACCAAACGAAGTGAACGAATATCAAAATATGAAATTGCCTCATCTCTACCCATAATCTTCCAGCATTTCTGTCATCTTCATACTGTAGTGCGATGAGGAAATGCCAGATGATGATGAGGTCTACACCCAACTGATATTAAAGCACTGAGGAAACCTTCCTCGTAGATTGCCGCGAATAAGGAACAAGGAAACAGTACATCAGGGAGGCTAAGCCAACATAAATGAGTTCCACTTCACGGCATCCGTTATCTGCTCCACGTAATCCTAATACAGGGGAGTGACTTGTAGGGCCCCGACGTCACCTCAGTCCTCTTCTGTTCTTTCCCTTATCCGATATGAACAATGAAAATGCAGTAACTGTTCAAGGAAACCTGTAAGGGGTTAAATCCCCCTCTAGACCGATAGATGCCCGCTGTATGCTGAACTAGTGGGTGTAAGAGCTAAAATGTTCCCAAAACTGGAGGTTCTACAGGGGCGTAACAGGGCTCCCATAGTGTACTGATGGCTCTCTGGATGCCCCAATTTCAGATGGAGGAACATGGACATTTTTTCTATCACACTTTGTACAAATACGACAAAAAAAAATGTGTTACAAAGTCCGTACAGGAAATGTGCTGCCATACGGCCCAACATGGAAGACAACAGGTTCTCCACGATTCTTAAAAGGGTTTTCCAGGACGTTAAGAGCTCATGCACCTGGCCGTATGCCGGCTGGGTCCGCAAAATATGGGCCCCGGACGTTCTGGCATCACGGATGCAAACCTATTCACTTGAAAGGGTCCGCAAGGTCGGTGCGGAACAGAGGCACAGAACTACTACGGAGTGCTTCCATTGAGTTTCTGTCTGTGCCTCCGCACCGCAAAAAAGTAGTGCATGCACTATTTTTTTGCAGTGTGGACTGTTGGATGCGGATCGCGGAACCCATTCAAGTGAATGGGTCTGCGAACCACGTGCAGCGGCCCCACGGTCGGTGCCCGTGCATTGCGGACTGCAATTTTCGGTCCGCAGCATGGGCCCGGCCGGCACACGGTTCTGTGCATGAGCCCTAATACTGATGACCTATCCTCTGGAATATGTGATCAGCACTTTGTAAACCTGGTGGCCAGTCCCCATATATAGAGCTGTCCATTTTAGATAATCCAGTTTAGTTAAAAGGTTCTCCCGATAATAAGTAGATGAGAAGACGTCTCACTGCTGGAATTCAGGGCAATCGACTGTAATCTGTGAGCAAACCTGGCAGAGGGTATTTATTTCTCTGCAGCGCCACCACAGGGGGAATGGAGCACTGCACAGGTCTCAGAGAAATCCATAGGAAATGCATGGGAACAGTGATGGCCAGTTCGCCATTTTCGCCCTCGAACACATGCGGGCTGCCATCTTTTCTCACAAGTCCGGCGAGGCTCAGATAAGCCCTTACCTGTGCCGCGAGCCGGTCTGAAATCAAATGCGGTCAGCGGGAGCAGGCAGTTCAGAGAACAGCCGCCGGGGGCCTTCATCGGGCTGTTCCCGGAACTGCCTGCTCCCGCTGACCGCACTTGTTTTCAGACCGGCTCGTGCACAGGCACAGGTAAGGGCTTATCTGTGCATCGCCGGACTTGTGAGAAAAGATGGCAGCCCGCATGTGTTCGAGGGCGAACAATGCGAACTGGCCATCACTGCATGGGAATCCTTCACAGAGACATGTTCTTTGTAGACACTGGCTGATAAATGAGGGTCCTGAGCTAGACACTTAGGGCCCTTGCAGACGAGCATGTCCGGATTATATCCGGATGCGTTGCGGAAGCGTTCAGTGAAAACTGCGTGATTTCGCAAATAAAGCCATTCCGTTTATTTAGCGATTCCGTTCAGTTGTTCAGTTATTAACGCACGGGTGCAATGCGATTCTCTGCATTTTGCACGCACGTGATAAAAAAACATAATGTTTACAAACAACATCTCTTAGCAACCATCCGTGAAAATCGCATCTGCAGTTGTGTGTTCACTTCTATGGGGACAGGGTTGCGCGAAAAATCACAGAATATAGAACATGCTGCGATTTTCACGCAACGCAAAAGCGATGCGTGAAAAACAACGCTCATGTACACAGCCCCATTGAAATAAATTGGTGTGCTCAGCTCCTCCTGCTCTATAACCTGCTGCCTGCAGACTGAACTGCGTTTTCATGGTGCCAGGTTCCCTTTACTAGAGTTAAAATACAATACTGATGACCTATCAGGATAGGTCATCAATATGTGGGGGTCCGACACCCAGGACCCCCAAGTGACCGGCTGTTTGAAGAGGCTGCAGCAGTCGGAGCCTCTCCCTAAGGCTACAAGCAGTTCCGTCTGCCAACTGATGGCATTTGTAAGGCCTCTTTCACACTTGCGTTGTCCGGATCCGTCGTGTACTCTACTTGCCGGAATTACACGCCAGATCAGGAAAAACGCAAGTGTACTGAAAGCATTTGAAGACGGATCCGTCTTCAAAATGCTTTCAGTGTTACTATGGCAGCCAGGACGCTATTAAAGTCCTGGTTGCCATAGTATTCTTACAGTCCGTGCGGCTCCCGGGGCGCTCCAGAATGACGTCAGAGCGCCCCATGCGCATGGATGACGTGCCATGCGATCACGTGATCCATGCGCTTGGGGCGCCCTGACGTCACTCTGGAGCGCCCCGGGAGCCGCACGGACGGTAAGTATGCTGCTCCCCCGCTCCCCACTACACTTTACCATGGCTGCCAGGACTTTAGCGTCCCGGCAGCCATGGTAACCATTCAGAAAAAGCCGAAACAACGTTTAGCTTAAGGCCGGATCCGGATCAATGCCTTTCAATGGGCATTAATTCCGGATCCGGCCTTGCGGCAAGTCTTCAGGATTTTTGGCCGGAGCAAAAAGCACAGCATGCTGCGGTATTTTGTCCGGCCAAAAAACGTTCCGAACTGAAGACATCCTGATGCATCCGGAACGGATTTCACTCCATTCAGAATGCATTAGGATAAAACTGATCAGGATCCTTCCGGCATAGAGCCCCGACGACGGAACTCTATGCCGGAAGAAAAGAACACAAGTGTGAAAGAGCCCTAAGATGGATCAGGATCCTGATCAAGCTTAAAAATGCCTGATCAGTCAGAAAAATGCATTGAAATGCCGGATCCGTCTTTTCGGTGTCATCCAGCAAAACGGATCCGGCATTTATTTTTTTTCACCTTTTTTTTCGGTCTGTGCATGCGCAGACCAGAAGGACGGATCCGGCATTTCGGTATTTTGAATGCTGGATCCAGTACTAATACGTTCCTATGGGAAAAAAATGCCATTCAGGCAAGTCTTCAGTTTTTTCGCAGGAGATAAAACCGTAGCATGCTGCAGTTTTATCTTTTGACTGATCCTGACGGATTACTCTCCATTCAGAATCATGGGGATATGCCCGATCGGTTATTTTCCGGCATTGAGCCCTTTTGACAGAACTCAGTGCCGGAAAAGAAAAACGCTGGTGTGAAGGGACCCTATGGCGTCACATTCATCAGTCACAAAGCCTACTGGCTCCTCAGTCCTATTCAAGTGAAAGGCTGTATACTGCAATCAAAGGCAGACTGGGAACTTAAAAGTGGCCCCATGTTGTAAGTGGGTCCAAACTGAAAAAAGGTGGGGCAATACAAGTAGGCAGGGCCAACAGAGGTAGGCGGGGCTAACAATACTTCAGTACAAGCAAATACCACAGTACAGCACAAAATACCACCGCCCCAAATGCAGTATTCAACTACATCATCGTCTTGAGGACTTGAATTCAGAAGGGCATCTGAGGCCACTGGCCGGGTGCACAAGTCCCTGATGCCTCTAGAAAAAATGTATGCTGGTGTACCTAGCTGGTGGCAGAAGGAGAGCTTGGGTGGCCCCCTGGACATCCGGCCACCGGGAAATTTCCCTGCAGGGTCTAAGGCCAGGGCCCCTGACTACAATACCAAACAAAGCCACTATACAATGGAAGGCGATGTGCTTGTATGCAGTGAGGAGATTGCAGTGCTCGCTGGAGCAATGCAGCTTCTTCATGTCTTTCAGATTAAAATCTTACAAATATACCGTAATTTGCATTAATCTTGACATAGATATGAAGAGATTACTAATTACAGCTTTTGATAACCGCTCTACATAAAGTGCACTAAACAGAATGATACAGCATGACAAATAGTGAGGTTCAATGCTGCCATCTAGTGGACAACATCCATAACTGTGGGTAGAGCTAACACATCTACAAAGCTCCAATTTCACACAGTAATGTAACCCAGCTCTACCATCCTGACATAACCATCCATAGCTCTACCATCCTGACATAACCATCCATAGCTCTACCATTCTTACATAACCACCCATAACTCTACCATCATGACACAGCCACCTATAGCTCTGCCATCATGACATGGCCACCTCTATCTCTACCATCAAGACACAGCCACCTATATCTCTGCCATCATGACAAGACCACCCATAGCTCTACTATAGTGGAACAACCACCCATAGCTCTACCATCCTGACATGACCACCCACAGCTCTACCATCCTGACATAACAACCCATAGCCCTACCATCATGACAAGACCACCGATAGCTCTACCATCGTGAGACTGCCACTGTATAGCAAGGTTTTAATTGGTCCTTCCCCTTTAATTCTTTGTAATGTAGTTGTTTAGAGATGTCTGATACCTGACCGCATTCCTGCAGTATGAAGAAACTGTACATGCGTACTGAGCTTTAGATGGGGCTAGGAGACTAGAAAACACATAGCTAGAAACAAAGAGCTCAGCTCCATTGAAGACATCATCAGGGTAAGAGGTGTCTTGCTACCATCACCTCTCTTTGTTTCAGATGCGCGTCGGACGAATGTCGTGTTGGGCACTGGTTGATGTGGAGCTCGCTCATTTGTTTTGACAACTTTCAGTACATCTTTGTATATGTGTGTATACAATATATCTTTTATTGAGGGGCATGGCCTGAGCATGCAGCCGTGAAGACGCACAGCGCTGAGCTCCCGAACCCTGGGAATGTCCAACTTAATTATTTAATGGTCAGCCGGACACTACCAACTTTAAAAAAGGATGGTCAGACGATCGGTGGACCAGGGCTCCTCTTTCCTGGCCCCAGAACCTCAAATAGCTATTTCAGCCAGACCTTGACCGCAGAGCGCCCGACTGCAGGATCCAAGATGGCGTCAACTACAGAGCGGGCAGTCACGAGAACAGCGCTGCCGAGCTCCGCTCCTCATGGAGGACCCTCAGCCCCAGAACAGCCGCCTCCACATCTCCCAGCGTCTGCCACAACAACACCACAGCCCCTCTCTCTCCTCCATGTCACAGGGAGACTTACCGCTGATGGACGCAAGCATAGCGACAGGCCTGGTGAGTTACACTTCACCTGCCCGCTTCCCAGCCCCTCCAGCACCAGTGTCCACCAAATCACTACATTCCATGATGCCATTGCCCAGAGATAAAGCTGGAGACATATCCCTCCAGCTCGAAGACAGGTCACATACCCAGAGGACTCACCGGGGCTCCCTTTCCCTTATAGCAAAGGACTTTGCTCCAGACACTAATGGCAGACCTTCTCCTGTGCCTGACAACCTGCTAGACCAAGTGTCTACACCTGCACTTTTCCAAACCCCTGCTTACTCTGAGTTCTCTGAATCCTCATCCTCTGCCTCTTCAGTGGCAGCAGACGTTCTAAACGCCCGAAATGAAAAGATATATGGGCCCCCCTTGGTAACCTGCCGACTAAACATTATATGGAAGCCATGATATCGCTGGCTAAATCCAAACAAGCTCAGGCCATTGCAGCTGTCAAGACAGAGCTGTGCAACATCTCCACTCACGTAGCAACACAAATACTGGTCTCGTCTGCACTAGAATCCCGCCTTACTACAGAATCAGATTCTGTGATTACATGACCACGGTGTATACCCAACTGAGGATCGAACACAGGATAAAGCCGACAGCTCACTGAGCAATATTATTCTCCAAGAACTCCTTCATAACTGAACAGGATATCTACATATATGAACTTAAAAACTTCTTCATACATTTTACATCTTTTCTATTTTAAATTTTTTTCTATTTTTCCACTTTTTTGCACCTGCACTTTTTTTTTTTTTTAAATATATTTATTTATTTACACTCTCTTGGTCCGGACCATTTTTAGAGAATTGATTGATTTGTGCTACACCCATCTAATCATCATTAATATTGTGAACTGCTGCCATCTAGAGACGGCTTTGTTTATTGCCAAGTTCACTGACACCCTTTTGAAATAATATAAGAGGTGCAGAGATTGCTGTTAATACCAGTGCCATTACCGTCTATTAGTGCTACCAACACTGTGGTTCTAGTTACGCCATTCTTCACAATACTATTATCCACGTAGGAGTCTAAACTAGTATTATTTATTGTGGGATAGAAATTATTTTATTTTAGAATTGACAAGAAAGTTTAACAATTTTTTTTCCTCTTCATGTAATTTGGTGTACTAATAAATTGAGATATTTTTAATCCTTGCGATACCAGATACTAGTGTGCCATCCATTTTTTTTATTTTGACTGTTCATACTTAATATATTGGCGACGGGTACGCCTAGGATTCAGCACCTATATCCTATGGTCTGAATTAGGTGAGCCGCCAATTTTTTTATCTGATGATACATTGGTACCTGTCTTAAAATTTTCTTAAATAAAAAATAAAAAAAATATATATTTTAGCATAGTTAAGTAAACTCTTTTTTGCACCTTAGTAATGTTAAGTCTATTTTTTCCCAAACCACAGATCTCACGATAATACAACCACACATAGCTCTACCAATGTGACGTGACCACCCATAGGTCTACCATCATGAAATGACCACCCATAGGTCTACCATCATGATATGACCACCCATAGGTCTACCATCATGATATGACCACCCATTGCTCTACCACTGCGACACAACCACCCATAGCTCTACCACTGACACAGCCACCCATAGCTCTACCACTGACACACAGCCACCCATAGCTCTACCACTGTCACACAGCCACCCATAGCTCTACCACTGTCACACAGCCACCCATAGCTCTACCACTGTCACACAGCCACCCATAGCTCTACCACTGTCACACAGCCACCCATAGCTCTACCACTGTCACACAGCCACCCATAGCTCTACCACTGTCACACAGCCACCCATAGCTCTACCACTGTCACACAGCCACCCATAGCTCTACCACTGTCACACAGCCACCCATAGCTCTACCACTGTCACACAGCCACCCATAGCTCTACCACTGTCACACAGCCACCCATAGCTCTACCACTGTCACACAGCCACCCATAGCTCTACCACTGTCACACAGCCACCCATAGCTCTACCACTGTCACACAGCCACCCATAGCTCTACCACTGTCACACAGCCACCCATAGCTCTACCACTGTCACACAGCCACCCATAGCTGTACCACTGTCACACAGCCACCCATAGCTCTACCACTGTCACAAAGCCACCCATAGCTCTACCACTGTGACACAACCACCCATTGCTATACCATTGTGACACAACCACCCATTGCTATACCATTGTGACACAACCACCCATAGCTCTACCACTGTGACGCAACCACCCATAGCTCTACCACTGTCACACAGCCACCCATAGCTCTACCACTGCCACACAGCCACCCATTGCTATACCATTGTGACACAACCACCCATAGCTCTACCACTGTGACGCAACCACCCATAGCTCTACCACTGTCACACAGCCACCCATAGCTCTACCACTGCCACCCATAGCTATACCACTGTGGCACAACCACCCATTGCTCTACCACTGTCACAAAGCCACCCATAGCTCTACCACTGTGACACAACCACCCATTGCTATACCATTGTGACACAACCACCCATAGCTCTACCACTGTGACGCAACCACCCATAGCTCTACCATTGTGACACAACCACCCATAGCTCTCCCACTGTCACACAGCCACCCATAGCTCTACCACTGCCACACAGCCACCCATAGCTCTACCACTGCCACACAGCCACCCATAGCTCTACCACTGCCACACAGCCACCCATTGCTATACCATTGTGACACAACCACCCATAGCTCTACCACTGTGACGCAACCACCCATAGCTCTACCACTGTCACACTACCACCCATAGCTCTACCATTGTCACACAGCCACCCATAGCTCTACCACTGTCACACAGCCACCCATAGCTCTACCACTGTCACACAGCCACCCATAGCTCTACCACTGCCACCCATAGCTATACCACTGTGGCACAACCACCCATTGCTATACCATTGTGACACAACCACCCATAGCTCTCCCACTGTCACACAGCCACCCATGGCTCTACCACTGTCACACAGCCACCCATAGCTCTACCACTGTCACACAGCCACCCATAGCTGTACCACTGTCACACAGCCACCCATAGCTCTACCACTGTCACAAAGCCACCCATAGCTCTACCACTGTGACACAACCACCCATTGCTATACCATTGTGACACAACCACCTATAGCTCTACCACTGTGACGCAACCACCCATAGCTCTACCACTGTGACGCAACCACCCATAGCTCTACCACTGCCACACAGCCACCCATTGCTATACCATTGTGACACAACCACCCATAGCTCTACCACTGTGACGCAACCACCCATAGCTCTACCACTGTCACACAGCCACCCATAGCTCTACCACTGCCACCCATAGCTATACCACTGTGGCACAACCA
Organism: Bufo gargarizans; assembly: GCF_014858855.1. Lineage (NCBI taxonomy): Eukaryota > Metazoa > Chordata > Amphibia > Anura > Bufonidae > Bufo > Bufo gargarizans. The sequence continues at coordinate 561,031,063 of NC_058081.1, forward strand.
CCCATTGCTCTACCACCGTCACAAAGCCACCCATAGCTCTACCACTGTGACACAACCACCCATTGCTATACCATTGTGACACAACCACCCATAGCTCTACCACTGTGACGCAACCACCCATAGCTCTACCATTGTGACACAACCACCCATAGCTCTCCCACTGTCACACAGCCACCCATAGCTCTACCACTGCCACACAGCCACCCATAGCTCTACCACTGCCACACAGCCACCCATAGCTCTACCACTGCCACACAGCCACCCATAGCTCTACCACTGCCACACAGCCACCCATTGCTATACCATTGTGACGCAACCACCCATAGCTCTACCACTGTCACACAGCCACCCATAGCTCTACCACTGTCACACAGCCACCCATAGCTCTACCACTGCCACCCATAGCTATACCACTGTGGCACAACCACCCATTGCTATACCATTGTGACACAACCACCCATAGCTCTACCACTGTCACACAGCCACCCATGGCTCTACCACTGTGACACAACCACCCATAGCTCTCCCACTGTCACACAACCACCCATAGCTCTCCCACTGTCACACAGCCACCCATAGCTCTACCACTGTGACACAGCCACCCATAGCTATACCATTGTGACACAACCACCCAGAATCTTATTAGGTGCTGCCCCCTGTAAAGTACAGTAAGGATACTGCCACATGGCATATACCCGGTGGATTTTCCACAGTAGAATTGTGTGGGTAAAATCCACAGCATTTACTGTCACACAGCCACCCATAGCTCTACCACTGTCACACAGCCACCCATAGCTCTACCACTGCCACCCATAGCTATACCACTGTGGCACAACCACCCATTGCTATACCATTGTGACACAACCACCCATAGCTCTCCCACTGTCACACAGCCACCCATGGCTCTACCACTGTGACACAACCACCCATAGCTCTACCACTGTCACACAACCACCCATAGCTCTACCACTGTCACACAGCCACCCATAGCTCTACCACTGCCACACAGCCACCCATTGCTATACCATTGTGACACAACCACCCATAGCTCTACCACTGTGACGCAACCACCCATAGCTCTACCACTGTCACACAGCCACCCATAGCTCTACCACTGCCACCCATAGCTATACCACTGTGGCACAACCACCCATTGCTCTACCACTGTCACAAAGCCACCCATAGCTCTACCACTGTGACACAACCACCCATTGCTATACCATTGTGACACAACCACCCATAGCTCTACCACTGTGACGCAACCACCCATAGCTCTACCATTGTGACACAACCACCCATAGCTCTCCCACTGTCACACAGCCACCCATAGCTCTACCACTGCCACACAGCCACCCATAGCTCTACCACTGCCACACAGCCACCCATAGCTCTACCACTGCCACACAGCCACCCATTGCTATACCATTGTGACACAACCACCCATAGCTCTACCACTGTGACGCAACCACCCATAGCTCTACCACTGTCACACTACCACCCATAGCTCTACCATTGTCACACAGCCACCCATAGCTCTACCACTGTCACACAGCCACCCATAGCTCTACCACTGTCACACAGCCACCCATAGCTCTACCACTGCCACCCATAGCTATACCACTGTGGCACAACCACCCATTGCTATACCATTGTGACACAACCACCCATAGCTCTACCACTGTCACACAGCCACCCATGGCTCTACCACTGTCACACAGCCACCCATAGCTCTACCACTGTCACACAGCCACCCATAGCTCTACCACTGTCACACAGCCACCCATAGCTCTACCACTGTCACACAGCCACCCATAGCTCTACCACTGCCACCCATAGCTATACCACTGTGGCACAACCACCCATTGCTATACCATTGTGACACAACCACCCATAGCTCTACCACTGTCACACAGCCACCCATGGCTGTACCACTGTCACACAGCCACCCATAGCTCTACCACTGTCACAAAGCCACCCATAGCTCTACCACTGTGACACAACCACCCATTGCTCTACCACTGTCACAAAGCCACCCATAGCTCTACCACTGTGACACAACCACCCATTGCTATACCATTGTGACACAACCACCCATAGCTCTACCACTGTGACGCAACCACCCATAGCTCTACCATTGTGACACAACCACCCATAGCTCTCCCACTGTCACACAGCCACCCATAGCTCTACCACTGCCACACAGCCACCCATAGCTCTACCACTGCCACACAGCCACCCATAGCTCTACCACTGCCACACAGCCACCCATAGCTCTACCACTGCCACACAGCCACCCATTGCTATACCATTGTGACGCAACCACCCATAGCTCTACCACTGTGACGCAACCACCCATAGCTCTACCACTGTCACACTACCACCCATAGCTCTACCATTGTCACACAGCCACCCATAGCTCTACCACTGTCACACAGCCACCCATAGCTCTACCACTGTCACACAGCCACCCATAGCTCTACCACTGCCACCCATAGCTATACCACTGTGGCACAACCACCCATTGCTATACCATTGTGACACAACCACCCATAGCTCTCCCACTGTCACACAGCCACCCATGGCTCTACCACTGTCACACAGCCACCCATAGCTCTACCACTGTCACACAGCCACCCATAGCTGTACCATTGTGACGCAACCACCCATAGCTCTACCACTGTGACGCAACCACCCATAGCTCTACCACTGTCACACTACCACCCATAGCTCTACCATTGTCACACAGCCACCCATAGCTCTACCATTGTCACACAGCCACCCATAGCTCTACCACTGTCACACAGCCACCCATAGCTCTACCACTGTCACACAGCCACCCATAGCTCTACCACTGCCACCCATGGCTCTACCACTGTGACACAACCACCCATAGCTCTACCACTGTCACACAACCACCCATAGCTCTCCCACTGTCACACAGCCACCCATAGCTCTACCACTGTGACACAGCCACCCATAGCTATACCATTGTGACACAACCACCCAGAATCTTATTAGGTGCTGCCCCCTGTAAAGTACAGTAAGGATACTGCCACATGGCATATACCCGGTGGATTTTCCACAGTAGAATTGTGTGGGTAAAATCCACAGCATTTACAGTAGCAGCTGCGGAAAACGCCTCAACACAATCCGCATATAACTTGACATGGGGTGTGGATTTTAAATCCATAGCATGACAGTTCATGGTGCAGACTTCTGCTGCAGATTTCACCATTTGTAATGCAAACCTTCAGCATTTCTGCCATGTATTCCTCAACAAAATCCACATCATGTGGGATTCTGGCAGGTACGATATGTTTTTTTCATGGCAGACCCTGCAAGTGTGGCTGTACCCTACATGCTGCTTTGCAGGTTGCGAGGTATTGCCCCACATTATGGCTTCCCTTTGTAAAGTAACTTTCATTTATGCCAAGTGTCCATGTGGCCTACACCTGCACCTTCCAAAGAGAAAATGGTCATTCATTTTTATATAAATCAGTCAGTCACAGGGCTTTTCAGAACACACGGCAAGTCTGTATGAGTATTCTATTCCCCATGAATGAACAACTCTGGGACATCTTTTGTGATGTTCCTCTGTTATTCCTCCTGGAAATGTATCAATGAATTGACAACTGGACATTACTTTTCCTGTTGTTCCCTGATAGACAGTGTCCAATAAGGGTGAGTGTAGAAGGACAAACTCTGTTGAAAAGGTGAATGGTAATCCCCAGTTGTCACTTTATCCATACATATCCAGGGCCTTACACATAATTTGCATACAGGACCCCCTGCTGCGTTATTTTGTTAGATGCCTCTGGTTAAAGGGGTTGTCTAGTCGGCAAAGATGTTTTAATAAAGGCTGAGAATGACTGACCACGCCAAGCCTCTCTCCAGATGCTTTCCGAGACTCCAACAGTCTCTTCTTCCTGGTCCCTCAGAACCATCAGGAAATATTTGAAGAAGATGAGTTGGCACTGTGGTTTGCACGTGGGGCACACGTCCAAGGAAGGAGTCCCACTAGTATATAGTGAAGGAGGACCGGCACTCACTTTCTTGATGATATGAAGAGACGTTTATTCAAGGCATAATAGCATCATCAGGGACTGCAATTTGCAGTTTGAAAAAGGCCCAGGCTTAGGCCTCATGCAGACGGCCGTTGTTTTGGTCCGCATCCGAGCCACAGTTTTGGCGGCTCGGATGCGGACCAATTCATTCAATGAGGGCGGAAAAGATGCGGACAGCACTCCGTGTGCGGTCTACATCCGATGCTCCGTTCCGTGGTCCGCAAAAGAAAATATAACCTGTCCTATTCTTGTCCGCGTATGAAACGTCTCTTCATATCATCAAGAAAGTGAGTGCCGATCCTTCTTCGCTATAAACCATCAGGAAATGTGACGGCTCAGCCAATCGATGGCTTAGGTAAGTTACTGCTGCGGGCAGCGATTAGTTGAGTAGTCATTTCTAATATGTCAAGAGGGATCAGGAAGTGAAGAGGAGCACCTGCAAAGTGCAGAGATGGGAAACAGCGGGGAATCGTGAGGTGTGTATTAATTCTTTTATTTTTTAACTTATTCTGACTCATTAAAATTATATATATATATACAGGTCCTTCTCAAAAAATTAGCATATTGTGATAAAGTTCATTATTTTCTGTAATGTACTGATAAACATTAGACTTTCATATATTTTAGATTCATTACACACCAACTGAAGTAGTTCAAGCCTTTTATTGTTTTAATATTGATGATTTTGGCATACAGCTCATGAAAACCCAAAATTCCTATCTAAAAAAATTAGCATATCATGAAAAGGTTCTCTAAACGAGCTATTAACCTAATCATCTGAATCAACTAATTACCTCTAAACACCTGCAAAAGATTCCTGAGGCTTTTAAAAACTCCCAGCCTGGTTCATTACTCAAAACCGCAATCATGGGTAAGACTGCCGACCTGACTGCTGTCCAGAAGGCCATCGACACCCTCAAGCAAGAGGGTAAGACACAGAAAGAAATTTCTGAACGAATAGGCTGTTCCCAGAGTGCTGTATCAAGGCATCTCAGTGGGAAGTCTGTGGGAAGGAAAAAGTGTGGCAGAAAACGCTGCACAACGAGAAGAGGTGACCGGACCCTGAGGAAGATTGTGGAGAAGGACTGATTCCAGACCTTGGGGGACCTGCGGAAGCAGTGGACTGAGTCTGGAGTAGAAACATCCAGAGCCACCGTGTACAGGCGTGTGCAGGAAATGGGCTACAGGTGCCGCATTCCCCAGGTCAAGCCACTTTTGAACCAGAAACAGCGGCAGAAGCGCCTGACCTGGGCTACAGAGAAGCAGCACTGGACTGTTGCATGTCATTCGGAAATCAAGGTGCCAGAGTCTGGAGGAAGACTGGGGAGAGGGAAATGCCAAAATGCCTGAAGTCCAGTGTCAAGTACCCACAGTCAGTGATGGTCTGGGGTGCCATGTCAGCTGCTGGTGTTGGTCCACTGTGTTTTATCAAGGGCAGGGTCAATGCAGCCAGCTATTAGGAGATTTTGGAGCACTTCATGCTTCCATCTGCTGAAAAGCTTTATGGAGATGAAGATTTCATTTTTCAGCACGACTTGGCACCTGCTCACAGCGCCAAAACCACTGGTAAATGGTTTACTGACCATGGTATTACTGTGCTCAATTGGCCTGCCAACTCTCCTGACCTGAACCCCATAGAGAATCTGTGGGATATTGGGAAGAGAAAGTTGAGAGACGCAAGACCCAACACTCTGGATGAGCTTAAGGCCACTATCGAAGCATCCTGGGCCTCCATAACACCTCAGCAGTGCCACAGGCTGATTGCCTCCATGCCACGCCGCATTGAAGCAGTCATTTCTGCAAAAGGATTCCAAACCAAGTAGTGAGTGCATAACTGAACATAATTATTTGAAGGTTGACTTTTTTTGTATTAAAAACACTTTTCTTTTATTGGTCGGATGAAATATGCTAATTTTTTGAGATAGGAAATTTGGGTTTTCATGAGCTGTATGCCAAAATCATCAATATTAAAACAATAAAAGGCTTGAACTACTTCAGTTGGTGTGTAATGAATGTAAAATATATGAAAGTCTAATGTTTATCAGTACATTACAGAAAATAATGAACTTTATCACAATATGCTAATTTTTTGAGAAGGACCTGTATATATATATATATATATATATATATATATACATATATAAATAAACTTTTATCAGCCAGAGAGCTCCTTTAAAAAGGGAATGTGATCAGAAAATGACCTATTGTTTAAATCATGTTTTTATGTTAAACAAATTTTTAAAGAATTTTTGGTGAAGTTATCTTTAATTTTCCATGTCAATATCTACATTAAAAAAAATCCTGCAGTTTTCGCACTGGCCACTTAGACTAATAATAGCCGCCACTTGTTGGTCTGTACAGATCACTTTAGTGCAGTTATCTCCTTATCATTACAGGCAGGTTTAGAATGACAGATAGCACCTCTGTGCATAGATAAGACAGAAACCACCATTTACAACAGGCGATTGTCAAATCTTATATATTCTTTCATTGTAAAAGGACCTCTGCACAGGTCACAGAGCGTGCCTAGAAGACTCTCCCATAGAAGTCAAGGTCAGCTCCTGACCATTGTGTCTATGGTCCATGGAGCTGCCATAAAGCAATTCTTTAAGTCTTGATGCTGTCACGAACCGGGGACGACACAGGCAAGGATCAGCGGGCGTGAACCCACTGTGCCACTGACTGGCAATACTCTGGAGGGGCGTGACTAAGCAACGCCAGGTCTTCACTCGCACCTCTGGTGGTGAGGACAGACTTGAGCCACGGTAGTTGCCAGGGGCTACTCCAGAGCGTAAACCGAGTCAGTGGCAGCAGGAACAGGTGGGCACTGAGATACCAACAAAGGTAACTATCAGGAATACACAGGTAACCAGAAACAACAGACGCTGGAACCCAGGACAGGACAGAACCAGAAGCAGATGCCTGAACCCCAAGCATAGTAGGAGCTATGTGGCCCCAGGCAGAGCTGCACACGGATGGCGAATCCCTCTTCGGGGATCCAGGGACCCTTTTCCGAAGGCAGACATAAAACAAACAGATACAGACATGAACAGAAACTGACGCAGATAAGCTCTGCTAAGCTAACGGACACAAGGCATAACAATCACAGAACAGGTACGGAACAGACAGGAAACATAAATACAGAACTAGGCGATACCACACCGAAGTGTAGCCAGAAAGACCCTTGGGACAGCGACAAGGGACTACTACACCCAGCAAGCAGGACCAGGACTGACATACAGACAGAACGGAACAGAGGAAACAGAACAGACTAGGCTACTTTCACACTGGCGTTTTGGCTTTCCGTTTGGGAGATCCGTTCAATGGATCAGTTTTGCCCTAATGCATTCTGAATGGATACGGATCCGCTCAGAATGCATCAGTTTGCTTCCGTTCAGTCACCATTCCGCTCTGGAGGCGGACACCAAACGCTGCCTGCAGTGTTTTGGTGTCCGTCTGATGAAACTGAGCCAAACGGATCCGTCCTGGCACACAATGTAAGGGCTCGTTCACACGACCGTTGGCATCCCGTTCCCGTATTGCGGACCGCATTTGCAGATCTGCAATACATAGGCACTGTTCCGTTGTCATTCCGCATCACGGATGCGGACCCATTCCTTTCAATGGGTCCACAAATCCGGAGATGCGGAATGGAAGCACGGAACACTACGGCGTGCTTTCTGGGGTTCCGTTCCGTGCCTCCACACCGCAAAAAGATAGAACATGCTCTATCTTTTTGCGGAACAGAGGGATCGCAGACCCATTCAAGTGAATAGGTCTGCGATCCCCATGCGCCTGCCCCACAGAAGGCGCCCATGCATTGCAGATCGCAATTTGCAGTTCACAGCACGTGCTTCACACGGTCATGTGAACGAGCCCTAAGTCAATGGGGATTGATCCGTTTTCTATGACACAATCTGGCACAATAGAAACTGGATCCGTCCTCCATTGACTTTCAATGGTGTTCAAGACGGATCCGTATTGGCTATGTTACCGATAATACAAACGGATCCGTTCTGAACGGATGCAGACGGTTGTACTATCTGAGCGGATCCGTCCATGATGGATTCGCACAAAACGCGAGTGTGAAAGTAGCCTTAGAAATGACATGATTTCCAGGCGTCCTGCAGACACATGGAGCAGGTGGTGCATTTTCTCTCCTTGCTTGCCTATGTATGAGGCTTTGACCAGAGTTTTTATTAGACTAAAAAATAAAATGAAGACAAGCTTCAAACAATTTAGGAGAGCCAACTGGAACATTAGGGACTCCTGAGAACATGCAATGTGACCACACTTACATGGCACTGGACAGAAGGCTCTGGGGAAGTAATATCCATAAATCCAAACATTTGGGCTTCCATAGCTACAGACAAGATGAAATCCTTGTCACTGCTGATAGATAGATAGATAGATAGATAGATAGATAGATAGATACATGAAGTTCTATTGTCTGTCTGTTCTTTATGCATGGCCAAACGACTGGACTAATCTGCACAAAATTTGGCATTTTAACAGTGGGTGCTGTGCGCCGCTGTTCCCCTGCTTACCGCCGTGGTCCCAGGCACTGTGTTCAGCGGTGATCTGCTGCCAGCATTTCCTTTCAGCCCTGGCCACAGAATGCTTGCTGTTTGTTTCCTGCAGCATTTTCTTAAGGGCCGGCACGCGTTACTACCTGTGTTTTATGGGTTGGATCAGGTGACCTCGCCAACCAATCCTAGCCCTCCTGCACATATATAAGTGGCTCAGCCCCCCCTTTCCAGATGCCTCAGTATCAAGGTCCTTGTGTCCTGATAGCTGCTTGTGCACCTGGATTCTGCTACCTGGTTGAGCCCTGCCCGCCTTCCTTGACTCTCCTGTTACTGGACCGGGACTATGGCCTGGGGTAGCATAATGTATAGTAGCTAGACCCCATTAGTCTTCATTTTAGGTACATATGTGCCTTTGCCTTACCTGCCCACGCCTGTCGTCAGTATGCTCCTCCCCTCTTCACACTGGAACTCAATCCTCCTGGAGAGTTCCTCAGGTCGGAACCCAATCCCGATCTCTGGTACTCCAGCATTCCCATACCCCTCTGATGCTGAAAGTGATGACAGACACCTTGAAGTATCGTTATTCTGAAAGCCCTGCCATCTTGGATAATGGAAGCTACCATGCCACTCAATACAGAGAAAGGAGACAACAGGAGGCCAAATCTAAAATTGGAGATGCTGCTCTCTGTGTCCACACCTCGTGACACTGGTCCACGCATAAAAGCATGAACTTACATGCATGCGTCACACTTGACGCGAGAGGGCAGGTCACTGCCACAGCCTGTTACTGGCTGCATCCCCTCCATCAGCGGATGTTGATTTCTGCGGGCAGGGAACCTGCAAAGATGGCAATGGAGCGATCTGGGAGGAAACTGGCATCAGGGACCAGGTAAGTATGCACAGTATCGTGGGTCCAGGCGGGGGTTATTCAGTCTAAGATAACCCCTTTTAATGGATAACTGTCATATTTACATTAAAAAAAAAAAACAATGTTGGCATATGTCACTGCTGCAGCAGCATTATGCATAAAGCAATCTTTAGTTTCTTCACTTAACACTGTTTGCCTTGAGTTTCCCCCTTAGTTGAGGCTGTTTTGAATCCTACATTATGAGGATCTTCTCAAGATGGCTCCTCTGCCAGTTCTCTGAGGCCAAAACTGCATTCCTTCAGGTCACATACAAACTTGCTGTAGCCAGCAGCTTCCTGCCAGCCAATCAGATTGGATTACTGAGAGACACGCCTCCTCACTCTGAAGCCTAATGCAGGCATGCAGTGTGAAGGACCGCCCCTCTGTCTTCTTAGCCAGAGACAGATGAGCCATAGCAACGGTCTTTTAAGGGAGCAGTGCAAAGGGACAGAGGACATTAATGAAAGCTGTTATTATAAGGTAATTACAGATCTTTTGACCATCATTGACAGAATAACTCAGGTATACATGCCTAGCTCTAATAAACTAGCAAATAAAATAAAAATATGACAGTTATCTTTTAAACATATACTAGCTAGGTTCGGAAATGGTTCTAGGTGTCACCAAGACAAATCTAACTAGTGGGATATAAAAGACCAATGCCGGTAGTAATAGTAATGAAATAGTCAGGTAGTGAATAATCTATGAAAATACCTTCAGAAGTCACCAGGAATCACTTAGGCTACTTTCACACTAGCGTTCGGGGCTCCGCTTGTGAGTTCCGTTTGAAGGCTCTCACAAGCGGCCCCGAACGGATTCGTACTGCCCTAACGCATTCTGAGTGGATGCGGATCCGCTCAGAATGCATCAGTCTGGCACCGTTTGTCCTCCGCTCCGCTCAGCAGGCGGACACCCGAATGCTGCTTGCAGCGTTCGGGTGTCCGCCTGGCCGTGCGGAGGCAAACGGATCCGCCCAGACTTACAATGTAAGTCAATAGGGACGGATACGTTTGAAGTTGACACAATATGGCTCAATTTTCAAACGGATCCGTCCCCCATTGACTTTCAATGTAAGTCAAAACGGATCAATTTTTTGTTCATGGTAATGCAAACGGATCCGTACTGAACGGATCTAAGCGTTTGCATTATAGGTGCGGATCCGTCTGTGCAGATACCAGACGGCTCCGCACCTAAACGAAGGTCACATTCTGTGGGAGTCAATAATTGCTTGCAACAGAATAAAACCTGTATTATACTCCCTGATTTTTCGTCAGACAATTGTTAAAGGGGTTCTTAAAGAGTATAAAATGCCCCATTGTGTAAAAAAAAAAAAAAAAAAGGCTCCCGCACTCGTGGTAAAAGTTTTTATTGCACCAAACTTATAATGTACAAACAAAGTGGCACTTCTCCCCACTCCCCCAGATTTGCGCATTTCGAACTCTTCAATCTATCGCATTGATGTGGGAGCACTGATAAAGTCACGCTTGCACGGGTTGGTTCCCAGAATTATATTCTCATAATACAATCCGTTGCGGTACACCTATAATACAAATGGCTGACTATAGTACCACTCTTACATGTGGACACACACCACAATTTTTGATTACATCCCATATATTCATAGATTTCTATTTTTTCTTTATTTTATGTTGTGTCTTACTATTTTCGGACATGATGTTAACGCTCTCGCACAGCGCCATATGAACTTATTTAAATTATTTGAATTTCATTCACTTAACACGGGCGTAGTTTGTACTATGTTTGAACAGGTGTCTGACATGTAGTCGATGATGAGGTCTGTGCTCTCCTCCTCCCCTTTTCCCGGGGGTGGATGGGAGCACAGCCTACATAAACCCATGGTGAAACAGACACAATGGATTATGACTAAGAACTGAAGAGTTCGAAAAGGCCTGTGAGCGCATGGAGTAAGACGCACCGTTCACTGCTCCTGCTAGTATCCTGCACGGAACTATCGGTAGCACGCTTTGCTTTACCGAACCAACCTTGCCTGGTGAGAGGACAGTGTCCGGGGATCGTTGTGTCGCAATTGGGAGCCTGAAAATGCAGAGGAAGTTGAGCAAGGCCGCTAAACAAGACAGGCTGGAGGCGGGCCAATATGGCGATGATGGCGCTACAGGAGGTGGTGAGCCAGAGCGCGGCAGCCAAGCTCAGCAAGTTTGCCCGTTTAGATAGTGGAGTGGGTGATTGGGCTAACGATAAGGGGACTGAAATACTCACCTCCTCTGACCAGGAGGACGGTTCCATAGACGGCGACGACGTGGATACGGCTGATCAGCCTTTGCCTGCTCCTGCAAATGATACAGTGGGCCTTCGGGCCGTGTCTACAGGGGAGCCCACTCTGAAGGACATAATGGCGGCTGTTGCAAGCTGTAATAGCACCCTTAAAGTGCTCACAGTACAAGTCGGCACTTTGCGGTCTGATGTCTCTATAATTAGACACGATTTACATAAGATATCTGAGCGCACCTCTGAATTGGAGAAGAGGGTGTCCTCATTAGAAGATGTAGTCCAGCCTTTGCAAATGGCGTCTAAGACGTCTATGAAGGACATTGCTGCCCTATATGCCAAGACGGATGATCTAGAGAACAGATCGCGAAGGAACAATCTGCGAATTGTAGGAATGCCGGAAAAGACGGAGGGGGGCCAATGCCACTGAATTTGTGGAGAAATGGTTATACCAGTTGTTTCATGAGAAAGGCCTATCTTCCCTGTATGTGGTGGAGCGGGCGCACAGAGTGCCCATGCGGCCGCTCCCACCAGGCAGACCTTCTCGCCTTATCCTTGCGAAGATATTGCATTTAAAGATCGGGACACTATTCTACGTCAGTCCAGAGATAATGAAGAGATGGTCCTGAACGGGGTCAAAGTGTCAATTTTTCCAGATTATTCGAATGAGGTGCAGCGGAGGAGGAGCCGTTTTATGGATGTCAAGAAAAGGCTTAGAGGGTTGCAGGATCCATATGCCATGCTGTTCCCTGCTAAATTACGAGTGGTGGCATTGGGATCCACTAGATTTTTCGAGGATCCAGATGAGGCGGCACAGTGGCTGGACGTCCACGAAAGGCAACTGAGAAATGGGGCCCTGGACACTTGAAGGAGGCAGATATGCATTTTGGTTTAATTTCCATATATGTTTGCACTTTCATGTCTCTTTAATGTTGCACCAGTTAAGAAGTGTACTTTACAATGCTACCGCATGGTAGATTCTGAGGTGGGAGTTGGCGGTTAGGGGATTATAATGTGTTTCCCAGTTGTGGAGAGGATTCTCTCCCGGAGGGAGGGGGTAGATAAAATCAGCGATGATTGTGGTTCTTTAGTGGGCAAGTTGCTCAGGGATTGCCCTGGTTTGGGGTTTAAAGTTGGGGATGTGGGGACAACTGTTCTCATTTGCAGTAATCTGATCATGGGGGGGATAGTAAGTTAGGTAGGGGTAGGGCTGGGGGCGTGACCTCTGAATGGATGAGGTTTGAGTGGGGCGTGAGAGGCAGGTCACAATGTTTTACCATGACACAGGTGATTAAAGTTTTGAGCTGGAATGTGAGGGGTATGGCTGATGCGAGGCGTTTTCAGCCTGCCATCTGTTGCCTGCAGGAAACGCATCTGACTGGTGATACTGTACAGTGGCTGAGCAAAAACTGGGTGGGACATGTGGTACACGCAATTTACTCCTCACATTCCAGGGGAGTATGTGTGTTAGTGCATAAGAGTATTAGATATGAACATGTGCAGCAGTGTGTGGATGCTGAGGGCAGGTTTGTAAGTATTGTGTGGAGGATTGATGGGATCCAGGTGGTGCTGGTGTCGGTGTATGTGCCTCCACCGTTTGCTTCTCCTTTGATGCGTGCAGTTATGACCTTTGTGGTGGACTTCCCTGGGTTACTATGGCTCCTGGTAGGAGACTTCAACTGCACGCCGGACGACTCCTTGGACAGATGTCGGGTGGAGAGGTCAGGTGGATCTCCAGGAAGTGTAGCTCTGAAGAATATTATGACTGACGTGTGGAGAGTACGTAACCCTACTAGGCGTGAATAATCGTGCAGATCTGCTACGCATCATTCACTATCGCGCATAGATCTGGCTCTTGTTAATGATGTTATGTTGCCACAGATTCGGGGTGTTGCCCATCACCCTCGGTCGTTGTCTGACCATTCCTTGGTGCAGATTGACTTGTGCCTGAGGGTGCTCAGGCAGGGAACGAGGTTGTGGAAATGTAACCCGCATTGGCTAAATGTACTGGGTGACCTATCTGAGATTTCTCTGGCGGTCAGGGAATACTTTGCTATTAATGTAGGGACGGCTTCAATACATGGAGTCTGGGATGCTATGAAAGCCTTCTTAAGGGGAGTATTGATAAAAGAAATTAGTAAGCACAAATCCAAGTCTAGAGAGGCGGATGTTAAGGCGCATGTACAAGTGGCGGTAGCCGAACGGGTGTTTGGTAGATCCCCTTCCTTCGTTAATAGTGAGGCTCTGGCGGTGGCTCAGGAACCATTGAGGTGTCAACTATTGCAAGAACTGAAGAGTTCAAAACGCGTAAATCTGGGGGAGTGGGGAGTAGTGCCACTGTGTTTGTACATTATAAGTTTGGTGCAATAAAGACTGGGAAACTTTGAGTGCTGGAGCCTTTTTTTCTCTACACAATATGATGCCTGGACCGGCTTGGGTCTGCTCCGTGCACAGAGTTACAGGATGAACACGGGTAAGCTGGACAGTTTTCATTTCTATAAAATGTCCCCTCATGTGCCGGGCCCCCACATGGAATATACTTACTCCGCTCCTGGTCCTCGCACCGCCGCTGCTAGTTCTCCCTGTACACGGATGAAAAACATCCGGTGCCGGGGGGAGCAGCCAATGGCAGGGGGGATGCTAGGGAGGCTCGTCCCCACCTGCCATTGGCTGCTCCCTCCGACACCGGATGTTTTCATCCGTGTACAGGGAGAACTAGCAGCAGCGGTGCGAGGACCAGGAGCGGAGTAAGTATATTCCATATGAACGTTTGTTAGCAATCAACTGTCAACGTAATACTGCTCAATCATAGGGCAGTCCAAATCTTTTGACATGTTAAAAAATAATTGTTTACGATCATGGTGTCTAATAACGGTCTGCTGCCAGCAAACCACTACAGCATGGTGATGAGACGGCATAGGGATCGCTCCTCCTCATGCTGCGGAGGAGATCGCTGCATGTAATAACAGCCGTCTCCTCCGCCAGCAAGCAGGCGATTGGCGGAAGGGAAAGCTTCTCTCCAGTCGTCTGCCACATCGGGCAGTGTAATACAGCCTTAACTCCATAGACGTCATCAGGAATCACAACAGTCGCACAAGTGAATAATAATCGCTTGCGACCCCATGGAGGTCAGTAGGAAACGTTCATGACAGTTACTGCCCATAAAAGTTAATGACATCCACTCTCCATGGAAGTCAATTGACAGACCCGCCAACAGAAATATTTGGGCTTTATTTAACCAGGGCCTTGAAGCTCTATTACCTCAATCAATTTCCATCCTGAAGGTTTTACTTGTTCAGTAACCCAAGGATTCTGACGTAAAGTGGAATCATATAATGTTTAAAGGGGTTCTCCGGGAATGATTTACAATGGCCGCTGGCAACCTGTCATAGAATGTGAGCAGGACTATAGAGCTGCCTGGGAGTTGGAGAGGGGCTCACTACACTGAACTGCTCTACAATGGATGGTAATGATGGATCCTGCCTACGATATGTCATCATGGCTGAGCTGCCAGACAGGAAAACTCACCAATATGTGGTACATGTAAGTGCTAAAGCGTAATGTGTAGTGAGGGCTGTCCCCTCTGCCCACTAGACAGCTCTGCAAGTGGAGGTAACCAGTCCAGCTCACATTCTAGGACAGGTAGCTGGCGGACATTTTTAAATCACTCACTATATATATATATATATATATATATATATATATATATGGAGCGGGAGATCAGAATAGTAACTTGGGCCTACTGTATACCTGTGAAATGAAGGGCACGGTGTAGGGAACCAGGTTTGCCCATGGCTACTTATCATATAAGGTAACTTTAGGACCATTATTGGCCTGGGTCCTAAATCAATAGGAATCGCTGGCACCTCATGGAAGTCTATGTAAATGTCCATGACCTCCAAAGCTGAGCGCCATTCCCAGTAATGTCCTTGAGGGTCGCCATGGCTGTGGTGAGGAAGATACACATGATGTGATACAGTGGGCCCTGCCATGTACCAGCAAGCAACAGGTGACTCCCATATCAGTGCCTGACTCCCTAGGTGTCAGTATTACCTGCCTGCTGCTGCCCTTGCTCCTGCAGTACAGCGGCACCCCGCTGCTGGACGTCAGGCACAGCAGAAATACTGAAGTCTCCTCCATTTCTTTCACGGACCGTCCCTGTCTCTCCCGTTTAAAACATTACATCTGGCAGCCGCCATCTTGCCTTCTAAGCGCATGCTGGGAAAAGACGCCAGCGGCAAGAAGCCGTTGCTTGGTTACAGGAGAGGGCGGAGAAAAACGCGTCACCGAGTGACGTAGAATAGCGATGCAATAACTGGCCGCTAGCGGTCACTGTGCCGGCAGCGCCCCCCTGTTTTGGAAGGTTGGTGGTACGGTCCGCCCCGTTGCGCTGTCGTCATGGCCGGCGTCATTAGCGCTGGTGCTCCGCTAACTGCTGCATATGGAGGTGGTGGAAGGCGCAGCAGCCACACAGGGGATAATGCAGTCGTCCTGCTGCCTCACGTGCAGTGTTATTCCAGTATGGAGTCATCACAAGGGGGTCTGGGATTTCCAAATCAATCAGTTTAGGGTGAAATTTGCGAAATACATTCGACTTTTCCATTGCAGAGGGTGAAAAAAATCTGCTCCACAGGTCAATTTCTGCTGCAGTTTTCTTTTGAAGCATCTCGTTCAGTTTGCTGGTTCTGTACAACACAATGACAAATCTGCAGCATTTCTCTCACGTGTGGACGCGGTGGACTGATTCAGAAGATAGTGGGGTCATTTGTGAATGGCGCTACTAGAGATGAGCGAATCGACTTCAGAACAAACATCCGAAGTCGATTCGCATAAAAATTTGTTCTAATACTGTACGGAGCAGTATTAGAACTAAGCAAATTGCGGTCCCCAATGCACGGAACCGGCGTGTGCATGAGGCCTAATACACTGATAGTTTGCCTATGAGATCCATCCTGGGGGCTGGGCCTCATAGGCCTCCGTACATGCTGGGCCCCAAGGCCTTTGAATGGCTTGGGGCTGCCATGGCAACCATCTGGTCCCTGCGCTGCGGTGGTGGGGAGGAGAGGAAGCGATCAGCGCTGACTGTGGCATATGAGGGGTTAATCCACCAGCATCGGCGTTATCACCGATGCTGAGGGATGCGGCTGTCGGTAACAACCTGTCGCTGATCGCTGCACCGCACATGGGGGGGGGGAGAGGACCACAGGACGAGAATGCTTGTGCCCGCCATTTAGGATGAGCATCCAAATCCTGGATCCTTAAGGGGTTAAACTTTAATATTGTGTTTTTTTTTTAAATTTATTTTTTTACTTTTTTGAGTCACCCTGGCTGACTAGAATTGGCAATCATTACACTGCCCAGTGTATTCTTGATAGCCATCAATGGATGAGCGAATCGACTTCGGATGAAACATCCAAAGTTGATTTGCATAAAACTTCATTTGAATACTGTGCGGACCGTACCTTGGAACCGAACCAGAATTTGGGAAAAGGATTTTGACAGTAGAAATGAATTTTGAAGTTATTACCCAAAGTCTTGTGAAACTTCACAAAGTAATAACTTTTGGCTCCTCTATTCTAATACTGTATAGAGCGCTCTCTCCGTACAGTATTCAAACAAAGTTTTATGTGAATCGACTTCGGATTTTCCATCCGAAGTCGATTCGCTTATCCCTAATGGCTATATAGCCATCGATGAGCGCTTCATTTTCAATATAACAATACAGTGCTGCCACCTATTGGCCTATATTGGTATATTCAACTAATTGCTGCCAAAGTCTGCTTGAGGCTTCGGGCTATAAGAGCAGTATAAAGCCTCATTCACACATCAGTGTTTGGTCAGTGATTTTGAGCCCAAACCAGGTGCGGCTCTAAACACAGAACAGGTGCAGATCCTTCCCTATTACCTGATGTCTGTGGAGGCTCCACTCCTGGTTTTGGCTCACAATCACTGATGGAAACCACTAAAGAAAACACTGACATAAAGCCTCATTTACACATCAGTGTTCCACATACGTGTGCTGTACGCGTTCTCCATGGACAGCACACATACCCATTCATTTTAATATATATGTATTCACACATCAGATTTTTACCACGGTTCGTGTTTTTAGCACGGATGCATGCTCTATTTTATCCGTTCACAGAGCCGTCACGCACATTATAGTCTATGGGTCCGTGAAAGCCACAGATGCCGTTCGTGTTTCATCCATGTTTCACAGATCATTAGAAAAAGATGCTTTTGAAAAAAAATATTTCAGCTGTGCAGCGTCAGTGAAACACGGATGAGACACGAACGGACGCAACACGGATCTATCATGGGCATCACTGACCACCTTTTCACGGATTTAAGCATGGACACAAATGTGTGAATGAGGCTTAACAGGTTCCTAACCTCAGCCAGGGAACATTATTATGGGAGCAGGAGCTTGCGGCTCCCGCTTCCGGACTGCTCAGATTCCGTGGTCACATTTGACCACGGCATCTGAGGGGTGAAATGTGTCACATTTGACCATGGTATCTGAGGGGTGAAATGGCTGAAATCGTGCAAAATCCCACTAAAATACATTTAAGTTTGTGGGTGTAATGTGAAAAAGTTCAAAGTGTATGAATTATTTTTCAAGGCACTGTATGCGCAGTCTGAGTATGAAGTTTGGTCTGTCCCTCATAACAGTGCCCTCCACAGTGCCCCACCTCCTTAACAGTGCCCTCCACAGTGCCCCACCTCCTTAACAGTGCCCTCCACAGTGCCCCACCTCCTTAACAGTGCCCTCCACAGTGCACCACCTCCTTAACAGTGCCCTCCACAGTGCACCACCTCCTTAACAGTGCCCTCCACAGTGCACCACCTCAACAGTGCCCTCAACAGTGCCCTCCACAGTGCACCACCTCCTTAACAGTGCCCTCCACAGTGCACCACCTCCTTAACAGTGCCCTCCACAGTGCACCACCTCCTTAACAGTGCCCTCCACAGTGCACCACCTCCTTAACAGTGCCCTCCACAGTGCACCACCTCCTTAACAGTGCCCTCCACAGTGCACCACCTCCTTAACAGTGCCCTCCACAGTGCACCACCTCCTTAACAGTGCCCTCCACAGTGCACCACCTCCTTAACAGTGCCCTCCACAGTGCACCACCTCCTTAACAGTGCCCTCCACAGTGCACCACCTCCTTAACAGTGCCCTCCACAGTGCACCACCTCCTTAACAGTGCCCTCCACAGTGCACCACCTCCTTAACAGTGCCCTCCACAGTGCACCACCTCCTTAACAGTGCCTTCCACAGTGCACCCCTCCCCCATAACAGTGCCCTCCACAGTGCACCACCTCCTTTTTGTTATGCGTTTGAGGGCTTCTGCCTGTTGCTTTGAGAACCACTTGGCCAGTGCTCAGTCACTATCCATATAGAGTGCGTCTTTTTCGACACATTTTATTATTTTTATTTTCTTTCTCCTCAGAGGCCAATGGGTGACACTGTTTGGTGTTCTTTATTTCTACTTAGTTGCTGTTATTTTATTTTTTTTCCTTTCCTGTACCTCGCCCCCCCCCCCCCCCCATTTCACTTTCTCTCCCCCACCCATTTCACTTTCTCTCCCCAGATACAGATGGTGGTATTAAGAATTTGCTTGCTTAATATACAACGTTTCAACATGCCCAAAAAGCGCTGTCAGGTATTGTATCATATGCTTAAACGACATGTTCTTGTCCTATTATTACTAGAGACACTTAAGATGAATCGTGTCCCCCCCCCCCACCCAACAGACATTTCATGCTGTGGTTTCTTAGTACCAATCTTGAGTTGTGATCTAAGGAGTCAGAATAGCACTACCTAAAGCTCTCCCTGCCACCCTCGTATTTAGGGTCATTAGGTAAACTCTTTAGCATAGCCAATATATACTTACCTAACTGCAAGCAAGCAAAACATGTTTTTGCAGATTTAGCGTTAGGGTCAACTGTGTGGGTGGCAATTGTAATTTCACTCTTAAACACTCTCTAGACTCCTCTTCTGATAGGCCTACCATTTCTAACTTACAAATTGCCACATTTAAGGCAAAACTTATGCAGTCTCCACCAACAAGCTAGGGACAACACCCATTACACCCCTTAGCATGACGCGTATAGCCACCTTGACTTTTTCTTCATTAGCAATCACTTGCTCTTCCTAGCAGCCCTGCTCTAAGATACGTCATATGATCTGGACTGTCTGATCACGCTCCTCATGCTGACTTGACCTTAGACAACCTCTAGAGCAGGCATGGCCAACCTGTGGCTCTCCAGCTAGTTTTAAAACTACAACTCCCACCATGCCCTGCTGCAGGCTGATAGCTGTAGGCAGTATGAGCATGCTGGGAGTTGTAGTTTTGCAACAGCTGGAGAGCCTCGGGTTGGCCATGCCTGCTCTAGAGAATGGAATTGACGATTAGGAAACAGACTAGCAGATCACTAGCTTCTTCTCTGACCATCTTAATGACTATACTCCTTTGCCGCTTCAATAGGAAGCTTAAAAGTATCTCAGCTGAGGGACACACATTCAACAAGGCTCCTGCTTCAAGAAGGACAAATCATTATCTATTAGTGAGGTTACTATCACAGATTCAAAAAAAGTGTGGGAACTCCCCCAAAATCCACTGCCACCCCGACCCTCCCCCCCCCCCCCCCCCAAAAAAAATATATATATATATTAGGGCTGCAGTAAACGATTATTTAAGTAATCGAGTATTCTATTGATTATTTTGTACGATTAATCGAGTAATCTAATAATCTTTATAAAAATGTCCCCCTTTCCCAGTGCCATCAGTTCAGCAGCCCCTCCATGCCATGTCCCCTAGTGCCCCCATGATGGCACTGCCATCAGCCCCTCCATCCAGATTGCCATGATGTCCCCCTTTCCCAGTGCCTCCATGCCATCCACCATGTCCCCCACCCCCCCAGATCAACCCTCCGTGTGCCTAATGACAGGTGTCCCCATTAACCCCTCTTCTCCTCCCCCAATACTTTTATACATGGCAAATCATAGGTGCTCCCATTAACCCCTCTAACGTTATACATGCCAAATCACAGGTGCCCCCCCCCCCCAATAACTTTATACATGCCAAACCACAGCTGCACCCATTTCCCCATGCCAAATCACAGGTGCCACCATTTACCGCCCCGTCGCCTCAGCTAACTTTATACTTACCTTTCAGTGCAGAGTGCGCCAACAAACGGAGTCCGCAGGAGACGCGTCTTCATCCCAGCATGCACTGGGGACCTGACGTCACACACAGCGTCAGCCAGTGTGCTGACGATGTGTAAACGCAAGGTCTTGCAGCGCGGTGCCGACGGGAGGCCAAGGAGTGGTGAGTGAGAAGCTTAATTTCACTCAATTTCCGTGGTCATGGTATTTAAACGAATCCTTGATGCAGAAAAACTGCATAGAGGATTTTTTTTGCCTCGATTACATCGTTTAAATCGATGAATCGTTTCAGCCCTAATATATATATATTTTATTTTTTTCCCCGCAGAAAGTTCAGTGCAACATAAAACAAACAAAAACTGGAATTTGCGCTATATATGTCTGTTCAGACATAATTCGTCTCTTTCATATTATAAGCTCCCCTTATATATAATTTACTTACAGTTCTAAAGACTCAGGGGTGCTTTGCAGGCTTGGCCTCAGGGGTGCTTTGCAGGCTTGGCCGGGCAGAAGGAGTGTGGGAGACTGTGAGGCCTTTTTTTTTGATCCAAGCTGCTCCGGAAAAAATAAAATAAAAAAATCATTATACCTCAGGTCAGACCACCAATCAGACCACCAATCAGACCCCCAATGTTAATCAGACCTCAGCTAACAGCCCCAAACAGCTCCCCAATGCTAATAAGACCCCTGATAAGAGCCCTATGCCTCATAGCAGCCCCCAGTAAACCTCATAGCAGCTCCCAGTAGCCTTATAGCAGCCCCCAGTGCCTCTCCATTAGCCCCCAGTCAGTGCATCCTAATCAGCCCCCAGTGCCTCTCACCAGCCCCCCCGTGTGCCCTGCCCGGTATTAAAATCATTGGTGGGCAATGCGCCCCCCCCCCTCCTCGGTATTAAAATCATTGGTGGGCATTGCAAGCCCTCCCCCCCCCAGTATTATAATCATTTGTGGGCAGTGCGCCCCCCCCCGGTATTATAATCATTGGTGGGCAGTGCGCCGCCCCCAGTATTATAATCATTGGTGGGCAGTGCGCCCTCCCCCAACATTGGTGGCAGCGGCAGTTCCAATCGGAGTCCCAGCAGTGTAATGCTGGGGCTCCGATTGGTTACCATGGCAGCCAGGACGCTACTGAAGTCCTGGCTGCCATGGTCAGTTAGTCAGCAGAATACTTACATGCACTGTGGCCGCCGGGCGCTCCTTCTTCTTGTAACTAACAGATCTGTGTGGCGCATTGCTTATGCTGATAGCAATGCGCCGCACAGACCTGTGACTAGTTACAAGGAGGAGGAGCGCCCGGCGGCCACAGCGCATGCAAGTATGCTGCAGAGTAACTGACCATGGCAGCCAGGACTTCAGTAGCGTCCTGGCTGCCATGGTAACCGATCGGAGCCCCAGCATTACACTGCTGGGACTCTGATCGGAACTGCCGCTGCCACCAATGATGGGGAGGGGGGCGGCCTCATCCTCAGCAGGCGGACCGGGCCCAGTGGCGCTGCTATAGCGATGCTGCCACATCTGTCTCTGACTTAGGGGCCCGGTCGCAATTGCGACCCCTATAGCTACGCCACTGAATGTACTGTACTTCTCATGCTTAGACAGGAGGAAATGGTTCAGTTGGACTGAGATTTCTCAGATTTGGGTCTCTATCATCCAGGACTTCCTCGGGGGTAAGCTTCCTGGTGCTGATGGCTTCCCTGTTTTGCTGTATATAACCTTTAGCGACTAACTAGTAACCTTTTCTGATTCAGGTTTTCAATGCCATATGGCCCTTTCCCATGCCATAAGGGGAGACGATCTCCATTGCAGCCAGTGATTGTGGAGGAGACATTAAACCAGATGTTTTCAGCAAGGATGCCCAGCAGAGCATCGCCAACCTGGAGAAGGAGGAGCCGGGAGCCAGTGCCAGGAAGCAGGTAAGTAAGCTTCCCTTTACAGGTCAGATCAAGCGGGATGGAGGAGAAAGGCACCACCGTAATTAATCTACTTTCCTCTCCTTTGTCTATCGCCAACGGCACAAGACATAGGTGTACATTTTCTCCCCTGCTCTATGTGGTCATCATGGAGTACCTGGCTGCAGTTTGCCAATGCATAGATATTACAGGTATCTGGATGGGTAGCAGTCACCATAAACTGGCCCTGTATGCATATAACATATTGCTTTATGCCTCTAACCCTGTCCTCTCCTTAATTGTCCTTAGTAGAGAATTTGAGAAATTTGTGGCTGTCAGTAATTTTAAAGTTAACTATTCTACAAGTCAGAAGCCCTTAAGCTCACACACCCTTAGGGCTCATGCACACGACCGTATGTATTTTGCGGTCCGCAAAACACGGAGCCACAAAAAATACAGATGGCATCCATGGGCATTCCGTATTTTGTGGAATGGAACTGCTGGCCCCTAATAGAACAATACTATCCTTGTCTGTAATGCGGAAAATAATAGGACATGTTCTATTTTTTTACAGAACAGAAATACGGAAACAAAATGCACACAGAGTAACTTCCGTTTATTTGCGGACCCATAAATAAATGGTTCCGCATATAGTCCTCCCAAAAAAACAGAACAGACATGGAAAGAAAATACGTTTGTGTGCAAGAACCCTTTGGCAATTGTCTCTCGTTTGAAAGACAGCTTCTCCTTCCAGTGGCAACCCATGTCTATTCAGTATTTATTCTGACTTATAACCTATGAATTTTAACCCTCCTTTTACAACACACCCTTAGAGAAGCAGCAATATAATCGCCCGCAACTGCCTTGGTTTAATGCATTAATGTACAGTAATTTAAATGGACACAATGCCCCAATTTCTTTATCTTTTCCAGTCTCTTCCCATTTTGTTATCAGCGAAATTCTTCAAGAGCATACAAAATGTGATGGGAAGGTTTATATGGGGCACTTTGAGATCAAGACTGTCCAAGAAGATCTTAACTCCCCCTAAGGCCTCATGTACACGGCCGTCGTGCGGCTGTTCCGTGCATTGGGGACCACGATTTGCGGTCCCCAATGCACGGGCAACGTCCGTGCAGCGGCCGGGATGGATCGAGACCCATTAAACTTGAATGGGTCCGTGATCCGTCCACATTAAACTTGAATGGGTCCGTGATCCGGGGTTGGCCACTGTATGCCATGATTACAGCCTTTTAGTAAGTTGATCATAATACTGTTTCAGCACATTTTGAAATGCCATGCGGCAGCCGACTGCTTTAAGCTACCAAAGTGCAATCTAATACTGTATCTGCTCATAAACTTTATTACTGATTATCTCTATCAGCCTCTATTTTAAGTAACCTTTTGTCACTGGCGATAAACAGGAATGGGCAATAAAACAACTTTTGTGAATAGTTACCTTGGATCCAGGTCAAACTTTATGGGTGCATCTCAATAAATTAGAATATAATAGAATAGTTAATTTATTTCAGGAATTCAATTCAAAAAGTGAAACTTATATAGATTAATTACACACAGCTAATGAAAACCCCAAAAGGCATGGAGGTGATCAGCCTGTGACACTGCTGAAGTGTTATGGATAGGCATGGGTGGACCAATGGATGTTTGGGTTTGACCAGACTTAGTTTAAAAGTTCAGTTCGGGTTCCAAACTTAACCCGAACAACAATCTCCATTCAAGTCAATGGGGACCCAAACTTTTAAAATGGCTGTAAAAATGTCATAGAAAGGGCTGTAGGGCTGCAAAAGCCTCCAAAGTGGGTGGAAGAGCAGTACAATTGCCCTGCAAACAAATGTGGATAGTGAAATTATCATAAAATACATAAAAGATAACAATCTTGAACCATGAGGCGGAGGTCCAAGTGGAGTAGGAAGTTGAAGAGGTTGTGGACGTGGCGGTGTAGGTGGAAGAAGCCAACACTCTGTTTATTTTTTTATCTGTCTGTCAATTGTGTGTGTGACCTTTAGCCATTTTTTGTGGTGCGGCTGGTATACTTCTCTACTCTGCCAATATAAGACATAATAATCTTGAGCCAGGAGGTGGAGGTTTGAGTGGAGGAGGAGAGGGGGGGGGGGGGGGGGGGGGCTGGGAGAGAGGCAGGAGGAGGAAGCCAACACTGTTTCAGTTTTATTTAATTTTTTTCATGTGTCCATCAATTCTGTGTCAGGTTGCTGAGGGCCACGGCGTGACAGTTTGGTGCTTGTATGTCCTTGGTTTAAACAATTTATCTCAGTTTAAGATCTCATACATCCCCTATCTAGGGACTATATATTAAAAGAATGTTTCTCCTACATCAGTTAGACGGATGCAAAAAGGGTGTTCTTAATTAACCCCTTAAGGACATAGGGCGTACCGGTACGCCCTATTTCCCGAGTCCTTAAGGACCAAGGACGTACCGGTACGTCCTATCTTTAAATCGGCATTCCGGCGCCCCAGGGGTTAATATGAACAGGATGCTGGCTGAAATCATTCAGCCGGCATCCTGTCAAAACGCCAGGGGGGGGTCATGTGACACCCCCCCCCCCCCTCCCCCGTGTCGGCAATCGCAGCAAACCGCAGGTCAATTCAAGAACCAATAAACCAATAAAAATTAAAAAACTAAAATAGACTACACATATTAGGTATCGCCGCGTCCGTAACGACCTGATCTATAAAACGGTCATGTTAATTTCCCCGCATGGTGAACGCCATAAAAATAAAAAAATAAAAACTATGAGAAAATTGAAGTTTTGCCCACCTTACTTCCCAAAAAAGGTAATAAAAGTGATCAAAAAAGTCGCATGTAGGCCAAAATAGTACCAATCAAACCGTCATCTCATCCCGCAAAAATGAGACCCTACTCAAGATAATCGCCCAAAAACTGAAAAAACTATGGCTCTTAGACTATGGAAACACTAAAACATGATTTTTTTTTGTTTCAAAAATAAAATCATTGTGTAAAACTTACATAAATAAAAATAAAGTATACATATTAGGTATCGCTGCGTCCGTATCGACCGGCTCTATAAAAATATCACATGACCTAACCCCTCAGATGACCACCGTAAAAAAAATAAAAATTTTTTTTGCCATCTTACGTCACAAAAAGTGTAATAGCAAGCGATCAAAAAGTCATATGCACCCCAAAAAAGTGCCAATCAAACCGTCATCTCATCCCGCAAAAAATGTGACCCTACTCAAGATAATCGCCCAAAAACCGAAAAAACTATGGCTCTTAGGCTACTTTCACACTAGCGTTCGATCGGATCCGTTCTGAACAGATCCGATCATATTAATGCAGACGGAGGCTCCGTTCAGAACGGATCCGTCTGCATTAAATTGGCAAAAAAAAAGCTAAGTGTGAAATTAGCCTGAGCGGATCCGTCCAGACTTTTACATTGAAAGTCAATGGGGGACGGATCCGCTTGAAGATTGAGCCATATTGTGGCATCTTCAAACGGATCCGTCCCCATTGACTTACATTGTAAGTCTGGACGGATCCGCACGCCTCCGCACGGCCAGGCGGACACCCGAACGCTGCAAGCAGCGTTCAGGTGTCCGCCTGCTGAGCGGAGCGGAGGCTGAACGCCGCCAGACTGATGCAGTCTGAGCGGATCCGCATCCATTCAGACTGCATCAGGGCTGGACGGAAGCGTTCGGGTCCGCTCGTGAGCCCCTTCAAACGGAGCTCACGAGCGGACAGCCGAACGCTACTGTGAAAGTAGCCTTAGACTATGGAGACACTAAACAATTTTTGGTTTTAAAAATGAAGTTATTGTATAAAACTTACATAAATAAAAAAAAATTGTATACATATTAGGTATCGCCGCGTCCGTGACAACCTGCTCTATAAAATTACCACATGATCTAACCTGTCAGATGAATGTTGTAAATAACAAAAAAAAGTGCCATAAAAGCTATTTCTTGTTACCTTGCCGCACAGAAAGTGTAATATAGAGCAACCAAAAATCATATGTACCCTAAACTAGTACCAACAATACTGCCACCCTATTCTGTACTTTCTAAAATGGGGTCCCTTTTTTGGAGTTTCTACTCTAGGGGTGCATCAGGGGGGCTTCAAATGGGACATGGTGTCAAAAAAACAGTCCAGCAAAATCTGCCTTCCAAAAACCGTATGGCATTCCTTTCCTTCTGCGCCCTGCTGTGTGCCCGTACAGCAGTTTACAACCACATATGGGGTGTTTCTGTAAACTACAGAATCAGGGCCATAAATAATGAGTTTTGTTTGGCTGTTAACCCTTGCTTTGTAACTGGAAAAAAAATATTAAAATGGAAAATCTGCCAAAAAAGTGAAATTTTGAAATTGTATCTCTATTTTCCATTAAATCTTGTGCAACACCTAAAGGGTTAACAAAGTTTGTAAAATCAGTTTTGAATACCTTGAGGGGTGTAGTTTCTTAGATGGGGTCACTTTTATGGAGTTTCTACTCTAGGGGTGCATCAGGGGGCTTCAAATGGGACATTGTGTCAAAAAAAACTGTCCAGCAAAATATGGCTTCCAAAAACCATACTGGCGCACCTTTCACTCTACGCCCCGCTGTGTGGCCGTACAGTAGTTTACGGCCACATATGGGGTGTTTCTGTAAACAGCAGAGTCAGGGCAATAAAGATACAGTATTGTTTGGCTGTTAACCCTTGCTATGTTAGTGGAAAAAATGGGTTAAAATGGAAAATTAGGCAAAAAAATGAAATTCTCAAATTTCTTCCCCATTTGCCAATAACTCTTGTGCAACACCTAAAGGGTTAGCAAAGTTTGTAAAATCAGTTTTGAATACCTTGAGGGGTGTAGTTTATAGAATGGGGTCATTTTTGGGCGGTTTCTATTATGTAAGCCTCGCAAAGTGACTTCAGAGCTGTAGTGGTCCCTAAAAATTGGGTTTTTGTAAATTTCAGAAAAATTTCAAGATTTGCTTCTAAACTTCTGAGCCTTGTAACATCCCCAAAAAATAAAATATCATTCCCAAAATAATTCAAACATGAAGTAGACATATGGGGAATGTAAAGTCATCACAATTTTTGGGGGTATTACTATGTATTACAGAAGTAGAGAAACTGAAACTTTGAAATTTGCTAATTTTTAAAAAAATTTGGGTAAATTAGGTATTTTATTATGCAAAATAATTAATTTTTTTGACTTTATTTTACCAGTGTCATGAAGTACAATATGTGATGAAAAAACTATCTCAGAATGGCCTGGATAAGTCAAAGTGTTTTAAAGTTATCAGCACTTAAAGTGACACTGGTCAGATTTGCAAAAAATGGCCTGGTCCTTAAGGTGAAAATGAGCCTGGTCCTTAAGGGGTTAAAAATGTATTTTATTTATTTTTTGTTTTTGTTTACTGTAGGCCCCAACATTGGGGAAATGGCAAAGAGAACGCACAAAGTGAGCTGGAGTATAACAATGGCTGGGGATCAGTGGCGTAGGGATTGCCATAGCAACCATAGCAGTGGCTATGGGGCCCTACGCCACTGGGGGCCCTCCCGGACTGCATTCATTTTTTATTTATTTTTTTACACAGCCAGGCAGCCAGGTGGGCGGGGCTTGGGCGGTCCGCGGCTGTAGTGGGCGGGGCTTGGGCGGTCCGCGGCTCGGGCCTGGCTGGGGGGGAAGCCAAGGAAGGAGTAGTCAGGTCAGGACTGGAGTAGGCGGGCCCGAGGCGCACTGCTGCACGAGCAGAAGATGAGGTAGGCCAGTGAAGGGGGGATCTGTGGAGGACACTAAAGGGGGGATCTGTGGAGGACACTAAAGGGGGGATCTGTGGAGGACACTAAAGGGGGGATCTGTGGAGGACACTAAGGGGATTGGGACACTGAGGGGGATCTGTGGAGGACACTGAAGGGGGGATCTGTGGAGGACACTGAAGGGGGGATCTGTGGAGGACACTAAAGGGGGGATCTGTGGAGGACACTAAAGGGGGGGATCTGTGGAGGACACTAAAGGGGGGGATCTGTGGAGGACACTAAAGGGGGGGGATCTGTGGAGGACACTAAGGGGGGATCTGTGGAGGACACTAAGGGGATCTGTGGAGGACACTAAGGGGATCTGTGGAGGACACTAAAGGGGGGATCTGTGGAGGACACTAAAGGGGGGGATCTGTGGAGGACACTAAAGGGGGGATCTGTGGAGGACACTAAAGGGGGGGATCTGTGGACGACACTTGGGGGGGATGTTGGGGTGGGAGGTCCTGGAGGGGTGTTTGGGTGGGAGCTCTGGAAGGGGTGGGAGGTCCAATAGGTATGTGGGGGTGGGAGATCCGGGAGGGGGGGCCCATCATTTTTTTTTGCTATGGGGCCCAGTCATTTCTAGCTACGCCCCTGGGAGAGGGATAGAGAGGATGGGCCGGGACAGATGGGATGCTTCAGCAGCAGGACGTACGTGTGAGGGAAAAGGCGCGGCCAAAAGTGGGCATGCACCAGGCAGGTGGTGTTTTGCAGATTGGAAACCTGAAGAAGAGCATTTTTGGTGAGGGCAGAGCGACGGATGGATGATCTCCCTGTTTTGTCAGAGCGACATGCCTCCTGGAATGGGGCTGGGGCCTGGAGGCTGTTAACTTGAGAAGTGTTCTGCTTTGGGAAAAAAAGGCGGCCTCAGCGGCGAACCCTTTTCAGGTTATCTGTTCTCAACTTTAGGGTCCATTCACACGTCCGTTTTTTCTTTCCTGATCTGTTCCGTTTTTTCAGGAACAGATCAGGACCAGATCTGGACCCATTCATTTTCAATGGGTCCTGGAAAAAAATCGGACAGCACAATGTGTGCTGTCCGTTTCCGTTGTTCCGTTCCGCATGTCCGTTTAAATATAAAACATGTCCTATTCTTGTCCTGAA
Source organism: Bufo gargarizans (assembly GCF_014858855.1). Taxonomy (NCBI): domain Eukaryota; kingdom Metazoa; phylum Chordata; class Amphibia; order Anura; family Bufonidae; genus Bufo; species Bufo gargarizans. The sequence continues at coordinate 561,060,752 of NC_058081.1, forward strand.
AAATCGGATCCTGGTACAATGCAAAGTCAATGGTTCCGCAAAAAACGGAAGACATTCGGATGTCATTCCGTATGTCTTCCGTTTTTTGCGGAATCCGTTCCTGGAAACACATAGCAAATTTTTTTTTTTTTTTTTTTTTTTTCAAAGAAATCCAAACAACTTTATTTGATTATTGAAATGTATACATGTTTCCGTTTTTTGCGGATCCGCAAAAAACGGATGACATACGGAAACATTTTCAGGAACAACGGATCCGCAAAAAACGGACCGTTTTTCAGGATGAAAAAAAACAGGACGTGTGATCACCTGTAGTATCTTTTCTTCTCAGTTTAATATCTCTTACATCCCCTATCTGGTGACCATATACAGGTATATAATGGATTTTTTGAACAGAGAGAGTGAAAAAGAGCTTGCTCTGTCATTTGCTCGGTCACATTGACCTACTCTACTGCGGATCGCCTTTGTATGTGGCTGTGTATGCTGGACTCTAAGGGACTGCAAATGGCTCTGCGGGTAAGGCCATGTCTGACTTCTTTCTCCTGCCCCTCTGCAGGGGTTTAGGCTGGGACAGGTGGGACAGCTGCAGATAATACAATTGCTGGGATCACCTGTCTTATTTTTTGTATCCGTTTAATATCTCCCACGAGCCCCTATCTGACGACCATATATTTAATGGATTTTTAGGACAGGGAGAGTGAAAAAGAGCTTGCGGATATCTGGGCGTGAAGACAAAGCTTTTCTACATTTCAGCCATGCTAACCATTCCTTCTCGGTGCTAACTGTGCCCCTGCTGTGTTGGCGACTTCCTCCTCTGTATCCACCTCGTGCTTCCACTGAGCCCCCACTGTCAGGTGGGAACTCCATCAGTAGCGCCTCTACCAACGTTCACTTGTACTCGCGCATCTTCGGCTGACGCTCCAGTGATGGAACTAAGGACGACACGTTGTCCTTGTAGTGGGGATCCAGCAGGGTGGCCACCCAGTAATCAGCATTGCTAAGAATAAGGGCAATTCGGCGGTAATTGCACTGGCACTGTAGCATGCAGTCGCTCATGTGTGCCAGGCTGTCCAGAGGCAACGACAAGCTGTCTTTGGTGGGAAGTCTTGTCTGTGTCCTCTGTATCCCCCCAGCCACACTCCAGTGATGCCCATTAGCTGATTTTGGTGCCACCCTGCTGTGAACCGGGATCCTCCTCATCCTCCAAAAACTGTGCCCTGGCTGGAGAGTTTTGTACCTGACCGCTGTTGGTTCAGGAACCCACCATCTAAGCCACCTTTAGCGACTGGCCTGATAATCGTGGGAATGATCCCGGTTCCTCCTCCTCTTCCTCCTGGGCCACATGCCCATCCATCAGCGCCTGAAGCATTTTTTCAAGGAGACATAGAAGTAGGATAGTAAGGCTGATGACGGAGTCAGCACTGTTGGCCATGTTGGTGAAGTACTTGAAACAGCACAACACGGCACACACGTCCCGCATAGAGTACCATTTCACAATGGTGAAATGGTACTGTTCCGCATAGTGACTCACTCATGCATGCTTCAGCTGAAACTCCACTATCGCCAGCTGATGCTTGCACAGTCTCTCCAGCATGTGCAAGGTGGAGTTCCACCTTGTGGATACGTCGCATATGGACCTTGCCACTGATGTGGACCTTGACACGTATGGCATTGCATGGCGCACACCTGATTTTTTCCGCCACTTGTTTGTGCAGGGCAGGGATGGCCTGCCTGGAAAAGTAGTGGTAGCTGGGAACCACATACGGTGGGACAGCTGCCGTCATGACGTTTTAAAACTGTCTCCACCAGACGGAATGGCAGCATTTCAAAAGGCCAGCAATTTTAAAATGCTGCCATTCAGGGCCTGGACTCACGGGTACTTCTTTCTCTCCAGTGTTTAGTGGATGGAAGCTGAAGGCTTCCATGGGACAGTGTGGAGATGCTTGCTGATTGTGACGGTGGTTGATGTTGCTGCCACATTCTCTGTTTGCGGGGTGGCAGGTGCCACTGTCGCTCCAGAGGGGGAGGAAGAGGACGAGAGCACAGCAGAAGCGGGAGCAGGAGGAGCCTCTGATCTTTTGTGGTTCTTCAGGTGTCTTCTCCACTGCAGCTCGTGCTTTGCGGTTAGATTCCGGATCATGCAATTGGTGCTCAGGTTTAGAAAATGTATGCCTCGCATCAGGCTCTGACTGCACAGCATGCAAACCACCCGTGTCCTGTCATCAGCACACTGCCTGAAGAACTGCCACGCCAAGGAACTCCTTTGCCCTGGCTTTGGTGTGCTATGTGTCTTGGCGCGTTGGGCAGTAGCAAGCGTACTGGCTGGGGGACAGCCGCTCTGCTTTTGCACGCTGCTCTCTCTATTGCTGTGCAGCTGGCACTGTGTGACCCCCACATCCTCAAACATAAGTGGTTGGGCATCAGTGCACTCAATTTCTTCCACTTCTGGGGCACGGCTAGGTGGATGGCCCACGAAAGCAGAGTCATCAAAAAGCCTAAGTGACTGCTGCATTACTTGGGGCTCAGACTGCTTGGCAAAGGGTTGAGGTGGAAAGCTAATGTCCATGGGCCCGCGGTGCCAACTCTTTGCTTTCAGCAGTGGACCAGGTGGAAGACAATGTGAAAGAACTGGAGGCGCTCTCAGCTATCCAATCTACTATCGTCTCTACTTGTTCTGGCCTCACCTTTCTTAGAGTGGTATTCGGGCCTACAAAATGTCGCATAAAGTCCTGTCACCTGCATGCTTCTTTTGGGCGCGTACCTGGCACGGATCGACAATGTCCTCTCCCTGCAGCAGGAACTTCACCAGCACCACGACCACGTCCCTTATTTGATGCTCTCCTCATTTGTTACAGTCAGCCATGAAATTGTCTGACAGACGAACAATTATATATCCATGTCACAGATGCAAAAGAGGTGTTTAGCACAAAATAATGATTAACTATTATATTTCCCTGTGAGGGTTGCAAGCATATTTTTTTTTTTAACCCTTAACCCCCAAAAAATAGGTCTCACCGACCCAATTAACAGATTGATTAACTATTATTTTTCCCTGTCACTGGTGCAAAGGAGTAGGATTGCACCAAACAAAAATGCAAACAGGTCACCCTCATACTGAACAGCACAATTAAGTATGGTATTTCTGTCTCACTGGTGCAAAGGAGCGGTATTGCATCGATCAATAATGCCTACAGGTCACCAGCACACTTTTACCAAATAAAGGACTAACACTCTCCCTGCCTGCAGCAGCATCCTGTCCCTACACTAGTTAGAGAAGAATGGCGGCACACCATATGATCTGACATTTATGCTTGCATGGTCACATGGTGCGCCGGCCAATCACAGCCATGCCAATACTTGGCATGACTGTGATGGCTTCAAAGTGCCCACAGCTTAAACGCTTTTTGATTGGCTGTGCTGCATTCTTTCAACTAGCTGTATTTAAACTACGGACATGGACTTTGGTGGCAAAGTCAGTGTTCGGGTTCGATACCCGGACACCATAATGTCCAGTATAGTCTCGAACGTGGCGGTCCAGGTTCGCTCATTACTAGTTATAGAAGCTCAGGTTGCTTTGAAGCAGCTTTGAACTTGTCTACATTGTTGGGTCTGGTGTCTCTCATCTTCCTCTGGACAGTAACCCCAAGGGCTGGCTGGCACATTTTAGCTGAAGGCAAGCACAGTACACACTGCATGTATTATACTTCATATATCACATATCAGTACACTGCTGTGTATACTATATATCTGTACACACTGCATCTATTATACTTTTATAATACATGTAGTATATACAGATATACTATATAGTATACAGAGCAGTGTACTGATATGTGAGGTAAGAAGTTTAAATTACACCTGGTATGTCACTGCTTTGCATATACTATATACCTGTACACACTGCATGTATTATACGTCATACATCACATATCAGTACACTGCTGTGTATACTATATATCTGTACACACTGCATCTATTATACCTCGTACCTGACATATCAGTGCTCTGTGTATATACTTTGTGTCAGGTGCGAGGTACAAAAGATGCAGTGGGTACAGATATATGTGGACAGTCATTTATTATGGTCACTTTTGAGGTACGTGAGATAGTTAATGTTACGGTCAGTTTTAGGGTTAGGATTAGTATTAGGGCCAGTATTTGGGTTACATTTATAAAGTCACAGAATAAAATGCACTAGAACAATAGAGGCAAATATATGGACTAAGCCCTCACTCTAATGATAAAATCGGAGACTTTTAGCCAATATATTTTGATCAAAACCTCTGTGTCCACCTAAACAGCGCCAAGGTGGTCTCAGGTCAGGCAGGTCCTGCTGTATGCCTACCTATGCAATTGTGCATCTACTGTATGTTTAGGAGGTACATATAGGTGTGCGTGCTCTCATCGGTTGCTGGATGCACACAGAGGTTAATAGAAGCAACATACTACATGTGGAGGGTCTGCGCTCCTGAACATAGATGCACAACTGCATAGGTAGGTATAGAGCAGGACCTGCCTGACCTGAGACTAACGTATTTGGGCCTAATAGCAGGTCTGAGCGTGGACTGGTTTGGATATTGGTCGCAGGTGTGATACTGAGATAAATTTTATAGCCTCGCGGATTAAGCATATTTGATATGCCATTTTAGTACCTGGCCCTCAAAAGGGGAAAAAAATAATAATAAAATAATAACCAAAGATACAGAATAGAAGATGGGGGGGGGGGGGGGGATTGAACTCGCCAAAAGGAAGCAATGCAGGTTCCGCAAAAAATATAGAGGAATTTTTGAAGTCCCCACAGATTAAAACACGTACTGTTGAAAAACAGCAGGGACAATCCGAGGAAAGTGGGGGGTCTGCCCAAGCCCCTCCAGAGGAAAATCCTCAGGAGGGAATAAAAATAGGAGGACATCTAGGTAACCCGGAAAATAGAATAGATGATATAGACCCAAAATTGTCAGTAAATCATTCTAACCATGCATTGGGGGAATTGGCGAGTAAAATCTCCTCGGTTCAATCTGATATTATGATCATTAGAGACGATATGGATAAAATGCGGGAGAGGGTGCAGGATTTACAAACTAATGTGGTTAATATGAAGGTAGAAATGAATACCATGAATAAAAGATTATTATTAATAGAAACTCAAAACGGGACTTTGGGGAAAAGGCTCACAGATCTGGAGGACAGGTTGCGAAGAGTCAATCTTCGCTTTGTTGGATTTCCCGAGGGGTCCGAAAAAGAAGACCCCGCGGGTTTTATCCAGGGTTGGTTGATGGAAAAGATTGGCCCAGAATACCTGTCCCCCAGATTCATGGTGGAGCGAGATCATAGGATACCGAGCAGGAAACCACCCCCAGGAGCGACCCCTAGAGCACTACTTGCAAGGTTAGTTAATGCAAAAGATCGCGATACTGTGCTTCGTAGGAAATGGGATTTACAGGGCTTAGAATATGATGGAAACCGTATTGGTATATACCCCGATTTCTATAGAGAAACAGAGAAATTTCCAAATATAAAGAGAAGATTGTTTAAGGCAAAAATAAAATTCTCGCTATTATACCCGGCTAAGCTCAGGATTGTTTACCGGGAACAGGTTCAGTTTTTGCTAAGCCCTGAGGAAGCACTGAATTGGCTGGATCATAATGGTGTAGGAGACTAGAAGAAGGGAAGAAAAAGGAAGGGGAAAGAAAAGAAACAGAAGGAAGAAAAGAAAGGAAAAAAAAGGAGAAGGCTGGAGGGGGCGGAGGGAGGCAGGATGAAAGAGGTTTTTCGAGGATGTACCATCCCTGTAGACCATTATGGGGGGGGGGAGGGATTTGCTTGCTGTTTCCCAGTGTCGCCCGGGGCGCTGTACTCGGCTAGACTGCGCTAACTTCCTACCGTTTTTCCTAGGGATATGATATATCGGATTTTGACCTGGAATGTGCGGGGCCTGGTCGATAGACTTAAAAGGTGTATTGTATTCGATCAAGTGGCCAGGCACTTACCCGCTATTGTGGGCTTGGTAGAGACTCACCTCATTCCAGATAATATAGCACGGGTTAATAAGAAATGGGCCTCATACGAATATCATGCCTGCCAGTCTACTTATTCCAGAGGTATAAGTGTATACGTCCATAAGAATGTCGATTACATCCCCTTGAAGCAGCTGGTTGATAAGGAGGGAAGGTATATTTTTTTGCATGCTAGATGGAATGGGGTTATTTGTATAATTGCATTTATTTATAACCCTCCCCCATTCTCGGCCGCTGTAATTACAGATTTGGTAGAATTTATGAGTACTCGGCAGGGCTGTCCCACATTGGTGATGGGCGACTTCAATAATGTCATGGACATGGACCTGGACAGAGCGTCTGTTTCAGCCCATAAGAGAGTTGGGGGAGCTACCCCACTAGCCAGGATGTCTCACGAAATGGCGCTAGTGGATGTATGGCGGTTCCTGTATGGAAACAAGAGGGAATACTCCTGTTTCAGCTGCTCTAATAGGTCCCTGTCCAGGATTGACCTGGCGCTTGCGAATGTGGAGTTTCTACAGTTTATAGTAGGTATGAAATATGAGGTACACAGTGTCTCGGATCATTCACCTATATTAGTAACGATACGGAAAAAGGATGAATTGAGGAAGGTAGTACGATTCAGATTCAATCCCCACTGGATAAGTATTATAAAAGAACACACAGCTATGGTTGAAACCATACAGGAGTTCTGGAGCAGAAATTATGAGTCGACTCACATACATTTTGTTTGGGACGCATTAAAAGCTTTTTTACGGGGACTTTATTTTGTTAAAATAAAAAAATCTGACAACGGAGTTTGCCAGAGAGGGAAAACAACTAGCTGAACAAGTTAAAATAGCAACAGGTGAAGTGTCTAAAGATAAAAATATGTCCACTGCCTCTCGACTACAGCAGGCGAAGGAGGAACTTAATAACTACTTAAGAAATAAGGCCCAACAAAAGGTTTTCTTTACGGGACAGAGATACTTCTGTGAGTCGGGCCGAGCAGGCGGAATGCGCAGCGTCCATCGTACGAAATCAAAGACCCGCTAGTAAAATAATGAGTCTGAAAAATATGGAGGGTGGTTTGGTCACAGAAACAGAGCCTATTAAACAATTACTGATAGAATATTTTGCGAATATATACAAAACTGAGCAGAAAGAAACGGTGGACACCATTGATGCTTTTCTTGACACATTGGATATTCCGACACTCTCCAATGAGGAAAATATTAAATTAAACGCCCCACTGCAACTAACTGAATATAGGGAGGCACTTTATACTATTAAGGGGAATACTGCCCTGGGCTCTGACGGCTTACCTTTTGAAATATACAGGAAATACGGAGAGACTCTGCAGCGAGTCTTTGATGAGAGACTGCTGCAGCGAGTCTTTGATGAGTCGGTAGACGTGGGTAGACTGTCACCCTCTATGTCTGAGGCACTAATTACCCTGATCCTGAAGAAGGATAAGGATGCGCATGAAGTCGGCTCATATCGGCCGATCTCATTGCTCAACACAGACACAGACTGATTACTAAACTAATAGATCCGGATCAAACCGGGTTCATTCTGGGTAGACATATACAAACAAATATTCGCAGGTTAGTCGCCAATGTTCAGTTTGGAGAGGGACGGCTCCGCTCCATCCTGTCACTTGATGCAACGAAAGCGTTTGACAGGGTGGAGTGGAGCTACCTCTGGCAGGTAATGAGGAAGATGAACTTGGGCGAGTATTTCATCAAATGTGTTGAAATGCTATATAGTCACCCTACTGCGAGAATATTGGTGGACGGAGATTGGTCTATGCCCTTCGTATTAAGTTGGGGAACTAGACAAGGTTGCCCGCTCTCTCCCCTGCTTTTTGCTATTTTTTTTTTAGAGCCCCAGGCTATTAAAATAAGAACAGATCCGAATATAGAGGGTTTTGGGGTATACAGGATAAGATTAGTTTATATGCAGACGACGTCCTCGTATACTTGAAACAGGGATGGAAGGTGCTGGAGTATGTAATGACACTGATAGATGATTTTGGAAGTATTTCCAGATATGAAATTAATTGGACAAAATCAGTCCTTCTGCCCCTGTTTCACACTCCTCCCAACACTAACTCTAGAGGTATGGTATTTAAGCCCCCTGCACATCTTGGAAATTAAGATAGGGACTAGATTAGCGGACTATCACAAATTAAACTTGGTCCCCTTAATGGAAAAAATAAAGGGTAAAATAAATACATGGCAAAAGTTACATCTATCCCAGGCGGATAGGATGGTGCTAATAAAAATGGTCCTGTTACCACAAATACTGTACCCACTCACAGTTTGTCCAATCTGGATTGGTGATCCCTTTTTCTATGCTCTAGAACAGGCATGCTCAACCTGCGGCCCTCCAGCTGTTGTAAAACTACAACTCCCACAATGCCCTGCTGTTGACTGATAGCTGTAGGCTGTTCGGGCATGCTGGGAGTTGTAGTTTTGCAACAGCTGGAGGGCCGCAGGTTGAGCATGCCTGCTCTAGAACAACAATTTAATTATGTTATATGGGGGAGAAAAAGGGTTAGAATCCGCCAGAAGTATCTAGGGCTATCAGAAGAACAAGGCGGATTATCCGTTCCTTATATGCAAGGATATTATTTGGCGGCGCAGATACAATGGTGTATGGGACAATGTTCTCAGAGCTTTATGCAGAAACTAACAGCGTAATTTGAGGGGATTCACAGAGATATATTCACGGTATGGGATTCCGGTTTTCTTGCTATAAAGGGAATATCGTGCCCAATAAGCCACATGCTTCATTGCATGTGGAAGAAAATCAAAAAGATATTGGGCATTAAGAATAGCGCTATTTTTCTCCAGCTTGGCATAATAATAACTTAACAGAGCTGAGATCTATAGAACACAAATTCTGGGAAAGAAGGGGTATCTTTCGAATTTCGCAAATAATTAACGACACTGGGTTGTGTACACTGGAGGAACTTTTTTTGGGAAGCGAGATTAACATAATGGTTAAGTATAGATATGCACAATTGCACCACGCTTTTCGCTCCATTAAAGATAATCATTATATAATAGCTGAAGATGATGAATTCACTAATTTTCGCTACACTTTTTGTGGCACATGGATATCTGTTTCACAAATATATAAAAAATAATTATTAGGTTTAGTTAAGGTTATTAAATTCACTAGTGAAGATAGGTGGCAGCAAGATGCCGGACACGAGATCATACTTAATTGGCGCAGTATATATAGCAGCATAAAGAAAGCCTCTATATCGAAAAACTATCGTTTGATACAATTCGACATTATACACAGGTTATATTATACTGCATTGTTGCTTGGTAGCTTTAAAAACAGTGCTAATGATAAATGTCCTAAGTGTTGTCATGAAAAGGCTGATTTTAAACATATGTTATGGAATTGCCCAGCTATAAAAACTTTTTGGGAACAAATATATGATGAATTACATAGAGCTACTTCCCAGAAATATCCAATGGAATTATCATTGGCACTGCTGGGACAACCACCAGGCACCATGATAAATAAACATCATAAACTACTGTGGTTGAAAGGACTAATGATAGCTCGGGTTATTATTACTAGGTTCTGGGGCTCTGAAAAATACCCGGAATATGAAACCTGGAAAGGATTAATGAATAAGATCAAGAGTTATGAAAAGATATTATTTGAAGGATCCCAAAAGATACTCGACTGAGAACGAATCTGGGAAGATTGGTGATGGGCTCTAGGATCGATGGAACCTGGGAAAGGCGTGGAGAAGCAGTCTTTTTTTTGTGGCCGTGCGGCGCTCCTGGCGACACTGGGGTAACAATGGGGCAACAACAAGGGGTATGTAATTAGGCGTTATGAATCCTCAGGTCAACAAAATTGAGGCAATTCGGAATTGGCCCGACCTATCACTACTCGGCAAGTAAAGTCGTTCCTGGGAATGGTGGGATACTATATGGGGTTTGTCCCCCACTTTTCTACAGTGGCCGCACCATTGACAGGCCTTATGAAGGGACGCAAGTCAGTGATGGTCCACTGGAATGAGCAGGCGGAAAAGGCTTTCTCCGCTTTGAAGTCGGCCCTGTGTGGGTCCCTGGTTTTGGTGACGGCCGACTTCAAAAGGGAGTTTATAGTACAGACCGATGCCTCCGAAGTAGGTCTCGGTGCTGTACTGTCTCAGTAAGTCAACAGGGAGGAGCATCCTGTTGTCTTCCTCACCCGGAAGCTTACCCCAGCCGAGACCAGGTATGGTGGAGAGAGAGAGTGCCTGGCTATTAAGTGGGCATTCGAGTCTGTTTGCTATTATTTGTTGGGGAGAAAGTTTCGTCTGGTGACCAACCACTCTCCTCTCAAATGGATGAGTCAGGCCAAGGACAGAAATGCCCGTGTCACCCGGTGGTTTCTGTCTTTACAAAATTTCAAGTTTTTGTTGGAACACAGGGCAGGCCGGAAGCCCTGTCCCGGATACACTGTTTAATGTGTGTCCACCCCCTCAGGGTTGAACAAAGGGGGGGTATGTAGGAAGGAACAAGGGGCCGTCATTGATGGTCGGTATGTGTCACAGAGGTTCCTGGCCTCGGTGAGGTAAGAGCCAGTTTTTCTCAAGTGTCATTATTGCAGATTGCAGTCTGACACTTCAGCTGTTTAGTGTGGGAGTAGTCAGAAGTGCTGGGTGGGTGGCTTCTCCCCACATTCCAGACCAGGTCTTTGCAGGCTTATAAAGCAGTCAGCACTATCAGGTGGTGTGGATCTACCTCTATCTGACAGTGAAGCTGTGGAGTCCTCTGTGCTGAAGTCTGAAGACTGCAAACAGGCGTGCAGGCTGCCTAGAAGCCTGCCAGTGAACCTTTCTGTGGCTAAGCAGCCAGGTGTGAACTGACACCTAGTATTCCAGGTGAACATTGTTTTGTTTTGCTGTGTATGAACAAGCACCAAGACTGTTATGTTTTGCTGAGTGTGAATAAAACACTGAAGTTTGATTTACAACCTGGTTCCTTGCCTCTATACTGCGTCCACTAACCTGTCTACCAGAGCAAATCCCCACAAAATAAATTTTATATATATATATATATATATATATATATATATATAATGGAAAAAAATCGGACAGCACTCCAGACGGTTTCATCAGTAAAGCAAGTGTCTTTAATCACCCATGTGGTGGCAGCAAAAAAGCAACGTTTCGGCTCTACATGAGCCTTTCTCAAGGCTTGAGAAAGGCTCATGTAGAGCCGAAACGTTGCTTTTTTGCTGCCACCACATGGGTGATTAAAGACACTTGCTTTACTGAAGAAACCGTCTGGAGTGCTGTCCGATTTTTTTTCCATTGTCTACTAGTGGGTAAGCTCCAGTTACCGTGCTCGGACTCTGCACCCGCTTTTTGTTTCACTAGTGGTGCTGCCGGTAGATTTTCATATTATATATTATATATATATATATATCCTAGTAGAAGGACCCGGCTTTGCACAGGTATATTTCATCTATTTAATTTAATATTTGTGTGTGTCGTTAAAAGATATCGACACTATCCACTATAACAGTGACATCTACAGTACCCCGCCCCTTAACAGTGACCTTCAAAGCAGCCTGCTCCTTTAACAGTGAATTTCATAGCCCCCCACCCCCTTGACAGTGACATCCACAGGGGCCCGCCCCCTTAATAGTGACCTCTATATCACCCGCCCCTTAACTCTGACCATAGTTTACAGTCCTCTTAACTGACCTCCACCATTCCTGACCCCCTTAACAGAGACCTCCACAGCGACTGCCCTTTAATAGTGACTGCCACAGTACCCCGCTCCCTTCACAGTGACCTCCACTGTAACCCACTGCCCCTTTAATAGTGGCCTCCACAGTCCCCTCCTTCCTTAACAGTGACCTCCACAGTGCTGCCCCTTTATTAGTGACCTCCACAGTTCCCTGTCTCGTTAACAGTAATTTCAACATTAACCCGCCCCCTTAACAGTGACCTCCACAGAGCTCCTTTCCTTTAAAATGTGACCTCCGCAACACCCTGCCCCTTAACACTGACCTAGCGGACCGTCCCCTTAACTGTGACCTCCACCGTTCCCTGCCCCCCTAACAGTGACCTCCACAGCATCCCGCCCCCTTAAGTGACCCGCACAGCATCCCGCCCCCTTAACAGTGACCTGCACAGCGACCACCCCTTTATTAGTGACCTCCACAGTACCCCATCTCCTTAACAGTGATTTCCACAACACCCTACCCTCTTAACAGTGGCCTTTACAGCAATTTGCCGCTTAACCCTGACCTCCATAGCGGACCGTCCCCTTAACTGTGACCTCCACAGAAGCCTGCCCCTAAGGTGGTCAGAGGTCTGGTTTTAGGCTGGACAGTCCGGCTTGCAGACTCCCGGTCCTCTGTCCGGCGCAAGGCCTGGACGGACACAGGGATGTGCTTTCGAACAGCTCATTCTCAGACAGCAGCACTGTGCTGTCTGAGCATAAACTGCAGGGAGAAAAATCACCCTCCCATCCCTGCTGTTGACAGAAGTTGATTTTTACCTTCATTTTTTTCAATCCCCATCGGCTGCGGAGTGGTAGGCGGCGTGGCCTAACCAGGTCGGGGCGTGGCTTAGTAGTACCTGGGGGCAGTGTTTTTAAGTCCATCTACCTGCCCCCTTAACGGTGACCTCCACAGCACTCCGCTCCCTTAACGGTGTCATCTGCAGCGCCCTGCCCCTTTAAAGATGACCTACAGCAGTGAAGAAAGATGGCTGGGTTGTTATGGAAACCTGGTGTAAAACTGTGTGTCTGTGGAGACTAAGGACCTACGAACTTCTATTGGCTGATAAGGATAATGTGACCAGGCTTCTATTGGCTAATGCATTTTTGGTGGGAATATCTCATGAAGGGTACGCCCTAGAGAGCTGAGACCAGGTCTAAAACCTTCCTGGACACCTGATGTACCTGTGTGCCAAATTTCGTGATTGTAAATGCAACGGTGCGGATTCCTTTAGCAGACATACATACACACATACACTCGGTTTTATATATTTGATATTTAGAGACATACAGATGACCCCCATAGTCCTGAATCCCGCAGTGAGTGAGTGAAAAAAATCGTTGGGCCCCCGAAGCCATGGGGCCGAAGCAGGTCGTCGGGCCCCCGAAGCCATGGGGCCGAAGCAGGTCGTCGGGCCCCCGAAGCCATGGGGCCGAAGCAGGTCGTCGGGCCCCCGAAGCCATGGGGCCGAAGCAGGTCGTCGGGCCCCCGAAGCCATGGGGCCGAAGCAGGTCGTCGGGCCCCCGAAGCCATGGGGCCGAAGCAGGTCGTCGGGCCCCCGAAGCCATGGGGCCGAAGCAGGTCGTCGGGTCCCCGAAGCCATGGATCAACATGGATCGATCAACATGGATTATTAGGAAATTAGGGAAGCAGGTATTTGTGCGATACATAAGGGCCAAATCAGCCTAGATGCACAGATGGACAACCAACCAGGCAATCAGCCCAGCAGGTTTGAAAACACTCGGGCCCCCTGAAGCCATGGGGCCGAAGCAGTCGTCGGGCCCCCGAAGCCATGGGGCCAAGTTTTTTTTTTTTAAGAATTATAACTGAAAAGTGACATGAATAAGGTGCACGTGAATTAAACCATGAGCCTGACCGATGTGGCAGGCGATACCCAAGATAAACTACGTGGCCTGAATAACATGCAAGGCGAAATATCGTTAGGAACGAGACCTGACCGACGTGGAAGGTGACCCCAATAGTTCAACTGCATGACCTAAAAAGACGAAGGGAAACGTGACAGAAAATGGAGATAATAACGGACATTAACTAAAATTAATAACATAAGCTGGCAAGCAGGTAAAGATATGAGTCATTCAAAAGCATAGCTGCACAGGTGGACAGACAACCATTGGTCAGACCCCTGAAGCCATGGGGCTGAAGCAACCACCATGGGGCCGGGCAGCCGCCGGGATGCGAACCTTAGAATTAAGGACGGCTGGGGAAAAGATTGGGCTTTAACCCAACGGGTTTAGTAAGCAACCGGGACTCGATAACCTAGAAAGACAAAGACATGGACTCGCATAACCATGACCCCCTCCAACAGAAACCTGGGACACTAACCAGCCTACAACCATGTCGTACCCTTAACAAACAAAACATGAAAAAACCTCATGGGGCCCCCGGAGCCATGAGGCCTGATCAGTCATAGGGCCCCCGAAGCCAGAGGGATGACGTTGTGGTGACGATAAATAAAACGTAAGCCGGACCTGATGGCATATGAAGCGACTTGAATGATTGGATTGGCTAGAAGGTGGCCTAAGGAACATGACTGCCAACAGGCGTTAAAAATATGGACATTAGTAATCCGAAGCGTGTGCGTACATAAAACACTAACCACCGCAAACCATAAACGTAAACATGAAATGCCTGGGGCATTGCAAGTTCACTAAGAGAAGTCTCTTATCGTGACAAACGAACAGCTTGTGAAAACATAGCAGGAAACGTACTCCTATCGGCCCACTGACCTCCGCTGAGGAGCTGTTTGGTGAACTGGGGCAGGAGACCAGTCTGAGTAAATACGAACCAGAAGTAAAAGGAGACCAGTCTGAGTGATTATGAACCAGGATTAAACAGAAACTAGGCCTATGGAATGTAACAGACCACCGAGGAAGGGAACGTAAACCTGAAAAGAACGCAGTTATGTTTGTCAGGAGAGAGGTACCAGAGCGGTGGGTGCAGACTGCCCCGGTGAGATTGAGCAAAACCATGATGTAGCAATAAACAGGAGAATGCAGCTTTAGTGGGAGCAGAGTACAACACATGATGTAGCAACAAATGGGTAAATGCAGCTTTGGATGTGAGTGGTACCTAAAAACATGGTATAGGCGCAGCTCTGAGTATGGGTAGCGCATGAAAAGCATGGTATAAAGCAGACGTATAAATGCAACCTGAAAGTGAGCAGAGTATTGACGTGATGCGAAAGCAGACATGTGGACGCAGCTCTAGTAGTAAAAGGAGTATAGGACAAGATGTGAAAAGCAGACATGCGGACGCAGCTTTGGATGTGAACGGAATATTAACTTGATGTGACCGCAGACATGGAAAGCGGCTTTGGTGAGTGGGGTATACAACCTGGTGTAGCAGTAGAAGTGTGAACACAACTTTGGGTATAAGCAGAGCATGAAAATTGGTATAAACGCAGCTCTGGTTGTGAGTGGAGCAAGGTGGGAACACCAGGGTGGTGCGTCCAGAGCATGAAAACGGAGTAACAGTAGCAGCTATGGCTGTAAGCCGAGTATACAACATGTAATAACAGGCATGTAATACGGATCCGGCTGTCAGCTGGGGACGGAATGAGATGTAACAGCCAACAGGTGAGCGCAGCTTGAATGTGAGACCAATCTGAGTGAATACGAACCAAGAGTAGAAACGTGCAGTACAGTGAAGACGTGCGGATGCAGCATAAGACATTAAATAAAAGCTGAAAGTGTAAATGCCGCTCAGGATAACAGCGGAGCATGAAAGTGTGAGATTGTGGATAAGCTCTGTCTGTATATTTATGTTTAAATTATACTGGAGCTGTCATTTGGCATTCCGGGCACTAGAGGCCGCTGTTTTGCAGCACAGGCAGCATGCTTCTGGGTGAACCAGTAAGTGTTGATCTGACATGGTGGAAGGATTGTGCTGTGAGGGGCTGAATCCGATTCCATCCTGGCTTGCAGATGTCCGGCAGTGAATGGACACTCAAAGGAGGGAGAGTATCTGCTGTCCCCTGTCTGGATCCAGCACTTTGAAAGAGAGGTTGTCCCAGGAAGACCAGTTCCAGTGTATGGACAGAAAACCTTAGCATCAAGCAAGGCCGCACGGTTGCTGAGAGCTTGGTGGCCATCCTGGGTAAGCGGCATCCTAGGGCCCAGAACGGACGCAGGTCAGTACTCCTGATTACCAATTGTACTTCACTGTTTGGCGCCTAAAGTAACAGAGACTAGCCTAGGCCTTGTATTAGCTAGTTAGATAGGGTTATAGCTTTGTTAGGCCTTACTGTACTGGACTGCAGCGCAGTAATTGACTTGCAGGCTCTGCTGCGTCTGCCACCGGTTAGGTGTGTCTTCTATAGCGGCACAGTACGACTTGTAGGCTCTGCTGTGTACGCCAGCAGGCTAGGCCTGTCCCTCAGACAGGGACGGTGACTGTGGGCCTGGGGTATTACTTATACTGTTTGTACTTGTGTTAATACTGTTTCCAAAGTAAAGTTTATATTCTTGCATATAAAGCTGGTGTCAGTGTTGCTTCCATGTCTGTGACTTTGCTGTATCCTGGGGAGCCCACCCCGATACACTGCTTACGAAAGTGAAATACATGAAGTTTAAAGATGGTGGTAGTGGGGGGAAAAGGGGGGGGGGGGGAGACACATGGCAAGGAACAGCTACAGCAAAAGGCCCAAACAATAAACACTGCGTCCGATCTCCAAACATGACGTCACGTGCAGCCCCGGTAACTCTTACTTAAGCCGGTTTGCTGTAAATAAACTTTTCATACGAGACGAACGAAGCAAAGTGAAACGTGTAAGATTTATAGGAACCAACTCTTATTACCAACAAACAAAAATGAAAAGCAAATGGAAGTATTTAGGCCCAAACGAGCAAACCTGAGGTAGCAGATTCTGAGGCGAAGCCTCCCGTTCGCTAGCAAAGTCGGATCTGACCTGCCTGGAGACGGCCCCAGCCCAACCTACTTACGTAGTATGGCGCGTGCATTCTAAGGTAGCAGAGAGCAAAATAACAAGCTCCATGCTGCAAAGAAAGAATCCTACCACCAGAGAACCTAGTGTGCTAATGACACTCAGCGGCAGCTGTGCACCTGAAAACACACACCTGTGAGTGAGGGTGTGGCTCGTATATGAAGAGCCTCCGCCCCGCCCACAAATGCAGGCTGACTAATCAGCCTTACCAACATATATATATACATACACACACACACACACACACACACAGTATCTCATAAAAAAATATACAGTGGGATGCGAAAGTTTGGGCAACCTTGTTAATCGTCATGATTTTCCTGTATAAATCGTTGGTTGTTACAATAAAAAATGTCAGTTAAATATATCATATAGGAGACACACACAGTGATATTTGAGAAGTGAAATGAAGTTTAACCCCTTAAGGACACAGGGCGTACAGGTACGCCCTTGTGCCCTGGTACTTAAGGACACAGGGCGTACATGTACGCCCTGTGCATTTTCGATCACTGCCGTGCGGCTGGCAGTGATCGGAACCCGGTGCCTGCTCAAATCATTGAGCAGGCACCTAGGCTAAATGCGCGGGGGGGTCCCGTGACCCCCCCATGTCAGCGATCGCGGCAAACCGCAGGTCAATTCAGACCTGCGGTTTGCTGCGATATCTGCAGTTTATGATCCCCGCGGTCCCTGACCGCGGGGATCAGAAACTTTAGGATTCAAAACGTTGTCCAGTATTCCTCCCCCTGCACCCCTGAGTTATTTGGGCACGGTGGGAGGTGCAGGGGGAGGGTTGCGGGCGGTGCGGGAGGCGGGCGGTGCGGTAGGCGGGATCGCGATCCCCGCCCGCCTCCCATTGCGTAATCGTTGGCGTCTAGTGGGTATACCAGGGTGCCAGCACATTGCTGGCACCCTGGTATAAACGGCTGACATCGGTGATGCGATGTCAGCCGTTTAACCCTTTCCATACAGCGGTCCGTACGGACCGCTGTATGGAAAAGGTTAACAGCTCAGGGAGCTCCCTCCCTCTCCCATCGGGGGGCTGCTGTGCCTTTGCAGTCCCCCGAATGGAGAGGGAGAGAGCTTTCAGGCAGCCCCCCAAGCCCCGTCCTTACCCTTCCCCGTCTGCGCAGTTCTGAACACTACTGAGCAGACGGGGAAGGTTCCCATGGCAACAGGACGCCTTCTCAGGCGTCCTGCTGTCCATGGTTCTGAACAGATCTGTGCTGAAAGCATAGATCTGTTCAGACAAAGTGTAAGTAAAATACAGTACAGTACAATATATATTGTACTGTACTGTATTATGCAGACATCAGACCCACTGGATCTTCAAGAACCAAGTGGGTCTGGGCCAAAAAAAAGTGAAAAAAGTGAAAATAAAGTAAAAATCAAAAAACACATTTATCACTGATTAAAAATGAAAAAAATAAAATTCCCTACACATGTTTGGTATCGCCGCGTCCGTAACGACCTGATCTATAAAACGGTAATGTTACTTTACCCGAACGGTGAACGCCATAAAAATAAAAAATTAAAACTATGATGAAATTGGAATTTTGCCCACCTTACTTCCCAAAAAAGGTAATAAAAGTGATCAAAAAAGTCGCATCTACGCCAAAATTGTAACAATCAAACTGTTATCTCATCCCGCAAAAATCATACCCTACCCAAGATAATCGCCCAAAAACTGAAAATGTTATGGCTCTTAGACTATGGAAACACTAAAACATGATTTCTTTTGTTTCAAAAATGAAATCATTGTGTAAAACTTACATAAATAAAAAAAAGTATACATATTAGGTATCGCCGCGTCCGTATTGACCGGCTCTATAAAAATATCACATGACCTAACCCCTCAGATGACCACCGTAAAAAAATAAAAATAAAAACGGTGTAAAAAATGCCATTTTTTGTCATCTTCCGTCACAAAAAGTGTAATAGCAAGCAATCAAAAAGTCATGTGCACCCCAAAATAGTGCCAATCAAACCGTCATCTCATCCCACAAAAAATGAGACCCTACTTAAGATAATCGCCCAAAAATTGAAAAAACTATGGCTCTTAGACTATGGAGACACTAAAACATTTTTTTTGTTTTAAAAATGAAATTATTGTGTAAAACGTACATAAATAAAAAAAATTGTATACATATTGGGTATCACCGCGTCCGTGACAACCTGCTCTATAAAATTACCACATGATCTAACCTGTCAGATGAATGGTGTAAATAACAAAAAAAAAAACGGTGCCAAAAAAGCAATTTCTTGTTACCTTGCCGCACAAAAAGTGTAATATAGAGCAACCAAAAATCATATGTACCCTAAACTTGTACCAACAAAACTGCCACCCTATCCCGTAGTTTCTAAAATGGGGTCACTTTTTTGGAGTTTCTACTCTAGGGGTGCATCAGGGGGGCTTCAAATGGGACATGGTGTCAAAAAAACCAGTCCAGCAAAATCTGCCTTCCAAAAACCGTATGGCATTCCTTTCCTTCTGCGCCCTGCCGTGTGACCGTACAGCGGTTTACGACCACATATGGGGTGTTTCTGTAAACTACAGAATCAGGGCCATAAATAATGAGTTTTGTTTGGCTGTTAACCCTTGCTTTGTAACTGGAAAAAAAATATTAAAATGGAAAATCTGTCAAAAAAGTGAAATTTTGAAATTGTGTCTCTATTTTCCATTAAATCTTGTGCAACACCTAAAGGGTTAACAAAGTTTATAAAATCAGTTTTGTATACCTTGAGGGGTGTAGTTTCTTAGATGGGGTAACTTTTATGGAGTTTCTACTCTAGGGGTGCATCAGGGGGGCTTCAAATGGGACATGGTGTCAAAAAACCAGTCCAGCAAAATCTGCCTTCCAAAAACCGTATGGCATTCCTTTCCTTCTGCGCCCTGCCGTGTGCCCGTACAGCGGTCTACAGCCACATATGAGGTGTTTCTGTAAACTACAGAATCAGGGCCATAAATATTGAGTTTTGTTTGGCTGTTAACCCTTGCTTTGTAACTGGAAAAAAAATATTAAAATGGAAAATCTGCCAAAAAAGTGAAATTTTGAAATTGTATCTCTATTTTCCATTAAATCTTGTGCAACACCTAAAGGGTTAACAAAGTTTATAAAATCAGTTTTGTATACCTTGAGGGGTGTAGTTTCTTAGATGGGGTAACTTTTATGGAGTTTCTACTCTAGGGGTGCATCAGGGGGCTTCAAATGGGACATGGTGTCAAAAAACCAGTCCAGCAAAACCTGCCTTCCAAAAACCAAACGGCGCACCTTTCACTCTACGCCCCGCTGTGTGGCCGTACAGTAGTTTACGGCCACATATGGGGTGTTTCTGTAAACGGCAGAGTCAGGGCAATAAAGATACAGTCTTATTTGGCTGTTAACCCTTGCTTTGTTAGTGGAAAAAATGGGTTAAAATGGAAAATTAGGCAATAAAATGAAATTCTCAAATTTCATCCCCATTTGCCAATAACTCTTGTGCAACACCTAAAGGGTTAACAAAGTTTGTAAAATCAGTTTTGAATACCTTGAGGGGTGTAGTTTATAGAATGGGGTCATTTTTGGGTGGTTTCTATTATGTAAGCCTCGCAAAGTGACTTCAGAGCTGTAGTGGTCCCTAAAAATTGGGTTTTTGTAAATTTCTGAAAAATTTCAAGATTTGCTTCTAAACTTCTAAGCCTTGTAACATCCCCAAAAAATAAAATATCATTCCCAAAATAATTCAAACATGAAGTAGACATATGGGGAATGTAAAGTCATCACAATTTTTAGGGGTATTACTATGTATTACAGAAGTAGAGAAACTGAAACTTTGAAATTGGCTAATTTTTCCAAATTTTTGGTAAATTTGAAATTTTTTTATGCAAAAAAAAATATTTTTTTTAACTTTTTTTTACCAGTGTCATGAAGTACAATATGTGACGAAAAAACAATCTCAGAATGGCCTGGATAAGTCAAAGCGTTTTAAAGTTATCATCACTTAAAGTGACACTGGTCAGATTTGCAAAAAATGGCCTGGTCCTAAGGTGTAAAAAGGCTGTGTCCCTAAGGGGTTAATGGATTTACAGAACGTGTGCTATAATTGTTTAAACAAAATTAGTCAGGTGCATAAATTTGGGCACTGTTGTCATTTTATTGATTCCAAAACCTTTAGAACTAATTATTGGAACTCAAATTGGCTTGGTAAGCTCAGTGACCCCTGACCTACATACACAGGTGAATCCAATTATGAGAAAGAGTATTTAAGGGGGTCAGTTGTAAGTTTCCCTCCTCTTTTAATTTTTTGTGAAGAGTAGCAACATGGGGGTCTCAAAACAACTCTCAAATGACCTGAAGACAAAGAATGTTCACCATCATGGTTTAGGGGAAGGATACAGAAAGCTGTCTCAGAGATTTCCGCTGTCTGTTTCCACAGTTAGGAACATATTGAGGAAATGGAAGACCACAGGCTCAGTTCAAGTTAAGGCTTGAAGTGGCAGACCAAGAAAAATCTCGGATAGACAGAAGCGGCGAATGGTGAGAACAGTCAGAGTCAACCCACAGACCAGCACCAAAGACCTACAACATCATCTTTCTGCAGATGGAGTCACTGT
Source organism: Bufo gargarizans (assembly GCF_014858855.1). Classification (NCBI taxonomy): domain Eukaryota; kingdom Metazoa; phylum Chordata; class Amphibia; order Anura; family Bufonidae; genus Bufo; species Bufo gargarizans. The sequence goes on from NC_058081.1 coordinate 561,082,053, forward strand.
GCATCGTTCAACCATTCGGTACACTTTACACAAGGAGATGCTGTATGCGAGAGTGATGCAGAGGAAGCCTTTTCTCCGCCCACAGCACAAAAAGTGCCGCTTGAGGTGGGCTAAAGCACATTCGGACAAGCCAGCTTCATTTTGGAATAAGGTGCTGTGGACTGATGAAACTAAAATTGAGTTATTTGGCCATAAGAAGGGGCGTTATGCATGGAGGAAAAAGAACACAGCATTCCAAGAAAAACACCTGCTACCTACAGTAAAATATGGTGGTGGTTCCATCATGCTGTGGGGCCGTGTGGCCAGTGCAGGGACTGGGAATCTTGTCAAAGTTAAGGGGCACATGGATTCCACTCAGTATCAGCAGATTCTGGAGACCAATGTCCAGGAATCAGTGACAAAGCTGAAGCTGCGCCGGGGCTGGATCTTTCAACAAGACAACGACCCTAAACACTGCTCAAAATCCACTAAGGCGTTTATGCAGAGGAACAAGTACAATGTTCTGGAATGGCCATCTCAGTCCCCAGACCTGAATATAATAGAAAATCCGTGGTGTGACTTAAAGAGAGCTGTCCATGCTCGGAAGCCATCAAACCTGAATGAACTAAATATGTTTTGTAAAGAGGAATGGTCCAAAATACCTTCAACCAGAATCCAGACTCTCATTGGAACCTACAGGAAGCATTTAGAGGCTGTAATTTCTGCAAAAGGAGGATCTACTAAATATTGATTTCATTTCTTTTTTGTGGTGCCCAAATTTATGCACCTGCCTAATTTTGTTTAAACAATTATAGCACACTTTCTATGAATCCAATAAACTTCATTTCACTTCTCAAATATCACTGTGTGTCTCCTATATGATATATTTAACTGACATTTTTTTATCGTAACAACCAACGATTTATAAAGGAAAATCATGATGATTAACAAGGTTGCCCAAACTTTCGCATCCCACTGTATATATACACCCCTGACATTTTAGTAAATATTTTATTCTATCTTGGGACAGCACTGAAGATATGACACTTTGATACAATGTAAAGTAGTCAGTGTACAGCTTGTATAACAGTGTAAATTTGATGTGCCCTCAAAACACTAACACACAGCTATTAACCCCCTTAAGGACCCTGGGATTTTCCATTTTTTTTGGCGTTTTTCTTTTTTCACTCCTTGCCTTCCCATAGTCCTAACTTTTTTATTTTTCCATTCACATAGCCTTATGAGGGCTTATTTTTTGCGGGACAAGTTGTACTTTCTGATGGTACCATCTATGGTTGCATACCATGTAGTAGGGAGCTGGAAAAAAATTCAAAATGGGGTAGAATTGGGAAAAAACACAATTCTGATAAAGGTTTTTATTTTTATTTTTTTACACTGTACACTATTGACCTGTCATCTTCATTCTCCAGGTCAGTACGGTTCCAACGATACCACACTTGTATAATTTTTCTTGTGTTTTAATACTGATTTTTTTTTAAACCTTTTGAGGAAATATTTTATTTTTTTCAAAACCATATTCTGACCCCTATAACATTTTTGTAGCTATGTGTACGGGGCTGTGTGAGGGCTTATTTTTTACGGGACCATCTGTTCTTTTCAGCGATACCAATTTTAAGTGTGTGCGACTTTTTGATCACTTTTTATAAAAAAAATTACTGGGTAGTTAAAGTGACAAAAAAATGCCAAATTGGCAGTTAATTTTTTTCCCCCTGCTATGCCATTTGCTGTATGCCATTAATATTGTTATATTTTAATAGTATGGGCATTTTTACATGCGGCGATGCCCATGATAGTTATTTTTTTTATTGTATTTTTGTTTTTATTTTAATAAAGGAAAGTTGGGTGATTTGAACATTTTTTTTTTTTTAATTTGTAAAAGCTTTTTTTTTTTACTTTTTTTTAAGTCACCTTGGGTGACGATAACTAGCCTTCATTGAAGACTTCATTTGCACTATATCAATACAAGGCTGCCACCTAGTGGCCTGTATTGATATATACATCTAATTGACTCTGAAGCCTGCTTGAGGCTTCGGTCAATTAGCGCAAGGTAACAGATTCCCCAGTTCCCAGCCAGGGAAAGCTGTTACCAGACCGGAAGCGCGCGACTTCCAGTTCTGGTCTACACAGATTCTGTGGTCAAATTTGACCATGGCATCTGAAGGGTAAGATATATGCGATCAGATTTAAAATAGCAGAAACCCCACTGCTAAGGCGCCCACTGCACGTATGAGCATGTGCCATGTTTAGGGATCGGACCCAAAACGTACAGCTATGGTTCCTTAAAGGGTTAATGTCTAAACCGCTGGCAACAAAAGTGAGCATATACTTTAGTGAAAATGGCCAAATTGTGCCCAATTAGTCATTTCCCTGCCCGGTGTCATGTGACTTGTTAGTGTTACAAAGTCTCAGATGTGAATGGGGAGCAAGTGTGTTAAATTTGGCGTTATCGCTTTCAAACTCTCTCATACTGATCACTGGAAGTTCAACATGGCACCTCATGGCAAAGAACTCTCTGAGGATCTGAAAAAAAGAATTGTTGCTCTACATAAAGATGGCCTAGGCTAGTGACGGCTGACCTCCGGCACTCCAGCTGTAGTGAAACTACAACTCCCAGTATGCTCCATTCATTTCTATGGAGTTCTGAGAACAGCCAAGGCAGAGTACATCTTGAGAGTCTTAGTTTTACCACAGCTGGAGTGCCGTAGGTTAGCCATCACAGGCCTAGGCTATAAGAAGATTGCCAACACCCTGACACTGAGCTGCAGCACAGTGGCCAAGACCATACAGCGGTTTAACAAGACAGGTTCCACTCAGAACAGGCCTTGCCGTGGTCGACCAAAGAAGTTGAGTGCACATGCTCAGTGTCAAATCCAGGGGTTGTCTTTTCAAAATAGACGTATGAGTGCTGCCATGTGAAGAGTGGGAGAAGAGGGTTGCATTGACAATCCAACACAATGGGTAGCACATTGAACACATTTTATAAGTGGTCAGACACTTGTAAATAACTCATGAAAGATTAAAGTTACGTTAAAACCAAGCACACCATTGTTTTTCTTGTGAAATTCCCAATAAGTTTGATGTGTCACATGACCTTCTTCCTATTGAAAAAACAAAAGTTGGATTCAAAATGGCCGACTTCAAAATGGCCGCCATGGTCACCACCCATCTTGAAACGTTTTCCCCCTCACATATACTAATGTGCCACAAACAGGAAGTTAATATCACCAAATATTCCCATTTTATTAAGGTGTATCCATATAAATGGCCCACCCTGTATATACATATATATATATATATATATATATATATATATATATATATATATATATATATATATATTTATATACAGTACAGACCAAAAGTTTGGACACACCTTCTTATTCAAAGAGTTTTCTTTATTTTCATGACTATGAAAATTGTAGATTCACACTGAAGGCATTAAAACTATGAATTAACACATGTGGAATTATATACTTATCAAAAAAGTATGAAACAACTGAAAATATGTCATATTCTAGGTTTTTCAAAGTTAGCCACCTTTTGCTTTGATTACTGCTTTGCACACTCTTGGCATTCTCTTGATGAGCTTCATGAAGTAGTCACCAGAAATGGTCTTCCAACAGTCTTGAAGGAGCTCCCAGAGATGCTTAGCACTTGTTGGCCTCTTTGCCTTCACTCTGCGGTCCAGCTCACCCCAAACCATCTCGATTGGGTTAAGGTCCGGTGACTGTGGAGGCCAGGTCATCTGGCGTAGCACCCCATCACTCTCCTTCATGGTCCAATAGCCCTTAGGCCGCCTGGAGGTGTGTTTGGCGTCATTGTCCTGTTGAAAAATAAATGATGGTCCAACTAAACGCAAACCGGATGGAATAGCATGCCCCTGCAAGATGCTGTGGTAGCCATGCTGGTTTAGTATGCCTTCAATTTTGAATAAATCCCCAACAGTGTCACCAGCAAAGCACCCCCACACCATCACACCTCCTCCTCCATGCTTCACGGTGGGAACCAGGCATGTAGAGTCCATCCGTTCACCTTTTCTGCGTCGCACAAAGACACGGTAGTTGGAACCAAAGATCTCAAATTTGGACTCATCAGACCAAAGCACAGATTTCCACTGGTCTAATGTCTATTCCTTGTGTTCTTTAGCCCAAACAAGTCTCTTCTGATTGTTGCCTGCAGATATTCTACCATGAAGGCCTGATTCACACAGTCTCCTCTTAACAGTTGTTCTAGAGATGTGTCTGCTGCTAGAACTCTGTGTGGCATTGACCTGGTCTCTAATCTGAGCTGCTGTTAACCCGCGATTTCTGAGCTGCTGTTAACCCGCGAGGCTGGTGACTCGGATGAACTTATCCTCCGCAGCAGAGGTCACTCTTGGTCTTCCTTTCCTGGGGCGGTCCGCATGTGAGCCAGTTTCTTTGTAGCGCTTGATGGTTTTTGTGACTGCACTTGTAAAGTAATGATGGCCACTCGTTTTTCTTTACTTAGCTGCAAATTCTAACAGTCTATTCAGTAGGACTATCAGCTGTGTATCCACCTGACTTCTCCACAATGCAACTGATGGTCCCAACCCCATTTATAAGGCAAGAAATCCCACTTATTAAACCTGACAGGGCACACCTGTGAAGTGAAAACCATTTCAGGTGACTACCTCTTGAAGCTCATCAAGAGAATGCCAAGAGTGTGCAAAGCAGTAATCAAAGCAAAAGGTGGCTACTTTGAAGAACCTAGAATATGACATATTTTCAGTTGTTTCACACTTTCTTGTTATGTATATAATTCCTCATGTGTTAATTCATAGTTATGATGCCTTCAGTGTGAATCTACAATTTTCATAGTCATGAAAATAAAGAAAACTCTTTGAATGAGAAGGTGTGTCCAAACTTTTGGTCTGTACTGTATATATATATACATACTGCAGGACTACCACTTGTGTGTGTGTGTGTGTGTGTGTATAGATAGATAGATATCTCACTTGGTAGTCCTGCGGTATATATTTATCTATCTATTCATCTATTACTAGGGTAGTCTTGCAGTATAGAAATCTATTACTAGGTGTAGTCCTGCAGTGTAAATATAATATGTATAGTATATATTAGTACTGACTCCAGCAGTGTGTGTGTGTGTGTATATATATATATATATATATATAGTAATCTATATATATGTATAGTCCTTCATGACATATCTATTACTAGGGGTAGTCCTGCGGTGTAAATTATATACATACAGTCATGTGAAAAAATTAGGACACCCTTTGAAAGCATGTGGTTTTTTGTAACATTTTTAATAATAGGTTATTTCCTCTCCGTTTCAACAATACAGAGAGATTAAAGTAATCCAACTAAACAAAGAAAACTGAAGAAAAGTCTTTTCAAGATCTTCTGTAAATGTCATTCTACAAAAATGCCTATTCTAACTGAGGAAAAAGATAGGACACCCTTGCCCCTAATAGCGAGTGTTACCTCCTTTGGCTGAAATAACTGCAGTGAGACGGTTCTTGTAGCCATCTACCAGTCTTCGACATCGGTCTGAGGAAATTTTACCCCACTCCTCAATGCAGAACTTTTTCAGCTGTGAGATGTTTGAGGGGTTTCTTGCACGTACAGCCCTTTTCAAGTCACCCCACAGCATCTCAATGGGATTCAAATCTGGACTTTGACTTGGCCATTCCAGGACTCTCCATTTCTTCTTTTTCAGCCAATCTTTGGTTGATTTACTAGTATGTTTTGGGTCATTGTCATGTTGCATGGTCCAGTTCCGCTTCAGCTTTAATTTTCTAACTGATGGTCTCACATGTTCTTCAAGCACCTTCTGATACACAGTAGAATTCATCGTGGATTCTATGATGGTGAGCTGACCAGGTCCTGCTGCAGCAAAGCAGCCCCAAACCATGACACTTCCACCTCCATGCTTCACAGTTGGTATGAGGTTCTTTTCTTGGAATGCTGTGTTTGGTTTACGCCAAACATGTCCTCTGCTGTTGTGTCCAAATAATTCAATTTTGGACTCATCTGTCCAAAGAACATTATTCCAGAAGTCCTGGTCTTTGTCAACTTTATCTCTGGCAAATGTCAGTCTGGCCTCGATGTTTCTCTTGGAAAGCAAAGGTTTCCTCCTTGCACACCTCCCATGCAAGTTAAACTTGTACAGTCTCTTTCTGATTGTAGAGGCATGTACTTCTACATCAACAGTAGCCAGAGCCTGCTGTAGTTCTCGAGATGACACTTTAGGGTTTTTGGAGACCTCTTTTAGCATCTTGCGGTCTGCTCTTGGGGTGAACTTGCTGGGGCGACCAGTCCTGGGCATGTTGGCAGTTGTTTTGAAAGCCCTCCACTTGTAGACTATCTTCCGGACAGTGGAATGGCTGATTTCAAAATCTTTTGAGATCTTTTTAAATCCCTTCCCAGACTCATAGGCTGCTACAATCTTTTTTCTGAAGTCCTCTGACAGCTCTTTTGCTCTCACCATGGTGCTCACTCTCACTTCAACAGTCAGGAGCACACCAAACTAAATGTCTGAGGTTTAAATAGGGCAAGCCTCATTCAACATGCAGAGTAACGATCTACTAATTATGTGCACCTGGTGTGATATACCTGTGTGAGATCAGAGCCAATTTAAGAGGGAATACATGTGAGGGTGTTCTATCTTTTTCCTCAGTTAGAATAGGCATTTTTGTAGAATGACATTTACAGAAGATCTTGAAAAGACTTTTCTTCAGTTTTCTTTGTTTAGTTGGATTACTTTAATCTCTCTGTATTGTTGAAACGGAGATGAAATAACCTTTTATTAAAAATGTTACAAAAAACCACATGCTTTCAAAGGGTGTCCTAATTTTTTCACATGACTGTATATACACTGCAGAACTACCCCTAACAAAGGATTTATATACCACAGGACTACTCCTAGTGATATATTTATATACTGCAGAACTAGCTCTAATAATGTGTGTGTGTGTGTGTGTATATATATATATATATATATATATATACACAGGGAGTGCATAATTATTAGGCAAGTTGTATTTTTGAGGATTCATTTTATTATTGAACAACAACCATGTTCTCAATGAACCCAAAAAACTCATTAATATCAAAGCTGAATATTTTTGAAAGTAGTTTTTAGTTTGTTTTTAGTTTTAGCTATTTTAGGGGGATATCTGTGTGTGCAGGTGACTATTACTGTGCATAATTATTAGGCAACTTAACAAAAAACAAATATATACCCATTTCAATTATTTATGTTTACCAGTGAAACCAATATAACATCTCAACATTTACAAATATACGTTTCTGACATTCAAAAACAAAAACAAATCAGTGACCAATATAGCCACCTTTCTTTGCAAGGACACTCAAAAGCCTGCCATCCATGGATTCTGTCAGTGTTTTGATCTGTTCACCATCAACATTGCGTGCAGCAGCAACCACAGCCTCCCAGACACTGTTCAGAGAGGTGTACTGTTTTCCCTCCTTGTAAATCTCACATTTGATGATGGACCACAGGTTCTCAATGGGGTTCAGATCAGGTGAACAAGGAGGCCATGTCATTAGATTTTCTTCTTTTATACCCTTTCTTGCCAGCCACGTTGTGGAGTACTTGGACGCGTGTGATGGAGCATTGTCCTGCATGAAAATCATGTTTTTCTTACCTTGCAGACTTCTTCCTGTACCACTGCTTGAAGAAGGTGTCTTCCAGAAACTGGCAGTAGGACTGGGAGTTGAGCTTGACTCCATCCTCAACCCGAAAAGGCCCCACAAGCTCATCTTTGATGATACCAGCCCAAACCAGTACTCCACCTCCACCTTGCTGGCGTCTGAGTCGGACTGGAGCTCTCTGCCCTTTACCAATCCAGCCACGGGCCCATCCATCTGGCCCATCAAGACTCACTCTCATTTCATCAGTCCATAAAACCTTTGAAAAATCAGTCTTGAGATATTTCTTGGCCCAGTCTTGACGTTTCAGCTTGTGTGTCTTGTTCAGTGGTGGTCGTCTTTCAGCCTTTCTTACCTTGGCCATGTCTCTGAGTATTGCACACCTTGTGCTTTTGGGCACTCCAGTGATGTTGCAGCTCTGAAATATGGCCAAACTGGTGGCAAGTGGCATCTTGGCAGCTGCACGCTTGACTTTTCTCAGTTCATGGGCAGTTATTTTGCGCCTTGGTTTTTCCACACGCTTTTTGCGACCCTGTTGACTATTTTGAATGAAACGCTTGATTGTTCGATGATCACGCTTCAGAAGCTTTGCAATTTTAAGAGTGCTGCATCCCTCTGCCTGTCAAGTCCTTCTTTTGACCCATTTTGCCAAAGGAAAGGAAGTTGCCTAATAATTATGCACACCTGATATAGGGTGTTGATGTCATTAGACCACACCCCTTCTCATTACAGAGATGCACATCACCTAATATGCTTAATTGGTAGTAGGCTTTCGAGCCTATACAGCTTGGAGTAAGACAACATGCATAAAGAGGATGATGTGGTCAAAATACTCATTTGCCTAATAATTCTGCACTCCCTGTATATCTCGCATGACTACCACGATTAATCTGTATGAATTGTAAGGAACCGTACTCACTTGACCAGTGTACAGAAGCAGGGACACTCCAAAGTTCATCAAAGTCTTCTTTATTTAGGCTTTTCCAAATAAGTACAGCCGATAAATCTGGATCACAGCCGGGTCAAACAATCACCCACTGACAGTGTTACCTCACACTGACTACTTTCTTCCCCAGACTGAGACAAACCTAAGTCCAGCAGCAAGATTAAATAGAATCCCTGGACATGAGCATGTCCCAAGTCCCAGGACTGGAGCATGGGGAACAGGCACCCACCCAGCACATGTTCCCAGTAAAAGCTTGACCCGGACTAGCTGGAACCAGCTATGCTATCTATCATGGTGTCCACCAACTACCTTAGTGGACACCTAATCTAGGGGCTTTTACTCCACCAAGGCCGGGCACCTTGGTGACACGTTCACGGTGCAAACAAAACCCCTTTTAGAATGCTTCCTGCAGCATTCTGGGTGACACATAGCTCCCATCATAAATGACTCCTGTCACTGCCTCACAGAATGTATAGTCCTGCTTAGGAAACTTGCCTGCCTGACAGTCCTTCCGTCCACCTGAATGCTTGTCCGCATTTCTGGTACGTCCGCCCATCTGACCATGCACCTGACTGACTGCCTGCCTTTGTTGTCCACCTGTCTGATCATGTGTACACCCCTGTGAATGCCACAGCCAGATCCCAACAGCAGGTAGGGATCTACATGTTTTCAATTATGCAGGAAGTCTACTACTGCAGGGATGCTCAACCTGTGGCCCTCCAGCTGTTGCAAAACTACAACTCCCAGCATGCCTGAATAGGCTCTCCATGCATGCTGGGAGCTGTGGTTTTGCAACAGCTGGAGGGCCGCAGGTTGGGCATGCCTGTACTACTGCATATATAGTAGTTGTCCTGCATATAGGGCAGGGATGGCCAACCTGCGGCTCTCCAGCTGTTGTAAAACTACAACTCCCACCATGCCCTGCTGTAGGCTGATAGCTGTAGGCAGACTGGGCATACTGGGAGTTGTAGTTTTGCAACAGCTGGAGAGCCGCAGGTTGGCCATCCCTGATATAGGGCATATTTACTAGTATATGTGCAGGAGATCTACGATATATACAATATATGCAGGAGATCTACCATATATACAGTATACAGTGCAGATATAGGAGATAATCTGTATATATATAGTGTATATATAGTAGATCTCCTGCATATATATACACTATCTGTATATATACAATATCTCTAATGTATACTGTATGTATAGTACATCTACCTTATTTAGTGCATATATAGTAGTATATATGCAGGATATCTACTAAAGATAAACTATTTATACACTATATGCAGGATATCTACTATATATACTTTATATATTGTATATCTCCTTCTTTTAGTGCATATATAGTAGTATATGTGTAAGATATCTACTAAGTATACACTTTGGGGGAGATCTATCAAACTGGCATAAAGTAGAACTGGCTTAGTTTCCCATAGCAACCAATCAGATTCCACCATTCATTTTCCACAGCTCCTTTGGAAAATGAAAGGAGGAATCTGATTGGTTGCTATGGGCAACTAAGCCAGTTCTACTTTACAACAGTTTAATAAATTACCCCATATATGTATACACCAGACCTGGCATGGCAGACACTGAACAAATGCGCTATGCTGTACATAGCATTGTGTGTCTTATTTACTCACTAAATCGTCACACTATACTAATCTGTGTGGGAAAGGTGACAGTTCACTGTGCGAACTGCACACTAATATTATATTCAGAACAGAATGTTGTGACCACATGAGACCTGCCAGTAAATGAGACCTATATAATGCTTATAATGCCATTGTTCTGACTACCTTTATCAGCAGAAATATATATATCTGTTTACAAATAATGTACTTTCTACAGAATGGAGCGCTCAATATCTCTGAATAGAAAGTGATAGATCTGCTGATTACAAGTTGTAGCATACAAGCAGTCTGTATGTAAGTGGCTAATAGCTGTTCAAGGAGATACTGGAGCTATGAGCTATGTAACAGGATTTAGGGGAGAAGGGAAGGGGAGCAGAGCTGTGCTGGTGCATGTGAAATCAACAGACAGGAGAGAGGTCATGTGACCAGAGCAAAAGGAACACCCACAGAGCCTCACAGGAGAGGAGAAGAGTGAGTAAAAATCATGTGAGAGCATTTCTGAGAGCATGTGAAGCAAAGCTGATACCAGTAAACAAACAGGTCCAATTTTATTATGTGCTGCATTAGATATGGGTTTATTGATTTTCAACATTCAAAGGTATCCATAGCATTTATATTTGTATATTTAATGTAAGTGATCTAGCTTTCTTAGATGTATAAGTGGGGTCAGTAGACACAAAGGGGGTTATTTATCAAACCGGTGTTTAGTAGAACTTAGTTGGAAAATTAAAGTTGGAATCTGATTGGTTGCTATGGGCAACTAAAAGCCAGTTATAACTTACACCAGTTTGATAAATGACCTAAAAAAAATGTCTGCCTTGATTTTTCCATATGCCTTAAAGTTTTTGGGCAAGAAGGCTGAATACATTTTTACAATCAAATAATTCCTGTGGAAAATTAAAATCTTTAAACAATTGAAACTTTTCAATTTTGCATCCGCTCTCCACCATTGCTTCCCTGACAAACTGTTCATCAAGTGACAAAAGTGGAAGCTTTGCCTCTCCAACCCAGTAATATGAAGCTCCTATGTAATCAATAAAAATCAGATGTCCTCCTGGTTTGATCAGAGATACAACGTTCTTAAGAGAAATTTTAAAGTCTGTTAAAGTTTTGCAGGTACATATAAGGCAGCTGCAAACTAACACACAGTCAGCTAAAGGAAGAGAATTAGGATGTAGTGGGTTGCTCAAGGTGACATCAGACTTCATGAGAGAGACCATTCTTCTTATCTTCTCTTCCTTCCCCCTCAGAGTTGATCTAGGAGGAAAAGTGGGATTAAATTTCAGCAGTGGGATGATACAATTGGTTGAATCAGCTTTAAGAGTTTGTCTGACCCCCAAAGCAATTTTAATTTAGGTCCTGAAAGTGATTACCATTAAGAAAAAAAAAAATATATCATCTATTCATTGATATTCCTTTCCAGCATTGAGAGCCTCATCCCCACTGCTTCCGGTCCCCAATGGACTGGAAGTGTGACGCTCAGTCCATCGTCACATGAAATGCTGCAGCTTTTCACTGGACAGCAGTTATGTGTTACTTAGGGGCACGTCACTGCTGAAGCCAGTGAATGGCTGCAGTAGTGCACATGATTGATGGGACATCACAATTCCGGTCCTAAGGGGACCAGAAACAATGGGGATGAAACACCAGTGAATAGGTGAGTGCTTGTTTTCTTTATGCTAATCACTTTCAATACCAGAATTTCAAATTGCTATAGGGGTTCGGTTAAAAAGTTGGAACCAACTGCCCTCAATCAGTGTGAATTCAGGCTTAGGCAAGGTGCCCAATCAAAGTGATCAAAGTATTGATCTCAATATACACATCCTTTATGTCATCTGAGTATGGCTATTTGGACTCATGGCATTTACAGTTAGACTTCATTGGGACTATTGATCTCAATATATTCATTTTGTATGCCATTGGAATACAACTGTTTGGGTTCCCGATTGTTGTGGACTGTTTATCTTTGTGCCATTTTTGACAATCAATGGTGACAAATATCTATACATTAGGTGGTGATGATCTCTATCCCTTTGTCAGGTTATCCTTGGGGTCTCTAGGAGGTTCCTGATACAGGATCGCCCATATCAGGGTGGCTATTCTGTTTTTAGACAAGGGTCCAAGCTATCAGAAATAGATAATAGGGAGAGGTTCTCTTCCCTTACTCAAATCTGACTGATTCTGAAATTGTTACTCACACCAGGTGTTTATTGATATTTTCCTTCATATCAGAAGTTATGTTTTAATGTTGGTGGTTCTGAGAATAGATTTGATACAGAAAGTTGACCAATCAGCATAGCCACTGGTACTGTAACATGGCCATGATGGCTTCAATTCTGGTCTTAACATGGATGTTTCTCCCTCCTGGGTGTACCTACACTACTGGGAACAATAAGTGTGCCAAACCAAGAAAGCTGAATATACCTCCACCTCAGTTCAGAGCCCAGTAAAAAGACACTGCATGTGTCATTAGCTTCGAGGAGGCAGATATCTACAAATTCAGAGGTGAAAATCAGCAAAGTAGCATACTAGCATCCAAATAGGAGCCCCCCAAAATGCTGCTGCTACCAAGAAAAATACCATATCATTATTGTAACCGTAACATATCAGTGTAACACCATAGAGATGCTACATGACACCCACTATGGAAAAAAAAACATGGTGAATTGCATAGAAGAACACAGACAAGGGGTAATAAACATAAAGGGAACCTGTCACCTGGATTTGGGGTATAGAGCTGAGGACATGGGTTGCTAGATGGCCGCTAGCACATCCACAATACCCAGTCCCCATAGCTCTGTGTGCTTTTATTGTGTAAAAAAAACTATTTGATACATATGGAAATTAACATAAAAGAGTCATATCTTACTTGTGTAACCAGAGAAGAGTCATTTTTTTCAAGCTCTGACTCATCTCAGGTTAATTTGCATATGTATCAAATCGTTTTTTTTACACAATAAAAGCACACAGAGCTATGGGGACTGGGTATTGCGGATGTGCTAGCGGCCATCTAGAAACCCATGTCCTCAGCTCTATACACAAAATCCTGGTGACAGGTTCCCTATAAGCAGTGACTATGACATAGTGGGGGAAGGCACACACAGCCAGAAGCCTGTACTCATAGGGTACATATTAACCAAATTGAGTTACACAGAGTGGCAAAAGTGGACAATGGCTACACAGAGAGCTAGAGAAAGCACATAGTTATATAGTTAATATGGTTGAAAAAAGACATAACTCCATCAAGTTCAACCAAGGGATAGGTGGGGACGTGAATCCCAGAACGAAGTGAGACTCCGGTTTTTACACATTTTCATAAATATTAATATCATTTACTTTTAAGAATTCATCCAAGCCCTTTTTAAAACTGTCCACTGTTCCTGCTATGGCCACGTCCGGAAGAATTCTATTTCACAGATTCACAGTTCTTACAGTAAAGAGGCTTTGACGCTTCTGGAGACTGAACTTTTTCTTATCCTGTCGGAGGCACTGCCCCCTTGTCTATTGAGGGCATTTTACATGGAACAGTTTTCACCATATTTTTCACCACATGAATGATATCTGTTCTTCCAATATTACTGGTTTAAGAGCTCATGCGAATGCATTTTGAGTCCATGTCCAAAAAATGGGGATCAAACGTGGACCCGTTCATTTCTATGGGTCCCCAAAAAATGCAGTTGTCATCTGAGTGCAGTCCGCATACATGCGGCCATTCTGAAACTTATAGAATGTGTTCTATTCTTGTCCAGGACAAGTATAGGTAGTTCTATTAGCAAAATGCAGCATGCACACGTCCGGTATCCCTATTTTGCAGATCTGCAGTTTTCGGACCTTAAAAATACATACGGTCACGTGTATGAGGCCTAAGTGTTTGTTGCCTGTAAATCCACTGTGCTACCTTTTTAAAGAGTCTTTTGCCCAGGTCTCCTCCCCTTGAGGATTGATGGACCTACATATTGGCTACCACCGATACACGTTGCCAGATAAACTATGGTACTTCCTCATTTTTACAGTTGACAAATTTCCAGTTTAAATAATAAATCAAGTAAAGATACTTGTAAACTTCTTATGACCATTCAGAATAGAGCCACATGCTATGTAAGAGCCACTTCTGAAAATGTGCATTGTTCTGTTCGTCATATCTAACTCATAGGGGACTGATATGAACTATAGACCAGTCAGTCTCATAGATTTTCAGATTTCCCCCTCTGTGGTATGTGGTAGATTGACTACTGGACACCAGATGTCCAATATCCAGTTCAATGTATAGCAGATTGGTCGGCACCCCCAGTTGATAAGGTGGTGCTCAGTGGTACAAAAGGTAATTGAATCAAGTGTATCTGTCACAACCAGACAGCTGAGAAGCTCTGACAGAGGCCTTTCAGAACCTCCTCCTTGAGTTTCTGTGTTGTGGTATTCAGCTCCTCCTCTCGTTAGCCTCTCTCAGCTGTCATGTGTTGGACTAATTGCTTCCCTTTAAATTCTTCCCCAGAAGGCTTTTCTGGGCGGCTTATACTACTTCCTGGAGTGTGTGTGCACGCTGACTCTGTCCTCCTGTTTGCTTCTAAGCTAAGTGTTGTACCTTTATCTGTTATTTTCTGTTTGCTGGATCCCAGGTGACCCTGACTCCCTCCGTATCTTGTGTAGGGAGCCGGTGGTCGTGTCCCCTCACTATTGTAGGGTGCTCAGGGCTTTATAGTCAAGGTTCGTGGATATGCAAACCTCCACCATTCGGATCTTTGCATAGGCTGAGCAGCCAGGGAAAGTGCCAGGTCTTCTGCAGGGGTCTCCCTTGGTTCCTTAGTTTTTGGATCCAGCGAGTCGTTTATACATGTTGCTTTGCCTTGTTTCCTGTACACAGTCCGTGACAGTATCAAAACCACGGCACTCAAAACAGTTGAATTCAATCGTAGTGATTTATTAATTCCTTCCAATAAAATGTTATGCAAATTGACAACGTTTCGGTCCAGTCCTAGACCTCGTTCACAGCCTATATACAAAGATGTCAGATAAGGAGAGTGTGCTATGCAGCATCTGACTGTCACCGCCAGATCTTTGAGAAGTTCTGATAGATGCTCTTCAGTACCTCCTGCATGATCTTCTTTTGTTTTGCTTTAGTTTTGACATCTCTCCTCCCTCTCCCAGCTGTCATCTATTAGCAGTGATTGCCTCCCTATATATCTCCTCCCCATACTGCCTCACCTTGCGGTTTATACAACTCCCTGGAGTGTGCTGATGCTAGAAGCTGTACTGCTGCATCCACGAGATAAGTCTGTTTCTTTATTTCTGTTTTCCTGTGGGCTTGATCCTAGGTGACCCTGACTCCTTCCTTATTAAGTGTAGGGAGCCGGTGGTCGTGTCCCCTCACTATTATAGGGTGTTCAGGTGTCATACAGTCAAGGAACGAGGGTATGCAATTTTCTACCATTGAGATTTTTGCATAGGCTGAGCAGTAAGGGAGAGAGCTAGGGCTGTTACAGGGCTTACCCTTTTGTTCCTTAGTTTTGGATCAAGTCAGTCGGATCTTCATTTGTGTCTTCTAGTTTTCTGTAACACCATCCGTGACATTATAAACCGCCAAAATCGTCTTAAGCATGAATCCGATTTCAACCTTGATTGACCGCATGCAGGGTCTTTCACTGGAGGTAGCAGATCTCCGGAAAACTGTCTCTCAGTTTGAGGTGACCGTTTCTGCTTGCGTTCATGGAATTTGTTCTGAGCCTAAAATCTCGCTTCCGGATACGTTCTCCGTGGGTAGTGAATATTTTGTTCATTTTAGAGAGGCTTGCAAACTCCATTTTCGCCTACTTGCCCATTCCTCTGTTGATGGGGAGCGGAGGGTGGGGATCATCATCTAGCTACTCAGGGATAACGCTGAGTCCTGGGCCTTTTCGCCGCCGGTGGGGGCACAGCCCCTCCGTTCAGTGGATTATTTTTTTTTAGCCCTGGGTCAGATATATGATGATCCGGATCGTATTTCTCTGGCGGAATCTAAACTGCGTCTTTTATGCCAGGGTAAACAGTCCGCAGAGATATACTGTTCAGAATTTCGGAGATGGGCACCTGATACTGGTTGGAATGATGCTGCACTTCGAAGTCAATTTTGCCATGGTCTTTCAGAGGGATTGAAAGATGCATTTGCCTTTCATGAGAGACCCACCTCCTTGGATTCTGCCATGTCTCGGGTTGTTTGTATTGACAGACTTCTTAGAGAGAGAGGAGAGATCACTCCTTCCTGTCATACTCAGTCCAAGGACAGTGGGGTGGTCTCATTCAGTGCGCAGGAGCCTCAGTCTCTCTCAGTCCTCTCTGAGCAGGAGCCCATGCAGCTAGGTTTGCTTGCCTCTGACAATAGAGGATTCAGCTCTCAGAGGAGGGTTTGTTTTTGTTGTGAAGGTATAAATCATTTGGCAAATGTTTGTCCCTCTAGGAGATTCAGGCAGTTTTTGAGAGTAATAAAGAAACAAAAAGTAAAAAGTCCTCTAAAAACGTTCCATCTGTTACTATTGGCAAGGTGGATGCGGAAATTGAAGGTTTTCCGTTTGCTTGTAGTTCCCGTTGCCTACCGTCTTGATCTCCCTCAGACTTGGAAGATCCATAATGTTTTTCACAAGTCCCTATTAAAACCTTATGTCCAACCCACTGTACCCTCCTCTTTGCCTCCTCCTCCGATTGTGGTTGATGGTAATCTTGAATTTCAGGTCTCTAGGATTGTGGACTCTCGTATTGTCCGTGGTTCTCTTCAGTACCTCGTTCATTGGGAGGGTTATGGTCCTGAGGAGAGGATGTGGGTTCCAGTGGCGGACATTAAGGCCACTCGTCTTTTCAGGGCATTCCATAGGTCCCATCCTGAGAAGGTGGGCTCTGAGTGTCCGGAGTCCACTCGTAGAGGGAGGGGTACTGTCACCACCAGATCTTCAGTGCCTCCTGCATGATCTTCTTTTGTTTTGCTTTCGTTTTGACATCTCTCCTCCCTCTCCCAGCTGTCATCTATTAGCAGTGATTGCCTCCCTATATATCTCCTCCCCATACTGCCTCACCTTGCGGTTTGTACAACTTCCTGGAGTGTGCTGATGCTAGAAGCTGTTACTGCTGCATCCACGAGATGAGTCTGTTTCTTTATTTCTGTTTTCCTGTGGGCTTGATCCTAGGTGACCCTGACTCCCTCCGTATTAAGTGTAGGGTGCCGGTGGTCGTGTCTTCTCACTATTATAGGGTGTTCAGGTGTCATACAGTCGAGGAACGAGGGTATGCAATCTTCTACCATTGAGATTTTTGCATAGGCTGAGCAGTAAGGGAGAGAGCTAGGGCTGTTACAGGGCTTATCCTTTTGTTCCTTAGTTTTGGATCAAGTCAGTCGGATCTTTATTTGTGTCTTCTAGTTTTCTGTAACACCATCCGTGACACTGACGTCATGCCAGATGAGCGCATGCACTCTAAAGTAAGTAAAGATCAGGAGCGGCAGGGCAATGTTGTGGACTGCACGTGCACGGCATAGCGCAGCGCTAGTAAGGAGTAAGTAGCTCAGCTAGCGCATGTGCCTGTCTGGCATGATGTCAGATGCTGCATAGCGTGCTCTCCTTATCTGACATCTTTGTATATAGGCCGTGAACAAGGTCTAGGATTGGACTGAAACGTTGGCCATTTGCATAACATTTAAATTACTATGAATGAATTCAACTATTTTGAGTGCTGTGGTTTTGATCAGTGTCGGACTGGGGTACTTAGGGCCCAGCAGTGTAACTGATTCTGGGGTCCCACCTTAGGGCTCCTGCACACTAACTTTTTTTTCCATGTCTGTACTAGCCACTTCACTTCAACGGAGCCGCAAAAAAAATAAATGACTCTGTGTGCATTCTGTGTCTGTATGTCCGCATGGCCGTTCTGCAAAATGATTGAACATTTCCTATTATTGTCCACATTACAGACAAGGATAGGACTGTTCTATTAGAGGCCTGCTGTTCTGTTCCGCATAATGTGGAATGCACACACCCGGTATCCATGTTTTGCGGATCCGCAATTTGCAGACTGCAAAACATCCAATGTTCATGAGCCCTTACAGTGATAACAGAAACATTAAAGATGAAGTATGATGGCAAATATTCATGTGGCAGAATTTACACATATGGATATCCTGCACTTAAGTCAGTCAGAAACAAGACACATGCAGCTCACACCAATCACTCATTGGACAGATGTGGGACACAAGAAACTTATATATGGGTCACATGCCACTGATGCATATGTCACATACTGCACATACACCACTGACACATAGATCATATATAGCACACACCAATCACACATAGGAAACACGCAATGCACACACCAAGACATTTATGCCTAACCCTATTAAGTGTAGCACACTTAAAGGGGTTGTCTCACTTCAGCAATTGGCATTTATAATGTAGAGAAAGTTAATACAAGGCACTTACTAATGTATTGTGATTGTCCATATTGCCTCCTTTCCATCACATTATACACTGCTCGTATACATGGTTTTGACCACTCTGCAATCCAGCAGCAGTGGCCGTGCTTGCACACTGTTGAGGAAGGGTTGAGACGTATGCATATATATCCATGCATGCCTGCAAACACGTGCGGGCATGTATGGTATATATGTGCATACATTAACCACAGCATCATGGGACGATGTGCGCAGATGTGCCCAGCATCTGCGCACGTCTGCCCATGGTGATCCCCAGGGGCTCATGGTGGCCCCTGTGGGAAATATGTGCCTCCTTTAGACCGTGCCCCTTATAATATATATATGGCTGTGGCCCCTTATGACATATAGAATACATTATGCCCCTTATATATGTGTATATATATTATCAGGAGGACATATATATGTATCTGCCCCTTCTTTGATATATGGGCCCCTTTATATGGCCAATAG
Source organism: Bufo gargarizans (assembly GCF_014858855.1). Classification (NCBI taxonomy): domain Eukaryota; kingdom Metazoa; phylum Chordata; class Amphibia; order Anura; family Bufonidae; genus Bufo; species Bufo gargarizans. Next base: position 561,101,190 of record NC_058081.1, read on the forward strand.
GGATATATATTTCCTGTATGGCCAGTGGGGACATATGTATGTCCCCTGTATGTGATGCCCCAGGTATATGAGAGTGTGTGTGTGTATATATAGATATGTGTGTATGTATTTGCACACATGTCTTTATGTATATACACTTGTGACTGCATGACAGTATGTATGTGGGCTTATTGCTGCCCATTCATACCCCCGGTTTTGTATGTGTATGGGTTTATAGATGTGGATATATATATGTACTATGTATATGTGTATAATTGTGCATATGTGCGTATATACATATATATACATATATATATTGGCCCTGTATGGCCAGAGGGGGGAAGGTCATAGTGTTATGTCTGTATATGTGGATATGTCTGTATGCTGCACACATGTCCATTTATACTTACATTAGAGTTGGGTATATATAGATATGCCCCAATTGTCTTATATGCATGTGGCCAGTTATGTCCCCCAGCCATGGAGCCCCCCCGCCTACCTGCGGGTGATGGCAACAGATGGCTAGATTGTCCAGTTTCTGGTGACTTCAAAGGCAATTGATTTGAGGTTTATCAGCCTATTTACTATGCGGCCCCACTATGTGTTTGTGACATGGCTGGGCGTGTGGTGCTGTGAGCCTCAGGGGGCCAGCCAGTTGTCTGCTGCAATCTGAGTGCATGCATTCCGTCACACGCACACGATGATGTCACACCCCTGGAAAGGGGGGGGGGGGGGTGAGAGTGACTTATATATCAGTCCAAGACAAAGGAACAGGGCTCTTTCAACCAGACTACAATCAGAGAAACATGAGGACTGCTGCCTGAAGGAAGAGAGGCCCATTTTGGCCCTGGAGATGGCTGAGTATATGCTGGCATGGCATTGTACCTCCCTTGCAGTGCCAACCATATTCACCCCCCTTATTTCCCTACCACTATCCTAACCCTTTGTATCCCAGACCCCATGCTGCCCCTTGTAACCCCTGATATCCTTTATCCATTAACCCCTGCTGCAACAGTCCCCTGTTAACCGCCTTCTCCTACTCTGCACACCTTCTCCTACTCTGCCCTGCTGTGTCCCTGGACCCTTGCTGTATACAAACTGTATAACCCTCTTGTAACCCCGTAGGAACAGTATAGAGCTAGGCGGGTGGGTTGTTATACTTGTATGTGTGTATTGTATAGTTAGTTTGTGGGTGGAATTTGGGAACGTGTAGTGTAGTTTGAGTATTGCATATGTGTAGTGCTGTGTATTGTTAGTGTATTGCGTGCTTAGTGTGTTAAATAAATACCGTTATATTTGTACCCTTTGTGTAGCGTGTACTTGTTAGCGGTAGCGAGTTAGTAAGGCGCATGCAGCTAGTATTAGTGATTAGTGTAAAGCATAGCGAAAGTATTGTGTATTTATTATATAAAGGCATAAATAGGCGGAGTCATCACCAGGTGGTTCCTCCTATTTAGGAATATTAATTATCGATATTCGCATAATATTGGTGATTAATATTCCCCCTTTACACACACTATAGGTAAAGGTGTTGGCCTATGTGCACTTCCGGCCTTTTGCTAAAGTGTGTAAGCATTGTTGTGCCTTTTCATAGGTAAATACATTGATATCCAATTCATTCTAGTCAAGATGAATGTTCATTGCCTTTAAGAGCCATGCTCGACTATAGTTACAATTTTGTATGTCTAGAGTAAATCAAAGTAAGGTCGCACAAAGGTTCCACTCTTTAGTGTTATTCTTCTCATGAATGTACCAGTCTGAGAAGAATCCTTCTTGTCTACTTTTAAATTTATGACGGGAGATAAAGATGAGCTCTATGCAGCTGGTGATAATTACCTATACAATTAGGTATTTATTAATGAAGCAAAATATATAATATGTATGTATTCATTTAATGAGCCTTAGTCCTTAGCATAAGACAATCAGTCGAACATATAATATGTATTATATTATACTGTTATATGTTATGAAGACAACATGTATCCAGTATATTATATATATTTCTCATTAGGAGAATCTTTGTCTCTAAAAGAGTGTCTGTGAAGATGTGTGTTTTGTAACAATTATTCACTCTTTGGTATGATAGGAGGTACTGATATCTCTGTAAGAAAACATGGACATTCAAGCTATTTACGATACATAAATCAACAGTGTGAGAAACATTCAGAGAGACGCCTAGAGGTCTGTCTCTAATTGCTACAAGTGTCAGAATTGATTCCTATAGCTTTGAATTAAAGCTTTTAAGGTCAAAATGTATGGAATATGTTTTATTCAGACTTACATAAGTTAACCCTTTATACTATGATGTAAATAGCTTACACAGCAGTGCCACCTAGGTATGAGTAGGTGACATTACAACAGTAGCAAAAGTGCATTTTGGGTAAGGTTATGATGTCACATTTTTATCAATGGTCACGCCCATCCGACAATGATTGGAAAGTTCCAAACTAGGAAGGTGTGTCTAACTGATAAGTTTGTGATCATAAACCATACACAGGAGGGAGACAACACACACAAGAAAGAGGAGAGGAGAAAGAGGAAAGAGAAGTTAAGCTCTTTAGAGGGGTCTATCAAGATGAAAGCCATGGTGAGATGTGCTATGATGGACCACCCAGCTTTCCTAGGAGCAGAACTGAGATTTCTACTAGGACTTGGTAAGAGATATAGAAAATGATATTTCATTTTTTAAGACTAATTTAATAGTATTTGTTATAATTTGGATGATTATGGTTTACAGCTTATGAACCCGCAAAGTCACAATTTTGAGGTACCCTTTGCTCAGGGGGTATGGATTAATTAGCTGACTAGAGTGTGACACTTTGAGCCTAGAATATTGAACCTTTTAAAAAAAAAATCAAATTTTAAGCTGCATTAATGCTATTCCTTTTAATTTGTATTACTGAAATAAATGGACATTTGCATGATAGTCTAATTTTTCGAGTTTCACGTGTATGTCCCACATTGTCTGGTATTCCAGCTCAGCTGCTTCCTGTCACCCACCAAAATCCACATCCACTTTCAAAACAAAGAACAATAGTGAATGCTGGCCTAGCTTGTCTTGTGAATTTGACTACATGTACCTTTATACAGTGCCTTTCAAAAGTATTCACCCCCTTGACTTTTTTCATGTTTTGTTACATTACAGCCTTAAGTTCAATGTTTTGTTAATCTGAATTTTATGTGATGGATAAGAACGCAATAGTCTAAGTTGGTGAAGTGAAATGAGAAATATATACAGTACAGACCAAAGGTTTGGACACACCTTCTCATTCAAAAAGTTTTCTTTATTTTCATGACTATGAAAATTGTAGATTCACACTGAAGGCATCAAAAACTATGAATTAACACATGTGAAATTATATACATAACAAAAAAGTGTGAAACAACTGAAAATATGTAATATTCTAGGTTCTTCAAAGTAGCCACCTTTTGCTTTGATTACTGCTTTGCACACTCTTGGCATTCTCTTGAGGAGCTTCAAGGAGGTAGTCACCTGAAATTGTCTTCCAACAGTCTTGAAGGAGTTCCCAGAGATGCTTAGCACTTGTTGGCCCTTTTGCCTTCACTGTGCGGTCCAGCTCACCCCAAACCATCTTGATTGAGTTCAGGTCCGGTGACTGTGGAGGCCAGGTCATCTGGCGCAGCACCCCATCACTCTCCTTCATGGTCAAATAGCCCTTACACAGCCTGGAGGTGTGTTTGGGGTCATTGTCCTGTTGAAAAATAAATGATGGTCCAACTAAACGCAAACCAGATGGAATAGCATGCCGCTGCAAGATGCTGTGGTAGTCATGCTAGTTCAGTTTGCCTTTAATTTTTAATAAATCCCCAACAGTGTCACCAGCAAAGCACCCTCACACCATCACACCTCCTCCTCCATGCTTCACGGTGGGAACCAGGCATGTAGAGTCCATCCGTTCACCTTTTCTGCGTCGCAAAAAGACACGTGGTTGGAACCACGATCTCAAAATTTGGACTCATCAGACCAAAGCACAGATTTCCACTGGTCTAATGTCCATTCCTTGTGTTCTTTAGCCCAAATAAGTCTCTTCTGCTTGTTGCCTGTCCTTAGCAGTGGTTTCCTAGCAGATATTCTACCATGAAGGCCTGATTCACACAGTCTCCTCTTAACAGTTGTTCTAGAGATGTGTCTGCTGCTAGAACGCTGTGTGGCATTGACCTGGTCTCTAATCTGAGCTTCTGTTAACCTGCGATTTCTGAGGCTGGTGACTCGGATGAACTTATCCTCCGCAGCAGAGGTGACTCTTGGTCTTCCTTTCCTGGGGCGGTCCACATGTGAGCCAGTTTCTTTGTAGCGCTTGATGGTTTTTGTGACTGCACTTGGGGACACTTTTAAAGTTTTCCCAATTTTTTCGGACTGACTGACCTTCATTTCTTAAAGTAATGATGGTCACTCGTTTTTCTTTACTTAGCTGCTTTTTTCTTGCCATAATATAAATTCTAACAGTCTATTCAGTAGGACTATCAGCTGTGTATCCACCTGACTTCTCCACAACGCAACTGATGGTCCCAACCCCATTTATAAGGCAAGAAAACCTGACAGGGCACACCTGTGAAGTGAAAACCATTTCAGGTGACTACCTCTTGAAGCTCATCAAGAGAATGCCAAGAGTGTGCAAAGCAGTAATCAAAGCAAAAGGTGGCTACTTTGAAGAACCTAGAATATGACATATTTTCAGTTGTTTCACACTTTTTTGTTATGTATATAATTCCACATGTGTTAATTCATAGTTTTGATGCCTTCAGTGTGAATCTACAATTTTCATAGTCATGAAAATAAAGAAAACTCTTTGATTGAGAAGGTGTGTCCAAACTTTTGGTCTGTACTGTATAAGTAAAACTATTGTTTAGAAATAGAAAACAGAAAATTGGCATTTGCGTATGTATTCACCCCCTTTGTTAGGAAGCCCATAAAAAGCTCTGGTGCAACCAATTACCTTCAGAAGTCACATAATTAGTGAAATGATGTCTGCCTGTGTGCAATCTAAGTGTCACATGATCTGTCATTACATATACACACCTTTTTTGAAAGGCCCCAGAGGCTGCAACACCTAAGCAAGAGGCATCACTAACCAAACACTGCCATGAAGACTAAGGAACTCTCCAAACAAGTAAGGGACAATGTTGTTGAGAACTATAAGTCAGGGTTAGGTTATAAAAAAATATCCAAATTTTTGATGATACCCAGGAACACTATCAAATCTATCATAAACAAATAAAATGAACATGGCACAACAGCAAACCTGCCAAGAGACGGCTGTCCACCAAAATTCAACGACCGGGAAAGGAGGGCATTAATCAGAGAGGCAGAACAGAGACCTAAGGTAACCGTGGAGGAGCTGCAGAGTTCTACAGCAGAGACTGGAGTATCTGTACATAGGACGACAATAAGCTGTACACTCCATAGAGTTGGGCTTTATGGCAGAGTGGTCAGAAGAAAGCCATTACTTTCAGCTAAAAACAAAAAGGCGCGTTGTGGGTTTGCGAAAAGGTGGGAGACTTCCAAAATGTATGGTGGAAGGTGCTCTGGTCTGATGAAACTAAAATTTAACTTTTCTGCAATCAAAGAAAAAGTTACAGACGTGGACAAAATTGTTGGTACCCTTTGGTCAATGAAAGAAAAAGTCACAATGGTCACAGAAATAACTTTAATCTGACAAAAGTAATAATAAATTAAAATTCTATAAATGTTAACCAATGAAAGTCAGACATTGTTTTTCAACCATGCTTCAACAGAATTATGTAAAAAAATAAACTCATGAAACAGGCATGGACAAAAATGATGGTACCCCTAGAAAACACAGAACATAATGTGACCAAAGGGACATGTTAATTCAAGGTGTGTCCACTAATTAGCATCACAGGTGTCTACAACCTTGTAATCAGCCATTGGGCCTATATATATGGCTCCAGGTAATCACTGTGTTGTTTGGTGATATGGTGTGTACCACACTCGACATGGACCAGAGGAAGCAAAGGAAAGAGCTGTCTCAAGAGATCAGAAAGAAAATTATAGACAAGCATGTTAAAGGTAAAGGCTATAAGACCATCTCCAAGCAACTAGATGTTCCTGTGAGTACAGTTGCACATATTATTCATAAGTTTAAGATCCATGGGACTGTAGCCAACCTCCCTGGACGTGGCCGCAGGAGGAAAATTGATGACAAATCTAAGAGACGGATAATCCGAATGGTAACAAAAGAGCCTAGAAAGACTTCTAAAGAGATTCAAGGTGAACTTCATGCTCAAGGAACATCAGTGTCAGATCGCACCATCCGTCGTTGTTTGAGCCAAAGTGGACTACATGGGAGACGACCAAGGAGGACACCATTGTTGAAAACGAATCATAAAAAAGCAAGACTGGAATATGCCAAACTACATGTTGACAAGCCACAAAGCTTCTGGGAGAATGTCCTGTGGACAGATGAGACAAAAATCGAAGTTTTTGCCAAGGCACATCAGCTGTATGTTCACAGACGAAAAAATGAAGCATATCAAGAAAAGAACACTGTCCCTACTGTGAAACATGGAGGAGGCTCTGTTATGTTCTGGGGCTGCTTTGCTGCGTCTGGCACAGGGTGTCTTGAATCTGTGCAGGGTACAATGAAATCTCAAGACTATCAAGGAATTCTAGAGAGAAATGTACTAGCCAGTGTCAGAAAGCTTGGTCTCAGTCGCAGGTCATGGGTCTTGCAACAGGACAATGACCCAAAACACACCGCTAAAAACACCCAAGAATGGCTAAGAGGAAAAAATTGGACTATTCTAAAGTGGCCTTCTATGAGCCCTGACCTCAATCCTATTGAGCATCTTTGGAAGGAGCTGAAACATGCAGTCTGGAAAAGGCACCCTTCAAACCGGACACAACTGGAGCAGTTTGCTCATGAGGAGTGGGCCAAAATACCTGCTGAGAGGTGCAGATGTCTCATTGACAGTTACAGGAAGCGTTTGATTGCAGTGATTGCCTCAAAAGGTTGCGCAACAAAATATTAAGTTAGGGGTACCATCATTTTTGTCCATGCCTGTTTCATGAGTTTATTTTTTTACATAATTCTGTTGAAGCATGGTTGAAAAACAATGTCTGACTTTCATTGGTTAACATTTATAGAATTTTAATTTATTATTACTTTTGTCAGATTAAAGTTATTTCTGTGACCATTGTGACTTTTTCTTTCATTGACCAAAGGGTACCAACAATTTTGTCCACGTCTGTATGTTTGGAGCAAACCCAACACATCACATGAACCAAAAAACACCATCAGCTGGGACTGGGAAACTGGTCAGAGTGGAGGAAAAGAGTGATGGTGTTAAATACATGGATATTCTCGAGCAAAACCTGTACCGCTCTGTGCGTGATTTGAGGCTAGGACAGAGGTTCACCTTCTAGCAGGACAATAACCCCAAACAAACTGCTAAAGCAACACTTGAGTGGTTTAAGGGGAAACATGTTAATATGTTGGAATGGCCTAGTCAAAGCCCAAATCTCAATCCAATAGACAATCTGTGGTCATACTTAAAGATTGCTGTTCACAAGCGCAAACCATCCAACTTGAAGGAGCTGGAACAGTTTTGCAAGGAGGAATGGGCAAAAATCTAAGTGGTAAGATGTGGCAATCTCATAGAGATTTATCCAAAGCGACTTGGAGCTGTTATTGCCGCTAAAGGTGGCTCTAAGTATTGACTTTAGGGGGGTGAATAGTTATGTACATTGACTTTTTCTGTTATTCTGTCTTATTTGTTGTTTGCTCCACAATAAAAAAAAAATAAAAATCTTCAAAGTTGTGGGCATGTTCTGTAAATTCAATTATGCATATCCTCAAAAAATTCATGTTAATTCCAGGTTGTGAGGCACCAAACACGAAACATGTCAAGGTGGGTGAATACTTTTGCAAAGCACTGTATATATTTCTGACTTTTCTCTTCCTTGTTCCTTGAATTTTCTCTTTCATTGTTCCTTGTTTAGCTGGCTATACATTCAAGGTAACTTGTTCAGCCATCTTTATTGGAAAATATTAAAATCCTTGGTACAGTGCCTCAAGACCTGCTTATGTGTTTTAAACAAGATGTTCTTAATCATGTTTAAAGGAAACCTGTCACCATAAAAATGCAGTGCAATCTGCTGGTGGCATTTTATAGAGCAAGGGGAGCTAAGTATATTGATATATAGTTTTGAGGGATAACTTGTATTCCATCTATTTAAATTCCTGCTTATTCTGGGCTTTGACATCCATGAGGTGGTCCTATCTGTCACGGTAAGTGGAGAAAGGGAGAACACCAAATAAACAAACTACAAAAGTAACACAGACTAGGCCCCAAATCTAGCGAGGAGGGGGGATGGTAACCTCCTAGTTTTCCCTGAGCCTATCCCTGAATGCTGACAGTATGAGCAAATTCTCATGGTGGAAGAACTCATACACAGGAACCTAAGACCTGCTGAAACTTTCACAAACCCTAAATTAGGGAGTGGGGATGAGACTGACGGGACCTTCCACCGTGAAGGGACCAGCGTCTCCCTGAGACCTAGACACAACACACACACAAAGTAGAAACAAGAGGACTTAGCTAGAGATGAGTAAGAAGCAGGAGAACCTCTAACAACCAGCTTAGAACTCCAGAAGGTAATAACAACCGCAAGGTCTGCAGTGAGAGGCGGGCTTAAATAGAGCCACTAACCAGCAAATGAGCAAAACCTGTGAAGAGGTGAGATCCTGCCCACAACAACAGATAGCAAGGAAAAACAGAAAGACCTGTCAGATAGACTCACGTGCTGCAAGTCTATCTGATCTTCTGAGACCTCTCACAGGGCAGGCAGTGACACTATCAGTGATTGACAGCCTTTTCTGTATACATAATCTTAGAGGGGAGGCTGTCAATCATTGCTAGGGCCACCTCTTTGAAAGCCTAGAATGAGCAGGAATTTGAATAAAATACAACTTACCGGTATTTTGAATCCTGTCCCACAAAACTATATATAATTCTATTCCGCTCTCGCTGCTGTGTAACATGCTGCCTGCAGCTCAGACACCATGTTCAATGTGATGGGGTTCTTTTAAGAATATGTATAAGGCTAGTTTCACACTAGTGTTAAAATCTTCCAGCAGGCTGTTCCTGCAGAGGTACAGTCTGCTGGAGTTCATCTTATCTGGCATAGCTGGAAAGGGTGGGAGCACTGCCAGGCTCCATTGACCATAATAAGACCCAGAGGGGATCCAGCCTGTTTACAACATTATTGCTGAGATTGGGCTGGACAGTAACCAGTGCTATGCCAGATACGATGAACTTTGGAAGGCTAAAATCTGGAATATTTTAGTGCTAGTATGAAACTAGCCCTAGCCATTCTTTTTAGTGCTAGGTTTTAACTGTGGATTCTTCCATTGCTGGACTTTTTTCCATACTTCGAATTGACTTTCTCCTGAGATCCATGTGAAGGTTTCCATCTGAGCTACTCTACGTTGAGCTGACTATTGTTGTTTCAGTCTCAGTATGATCCACTGATTATAAATACATTCTAAGGGAGCCCCTGACATATTCCTGGTCTAGTCTTCTTTTACTTAGGATACACGTAGAAGTTGCAGAGTGTCTAGATGCTGTGTATCAGCAAAAAGAAGGTGGAATCAAAGTTCAGGAGGCAGTTGGGGAAGTTTTAGGAGTGTACACCACAGGTCCTGGACTGAAGTAGAGCGAAAATCTGTTAGGTGTCCTGGACTGAGAAACAGCATAAACAGAGGTATCTATAGACCTAAAAAGTGTAACCTGCTAAATTCAGAGAGGAAGAGCTGTGCAGTACAGAGCAGAGTATAATCTGTATGCAGGGGCGTAGCTATAGGGGAAGCAGGGGATGCTGCTGCTTTGGAGCCCAAAGTCAAAAAGGGCCCACCCAAGAAGAGGAGGACTAAAAAATGTTATTGTCAGGGCCCCCTCAAAAGTATTATAAAAAATATATAGTAGCCACTGAGGAAGAAGCAGTTCAGCTTCGAAACGCGTCTGGCCTGTAGCACTATCCCCACAATAAAATCGCACTATATCACACTTTACTGCAGAGACTGCAAGAATAGCTGTATCCATCTAACAGCGCGCTAAGAAGACTTTTACTCCGGCCGCACTCCGGTCACATGGGACGCCACGTGACCTGCCAGCAATCACGCGATCCACCACCCGGAAGTAGCGCACACTAGCCATCACACGCTGGGAGACGCGCCACCCGAGCACGCCAGACCACAGGCAGAGACGCTGAAGAGACATCTAACCAACAAGGTGAATTTATTCCTTTACACACCTCCAAGCGGACCACAGGGGACATATCTAGCCCAAAACCGATAGAACGGCATCAATCCCTTTCCCCATAAACTGGCACAGATATATGTATGATCTATACATGAACTATTCTTGTATCATTTTTGCATGAACTACTTCTTAAGACTTCACTTCATCTTTCCAGGACCTTGCTACATTTCTAATCTTGACCATTCTTGATCATCATGTTTTGATCATCATTATTTGATCACCTTTTATCCTCATATTTTTACAATTTTTTATCCACTTTTTTATCCACCATTTTATCCATCCATTCATCACTTTTTTAACCCTATTTTGAGCAACTATAGGAATTGGATATTCTAAATGAAATAAATAAATATTTTCATACGATATACTGTCTCAGTGTACACTATATCCAAACACCATACTTACCTATAGAAATACTTTGCAGCCTCAGGTGATAGAGTGCCTGTTCCACCTCATATACTTACTTGTATTATAAAATAACTGTATCCTAAAGAAAGTATTTACAGATTTGCATCACTGTGGTTGACCCTGACAACAGAATAGTGTTTCTAGAGACTGTTAACAACCAGAAATGTAAAATACATTTTACACAAGTTGTTTGCTGGTTGCATCTGTCATGTTATACCATTATCTTCAACAAAAACAATGTTAATTTGCAGCAGCTGCCTTAGTATTATTTTTGCCATTCATCCAGTACATATACAAACCGGATTCCCAAAAAGTTGGGACACTATACAAATCGTGAATAAAAACTGAATGCAATGATGTGGAAGTGCCAACTTCTAATATTTTATTCAGAATAGAACATAAATCACGGAAGTTTAAACTGAGAAAATGTACCATTTTAAGGGAAAAATATGTTGAATCAGAATTTCATGGTGTCAACAAATCCCCAAAAAGTTGGGACAAGGCCAGTTTCACCACTGTGTGGCATCTCCCCTTCTTCTTACAACACTCAACAGACGTCTGGGGACTGAGGAGACCAGTTTCTCAAGTTTAGAAATAGGAATGCTCTCCCATTCTTGTCTAATACAGGCCTCTAACTGTTCAATCGTCTTGGGCCTTCTTTGTTGCACCTTCCTCTTTATGATGCGCCAAATGTTCTCTATGGGTGAAAGATCTGGACTCCAGACTGGCCATTTCAGTACCCGGATCCTTCTCCTACGCAGCCATGATGTTGTGATTGATGCAGAATGTGGTCTGGCATTATCTTGTTGAAAAATGCAGGGTCTTCCCTGAAAGAGATGATGTCTGGATGGGAGCATATGTTGTTCTAGAACCTGAATATATTTTTCTGCATTGATGGTGCTTTTCCAGACATGCAAGCTGCCCATGCCACACGCACTCATGAAACCCCATACCATCAGAGATGCAGGCTTCTGAACTGAGCGTTGATAACAACTTGGGTTGTCCTTGTCCTCTTTGGTCCGGATGACATGGCGTCCCAGATTTCCAAAAAGAACTTCGAATCGTGACTCGTCTGACCTCAGAACAGTCTTCCATTTTGCCACACTCCATTTTAAATGATCCCTGGCCCAGTGAAAAGGCCTGAGCTTGTGGATCTTGCTTAGAAATGGCTTCTTCTTTGCACTGTAGAGTTTCAGCTGGCAACTGGATTAAACGTTTGATCTGTCATCTACGTTCTATTACAAATAAAATATTGACATTTGCCATCTCCACATCATTGCATTCAGTTTTTATTCACAAATTGTTTAGTGTCCCAACTTTTTGGGAATCCGGTTTGTAATTCTATCATACAATGGGGAAGACAGACTTTTTCCCCAGTATATAGACTTATTTTTTGTTAATTTACTTACCGATTGTTTTTAAGGTCACACACAAATCTCAAGTAGGGAGACCAATCAAAAGCATCATTTTTTCTATTTAGCCATTTGTCAATTTCCTGTAGGTTTCCTTGGAAATAATCAGTCAGATAGATCTTTTCAAAAACATCACATGCGGACAGTATATTATGTATGGAGGGACCAGCACCAATTTCAATGAAGCTCTGACCTTTAACACGACCTGATAAAAAAGAGTTTAAAGAGTTATTATTGTCACTCACAATTTCAATTAAAATCAAAGGTAGAGTAAGGCTGGATTCAGATGGTTGTTCTGATTTCCATAAGCAAATCATGGATTTTTCTGGATATTCATATGGTGTCTGAGTGTCTCCATTTTTTTGCAGACCCATTTTAAAAGCTTGCATTTGAGAATTGGGTGAGGAGGAGAATATATTGGGAGTAGAAGAGCTGTGTATATATTTAGAGTGAAAGAGTTGTGTATATATTGGGAGTGGAAGAGTTGTGTATACAGTACAGACCAAAAGTTTGGACACACCTTCTCATTCAAAGAGTTTTCTTTATTTCCATGACTATGAAAATTGTAGATTCACACTGAAGGCATCAAAACTATGAATTAACACATGTGCAATTATATACATAACAAAAAAAAGTGTGAAACAACTGAAAAATGTCATATTCTGGGTTCTTCAAAGTAATCAAACCTTTTGCTTTGATTACTGCTTTGCACACTCTTGGCATTCTCTTGATGAGCTTCAAGAGGTAGTCACCTGAAATGGTTTTCACTTCACAGGTGTCCCCTGTCAGGTTTAATAGGTGGGATTTCTTGCCTTATAAATGGGGTTGGGACCATCAGTTGCGTTGTGGAGAAGTCAGGTGGATACACAGCTGATAGTCCTACTGAATAGACTGTTAGAATTTGTATTATGGCAAGGACAAAGCAGCTAAGTAAAGAAAAAGTAGTGGCCATCATTACTTTAAGAAATGAAGGTCAGTCAGTCCGAAAAATTGGGAAAACTTTAAAAGTGTCGCCAAGTGCATTCACAAAAACCATCAAGCGCTACAAAGAAACTGGCTCACATGCGGACCGCCCCAGGAAAGGAAGACCAAGAGTCACCTCTGCTGCCGACAATAAGTTCATCCGAGTCACCAGCCTCAGAAATCGCAGGTTAACAGCAGCTCAGATTAGTGACCAGGTCAATGCCACACAGAGTTCTAGCAGCAGACACATCTCTAGAACAATTGTTAAGAGGAGACTGTGTGAATCAGGCCTTCATGGTAGAATATCTGCTAGGAAACCACTGCTAAGGACAGGCAACAAGCAGAAGAGACTTGTTTGGGCTAAAGAACACAAGGAATGGACATTAGACCACTGGAAATATGTGCTTTGGTCTGATGAGTCCAAATTTGAGATCTTTGGTTCCAACCACCGGGTCTTTGTGTGACGCGGAAAAGGTGAACGGATGGACTCTACATGCCTGGTTCCCACTGTGAAGCATGGAGGAGGAGGTGTGATGGTGTGAGGGTGCTTTGCTGGTGACACTGTTGGGGATTTATTCAAAATTGAAGGCATACTGAACCAGCATGGCTACCACAGCATCTTGCAGCGGCATGCTATTCCATCCGGTTTGCGTTTAGTTGGACCATCATTTATTTTTCAACAGGACAATGACCCCAAACACACCTCCAGGCTGTGTAAGGGCTATTTGACCATGAAGGAGAGTGATGGGGTTCTGCGCCAGATGACCTGACCTCCACAGTCACCGGACCTGAACCCAATCGAGATGGTTTGGGGTGAGCTGGACCGCAGAGTGAAGGCAAAAGGGCCAACAAGTGCTAAGCATCTCTGGGAACTCCTTCAACACTGTTGGAAGACCATTTCATGTGACTACCTCTTGAAGCTCCTCAAGAGAATGCCAAGAGTGTGCAAAGCAGTAATCAAAGCAAAAGGTGGCTACTTTGAAGAACCTAGAATATGACATATTTTCAGTTGTTTCACACTTTTTTGTTATGCATATAATTCCACATGTGTTAATTCATAGTTTTGATGCCTTCAGTGTGAATCTACAATTTTCATAGTCATAAAAATAAAGAAAACTCTTTGAATGAGAAGGTGTGTCCAAACTTTTGGTCTGTACTGTATATTGGGAGTGGAAGAGATGTGTATATACTATGAGAGGAGGAGATGTATATATACTATGAGAGGAGGAGATGTGTATATACTGTGAGTGGAGGAGATGTGTATATACTGTGAGTGGAGGAGATGTGTATATATTGGGAGTGGAGGAGCTGTGTATATACTGTGAGTGGAGGAGTTGTGAAGTTGTTTATATATTGGGAGTGGAGGAGATGTGTATATACTGTGAGTGGAGGAGTTGTGTATATATTGGGAGTGGAGGATATGTGTATGTACTCAGGGCCGGCCTTAGGTGTTCAGGCGCCCTGTGCGAGCTAACCTTGTGGCGCCCCCCCCCCCCCCCCCAAAAAAAAAAATAAAATGCTTGTTGCTGGCATCATGGCATAGGCTGGCTGACTATCCAACCAAGTAGTTACCAGCCCTTACACCCCAAAGGCCGGTGTAATGTTATACTTCCCTAGTTCGTGAGATTTCCCTACCCTCGTCACTTCCGGTCGCACCGGACATGACGTGAGGAGGTGTGCAGCATCGCGCAGGCGCACAACGACAGGTTAGGGAAATTTCACAGCAGCGCATGCGCCAGGAGCCTCGCCGGCGGTTAGGGTAGGGAAAAACTATGGGCCAATTCGCAGTGATCGGATGGATGTTTTCAGCTGAACACCGGCCGACACTGCGCATGCACCGGGAGCCTCACCAGCGGTTAGGGAAGGGAAAAATGTACGTACGGGCCAGTGCTTTTTCCCTACCCTAACCGCTGGTGAGGCCCCCAGCGCATGTCGGCCGGTGTCCAGCTGAGAAAATTAGTTTCCAATGTAGTATTAATAACTAAACAATTAAATAATAAACATATTGCATTGTCTACTTACCACCAGGACAATAAGATGATCTGGACTCTGGCTGCAGTCTGGCTCTGGGGACTCCATTGTCACTCTCATTATTCCCCCCCCCCCCGCCATCACTCTCATTATTCCCCCCCCAATCACTCTCATTATTTCTCCCCCCCCCCATCACTCTCATTATTTCTCCCCCCCCCCATCACTCTCATTATTTTTCTCCCCCCCCCATATCACTCTCATTATTTTTCTCCCCCCCCCATATCACTCTCATTATTTCTCCCCCCCCCCATCACTCTCATTATTTCTCCCCCCCCCCCCATCACTCTCATTATTTCCCCCCCCCCCCCCATCACTCTCATTATTTCTCCCCCCCCCCCCCATCACTCTCATTATTTCTCCCCCCCCCCCCCATCACTCTCATTATTTCTCCCCCCCCCCATCACTCTCATTATTTCTCCCCCCCCCCCCATCACTCTCATTATTTCTCCCCCCCCCCCCATCACTCTCATTATTTCTCCCCCCCCCCCCCCCATCACTCTCATTATTTCTCCCCCCCCCCCATCACTCTCATTATTTCTCCCCCCCCCCCCCCATCACTCTCATTATTTCCTCTCCCCCCCCCCATCACTCTCATTATTTCTCCCCCCCCCCCATCACTCTCATTATTTCTCCCCCCCCCCCATCACTCTCATTATTTCTCCCCCCCCCCCCCCCATCACTCTCATTATTTCCTCTCCCCCCCCCCCCATCACTCTCATTATTTCTCCCCCCCCCCCATCACTCTCATTATTTCTCCCCCCCCCATCACTCTCATTATTTCTCCCCCCCCCCCCATCACTCTCATTATTTCTCCACCCCCCCCCCCATCACTCTCATTATTTCTCCCCCCCCCCCCCCATCACTCTCATTATTTCTCCCCGACACTCTCATTATTTCCTCTCCCCCCCCCCCCATCACTCTCATTATTTCCTCCCCACTCTCTTTTCCACCTCTAGTGTAGCGTGGCCGAGCTCTGTTTGATCCGCGGTACAGGAGCATTTGTTTCCTGTACCCGGCCGGACTGACAGGAAGTGCACACTAAGTGAGCACTTCCTGTCAGTCCGGCCGGGTACAGGAAACAAAAGCTCCTGTACCGCGGATCGAACAGAGCTCGGCCACGCTACACTAACAGCACACAGCAGGCGCAGGCAGAGCCTCAGCCATTCAGGCGGCGCAGAATGAGGGGCGCCGCCCGCCGCCCGAAGTTTTTTTTTTTTAAAACCGCAACGTGCGCCCCCTGCTGAATACAGGGGAGGGGGCGGGGGCCCGCCCGCCCCGTGGGAAAACATAAGTGCCGCCTCGCCTGCCCATATTACATTGCGGGCTGTCGGCCGCCCGGCGCCCCTGTTGCTATGGCGCCCTGTGCGGCCGCACAGCCCGCACACCCCAAAGGCCGGCCCTGTATGTACTGTGAGTGGAAGATATGTGTATATGTTAGGAGTGGAGGAGATGTGTGTGTATATATATATATATATATATATATCTATATAGGAAGTGGAGATGCTGTGTACTGTATATACTGTGAGAGGAGGATCTGTGTATATATTGGGAGTGGAGGTGCTGTGTACTGTATATACTGTGAGAGGAGGAGCTGTGTATATATTGGGAGTGGAGATGCCTTGTACATACTGTAAGAGGAGGAGATGTGTTAATACTGTGAAAGGAGGGGATGTGCATATATAATGCGTGGAGGAGATGAGTATATAGTGTGAGTGGAGGAGATGTGTGTATACTGTGAGCGGAGTAGCTGTGTATATATTGGGAGTGGAGGAGATGTGTAAATACTGTGAGTTGAGGAGATATGTATATACTGTCAGTGACTATATTGAGAATGGAGGTACTTTGTACTGTATATACTGTGAGTAGGAGCTGTGTATATATTAGGAGTGGAGGAGATGTGCAAATACTGAGTGGAGGAGATGTGTATATCATGTGAGTGGAGGAGATGTGTATATACTGTGAGTAGAGGAGATGTGTATATACTGTGAGTGGAGGAGATGTGTATATACTGTGAGTGGAGGAGATGTGTATATACTGTGAGTGGAGGAGATGTGTATATACTGTGAGTGGAGGAGGTGTGAATATGTTAGGAGTGGAGGAGATGTGTATATACTGTGAGTAGAGGAGATGTGTATATACTGTGAGTGGAGGAGATGTGTATATACTGTGAGTGGAGGAGATGTGTATATACTGTGAGTGGAGGAGATGTGTATATACTGTGAGTGGAGGAGATGTGTATATACTGTGAGTGGAGGAGATGTGTATACATTGGGAATGGAGGAGCTGTGAATATGTTAGGAGTGGAGGAGATGTCTATATATTGGGAGTGGAGGTCCTGTGTACTGTATATACTGTGAGAGGAGGAGATGTGTATATATTGCGAGTGGAGATGCTGTGTATATACTGTGAGAGGAGATGTGTATATATTGTGAAAGGAGGATATGTGTATATACTGTTTATACAGTGTGAGTAGAGGAGCTATGTATAGTATATACTGCAAGTAGATGTGTTGTGTATATTCTGTGGTTGTATTATAGGGGGAATTTTACTATCCAGAATATGGCTTGCAATCTCACTGATATTTAAAGGGAAATGTGGCTGTCAGTTCTGTGATGTACTTTAAGTTCAATTCACCTATGTAATAATATTAGAGATAGTCTTGATATTTTGTCCCCAGTATTCGTAAAAAGCATATATTTCTTAGTTGTTTTTGGCTGTTTCTCTTTTTTTCTTTGCAGCAATACTATAACATTAAAAAGGAAATACAAAATAGCATCCTTCTGTAGCAGCACAGAGAGATAAAACACCTGTATACATATAAATCCAATTATCAGTTGACTGCTTCTGTGAGGGTGAGATTTCATCTGCTAGTATAATAATACATGTAGAATTAGGATGACAGTATAGGGCACTTTACACAGGTCTAGAATCCGCCAGGTAATCAGAACACTCGTTAGCTATTATTTGGCAGTGTAAGGCTACTTTCACACTTGCGTTCGGAGCGGATCCGTCTGGTATCTGCACAGACGGATCCACACCTATAATGCAAACGCTTAGATCCGTTCAGAACGGATCCGTTTGCATTACCATAAACAAAAAAATGTCATGATAGTGCAAACGGATCCGTTTTGACTTTACATTGAAAGTCAATGGGGGACAGATCCGTTTGAAAATTGAGCCATGCTGTGTCAACTTCAAACGGATTCGTCCCCATTGACTTACATTGTAAGTCTGGACGGATCCGTTTGCCTCCGCACGGCCAGGCGGACACCCGAACGCTGCAAGCTGCGTTCAGGTGTCCGCCTGCTGAGCGGAGCGGAGGACAAACGCTGCCAGACTGATGCATTCTGAGCGGATCCGCATCCACTCAGAATGCATTGGGGCTGTACGGATCCGTTCGGGGCCGCTTGTGAGAGCCTTCAAATGGAACTCACAAGCGGAGCCCCGAACGCAAGTGTGAAAGTAGCCTAAAAGTGCAGCCGATTACCCGATGAACCAATGAAATGCTTGTTCATCGGGTAATAGATCATTTAAAATCGTTTGCCCGCAGAAGATTGTGCCGTGTATAGATAGTCTGCTGCTGGCAAACAACAAGTCAATATTGGAACGAGCGGTGGCATTAACGATCACTCCTCCACCTGTATACTGTAAATATAGGTATCCTCCACTGACGAGCAGGTGCTTGTCAGGAAATAGTGTTGAGCAAATCGAAGTGAAACAAATTCACTTTGATCTAAATTAAAGAAAAAAATAGATTCATAGATTCATATATTTATTATTTTATTAATGTATGTTTTCATATATGTATATATTTATATTTTCCATACTTATTATTATATATTTGTTACATATATTTTTAGAGATGAGCACATATTTTATGTTTATCCCATATATGTTTCTTTTTTATTAACCCTCATTTTAGACTTGATAAAGGGGACTCTAGCACCCCAAAACGCGTTGTCTCACGAATAAATCGAATACTGCTGAAACCGAAACATTGCCCATGACCGCTTGTGTTTGTGCGCCCTCTGTGGTCCATACGTTCTACGTAAAGTTCAGCGTCTCTTTCTTCATACAGGAAGTATTCCATGGCAGCCCTCCATGCCTGTCTTGCCATCACTTACCTAGCACCTGCCCAGCCGCCAGGCCCTCCTCTGTTCTCCAGCAGCAGGGACGCCGCCAAAGCCCTCTGTCCCTCACTGGAAGCCAGGCTTCAAGCCCTTCTCCTGTCCTCATCTTGAAGTCCCCCAAAAATTATTTCAAGCGATCAAAAAGTCGCATGTACCCCAAAATGAAACCAATTAAAATGTCAATTCATCCGGCAAAAATAGGAACCTTTAATCAAGACCATCGCCAGACAAACAACTTTTATTATGTAAAACGTTTAAAAAAACGTGAAATTTTTTTAATATAACTTTGGTATCTCTGTAATCGTACTGACCAGCAGACTAACGTCAACCTATCACTTTTCCTACATTGTGTGCCATAAAAACAAAACCCAAAAAGCAATGCAGAATGGTAAAATTGATGCCTTTTCTTTCCAACTTAAAATGTATTAAGTTTTATATTGTTTTTCAATCAAATATGATATACAGCAATATGGACAGTCCTGAACAAATGGACCCATATAAACATCAGTTCACAAAATTACAAAAGTAACATGAAAAGAGAGAGCCAGAAAGAAAAAGTGATAACGTTCTTCCACATTTATAACGGAAGTGTAGATAGACACATGTCCCATGCCTGCCAGGTTTTCAGGAACCTTGCCACCATGCCCTGCTGGAGAGCAACTGAGTATTTCTAAAGATCTAATGTTGTGTATTTGGGCATATAAATCAGATCTAGAGGGGAGAACTGGACGTCTCCAGTAAAGAGCAATCAGGCATTTAACGGCTGTGAATATGTGGAGGAGCAGCTTGGCATCCCGGCCCCTAAGGGTAGTAGGGACCAGGTTCAAAAGAAATATTTCTGGCGTATGATACCAGTGTGTCAGGATCTTTAACTGATTTTCTCTGTAAGTCATATAGGAGCAGCTAGAGTGTGCCCTCTTCCATATGGATCGCCAAGTATCTGGCGAAAGTTCCCTTTGTAACCAGTCTTCCCATTTTCGCATGTATAGGTGTTTAAAGTCTGCAGAAGAGTCAGAGGAGACCAGTATCTGATAAATGTCAGAATTAAGACTCTTAGATGAAGGGCCGCGAACACATACACGTTCAAAAGAGAAAAGACTCGGTACCTCTAATGAATCCAACACACTCCTACAATAGTGTAGAATTCTGTAGTACTGGAATGCCAAAGTGTTCGGCAAGGAAAATTTAGTCTGAAGATCTTCAAAGGGCAAGATCCAATCAGAGAGAGGCTCCTTGAAGTCCAGAAAGTGGTAGAGCCCTACAACCATTCATACCTGGACAGGTCATACCTGGACAGATGACGTGGAAGGAAGAAAAGAGAAAGTAGAGCAATAGACCAATTAACAATATGTCTAACAATATTTAGATAAAATATAAAAGGCATGGCATTATTAATGCCCTTATGGCTATGAAGACCAGTCGCAAAAATGAGGTGAAAAGAAATAAACACTACTTCAGATGACCCACTAAACCCAGGAGGTCAACTCAATATTCCAATAGTCTGCTGACTATAATTCCTGTTTCTGGTCTTATATTAAAATATAACTTTTATTTTACTTTTATTAAATACTATATTTAACATACAAAAAACAAAAAAACACACTCTTTTAAAATGTATATGGAGGGCTTGGACCTGTGGGCTCAGTATTCGTATTGGCTGATTAATCAGAGGGACATTCTCTCATAGATATCATGGACTTCTCTGTATTTAATTGTGTAATGACACTTCAGTGCCAGTAGGTGTCACCCCGACACCAGGCAAACGCCGTACTTGGTAATAGTGTTAGGTCCGCAACTATGTATCTATTGTGTCCCTCACTACTGATTACACAGTTACTATATTCATTCCGTCTTTCTAATCTGGCCCTCACACAGGTTCAGCGTCTGCAGATCACCTCTCCCTAGTCCATCCTCAGCCCTACCATCCTTATTAAAATATTACAGACACAGCTCCCCCAATGACAGGATAGCTGAGATCGTAGGAACCGGCAATTTAAAGCTGAACACAGAGGAGATGGGGGAAATAATTGAACATAAAGAGAAATTCAAGGTCCCGGAGCGTGCGTCCTGAAGGTACGCAACCATCTCCTGATGCATGCGCATAAACCCTTGATGGGTTCACATGTTAATTTTGAATGCAGAAGATAGGGGAAAATAATCAAATAAGGGATAGGAATTTAAAGTCCCGGAGCATGCGCTCTGAACGTACGCAATTAGCAGTGAGTCTATCCCTTGAAGCATTCTCAAACACCTCACACAAGCACAGAGCCCACCCTGGAAGAATGCGATTGGCCATTAGTAGACATCAATCAACATGAGAGTGCAATGCGATAGGAGGTCTAAACAAGACCCACCCTTCTGATATAAAAGACCGCAGATAGAAAGCACTCGTGTTGATAGTAGCTCCATCCCCCTGAAGACGCCGTGTTTGCGGTGAAACATGTTGGGGGAGCTGTGTCTGTAATATTTTAATAAGGATGGTAGGGCTGAGGATGGACTAGGGAGAGGTGATCTGCAGACGCTGAACCTGTGTGAGGGCCAGATTAGAAAGACGGAATGAATATAGTAACTGTGTAATCAGTAGTGAGGGACACAATAGATACATAGTTGCGGACCTAACACTATTACCAAGTACGGCGTTTGCCTGGTGTCGGGGTGACACCTACTGGCACTGAAGTGTCATTACACAATTAAATACAGAGAAGTCCATGATATCTATGAGAGAATGTCCCTCTGATTAATCAGCCAATACGAATACTGAGCCCACAGGTCCAAGCCCTCCATATACATTTTAAAAGAGTGTGTTTTTTTGTTTTTTGTATGTTAAATATAGTATTTAATAAAAGTAAAATAAAAGTTATATTTTAATATAAGACCAGAAACAGGAATTATAGTCAGCAGACTATTGGAATATTGAAAAGAAATAAACACCCAATCAGTGTCAACTGAACAGAGTAAGGACTTCTACGGGGTAAACTAGTGGAAGTCATGCAACCAGGACAGGGAACCAGAGCTCTCCCTCCAGGACTCCATAGAAAAAAAGGAAACAAAGAGTATACACCCTGAGGAAACATAAATTCCTGCTTAGGGAAGAAAGAGAAAAAAGGAAGGCAAAAAAGAATAACCACAAACTAAAGTAGCATCCTTATTAGCAAACTGCCCAAGTAGAAGACCCCAGTCAACGCCCAGCAGTAGGAGGTCGCAGACATCTCTTGCGGGATCCTACAGCGGTCCAAGTCTACGGGATCTGAGGAAGTTTGATAGATGATTCCCAGTTCGGTAGCGGTGGTGGAGTAATAGCCATATGGGCTCAGAAGTCTGTAAGGTCATCAGAGTTTTTCATGAATGCCACAGTCCCATTCTTACATGCAGAAAGGCTGAAGAGGAAACCCCATCTGTAGAGGCTTAAGGGATCATGTGTTTACGAAGAGAAGATGCAGTAGGGGTTTCAGAGCTCTCCTCTTCTGAAGGGTTATCCAGGACAGATCTTGAAATTAAGTCACTTAAACTCCCTGCAAGTCTATGTGTTGTAGAGAATGCGCTTTAGCCATAATCTCCCCTTTTAGACTGAAGTCATTCACATAGCATATGATGTCTCTTGGTGCTCCCTCCAAGGATTTTTAGTGCAGAGCTCTATGAGCATGGTCCATCAGAATAGGGTGGGTCAGAAGACGGTTCAAAATAGTGTTAAAGACTGTAATAAGGGTATAGCAGGCATTTTCTTCTGCCTGAGTTTCTGGAACTCTTATGCTATGTCGATGGCCTCTATTGTCTGATCTTCAACATGGCTTTTTAGGTAACGTGGTTGGTGGGTATGAGAAGATGTTTGTGCTTGAAGAGAACAAATCACTTATCGAGAAACATTATGATCTTCTTCCAGTTGATGGAGATGGAGACCCACATTTTGTACATCTTGTCTAATTGCTGCTAATTCTTCCTTAAAAGCATATTTTACTTCTGAGATTAGAACCCTGAAGTCCTGCTTCGTAGCCAGTTGATGGATATGAGAACACCAGTAACGTGGGGGTGCAATGGGAGAGCTGGGACCATTTGAGTCAAAAGAGGATGTTGACCAATGCTCTGATGGATAGCGGGAGCTCAAAATCAATGGGACATCAAGACCTGCTGATGCATGGAGACCCTCCAGAGATTTGTTAGGCCTCACAGACCTCTGAGGCAAAGGAGGCAATTTTCTAATGGTGGAAGCAATAGGGGAGTTAACCTTAGAGCCAGAAGTACCCAAAGGGGAAGGTATGGGTGCATCCTCATGGTGCTGCTGCAGTCTAGTCACAGGGGTATCGTGGTGTACTCCAGTTAAAGTGTACAGGTGGGAGTCCTTGTTAGAAAGTGATTGCTGGGACCCATCTATCTGAAGGCCCCCTGATGTGGGTCTAGTGGGCATCTGGGTGGGCTCCTGAACCAACAGCCGTGTTGGCTGATCATCCTATAGGCCTACAGGCCTCTGTGTACCTGCATCCGGCACGTCCTCCTCAGACCCAGAAGCAGGGAAAATGGCCTGCGTTTGCCGAGGAGAGACTGCTTGTGAAGCAGCAGGCAGCGGGAGAGCAGGAGACTGAGAGGACTCCAATTCCCCGGGTTCAGAGCGCTGTTCCAGGCTAAGGTCTGGCTGGTGGGGTGCCTTCAAGCGGGAGTCAGGAAGAGAAGATACTTAACCTCTTGCCTCGTGGGCAGATCGGAGCGGCGCCATCTTGGATGCCTTGCTATCCACACTGCGATGTAGGTAGGAGTCTAAAGTTTGAGAGTACTGTTCTCCCGGAGCCTCAGAACCGGCTCTGGGGACCTTCCCAACTCTTTTCTTTATTTTCTGTAGTGTTATGGAGCCTGAAAGGAGCGGAACTCAGGATCTACACATCCAACCTCATCAGCTTACGGCCACGCCCCCCAGAACTGCTGCTTTTTCTTCATCCTGCTTCCCCAATTTATTTTTATA
Organism: Bufo gargarizans; assembly: GCF_014858855.1. Classification (NCBI taxonomy): domain Eukaryota; kingdom Metazoa; phylum Chordata; class Amphibia; order Anura; family Bufonidae; genus Bufo; species Bufo gargarizans. Next base: position 561,125,369 of record NC_058081.1, read on the forward strand.
AAAGTCTATAAAAAAAGTTTTATGTACCTTAACAATGATAATTGCAACACATCCTATAAAAATGAAGCACTCACACTGCTCTGTCGAGAGAAAAAATATATAATACTGTAGCTGTACTGGTACCTCAGAGGCTGCTTAAAAGCCAAATGGTGCCTGTAAACCAATCCATTAAAATCTGCTTTGCAAGAACCAAAAAGTGGTCTTTCTCTTCTGAACCCTGCACAGTAATTTATGTCCACCTTTACAGCATTTCCATATCCAGTGGAACCTGTCTAACAATTTAAGGGTGTAGTGTTAATCTCAAATAGCACACGCTGGGCACAACATTTTGGGCACTGAAATACCATCTGTTTAAAAATTTACATTTTCACTTTGCACAGTCAGCTCTGCTCATTAATGCCTCGAAAGCACCTGTGGCATGAAAATGCTCAGTCAACCCCTAAATAAATATTTTAAGGGGTGCAGTTTCCAAAACTGAATACTCTTGTACATAATAATGATCTCTTTTCATGTCTCTCTCTTTTGATTATATGTGGAAGCTATCCAGGATTTTGGGTTCTTAATGTGTCCCTGATATACATTTATGAAGTAAAACTCCAACATGTCCCATATATCCCTAGCAACTAGGTCGCTTTTGCGAATTATAGGGACTGCATGGATTGGTACCACCTGTTACCCATGCTGTATTTGGTTCTATATATATAATTGTTTTCCCTGGGCTCTCCCTGTTTTCGATCTGGGAATCCACTCATGTTTATTAATATGTGTTCCGATCATTTAAACACTGGGATTACCTGTACTTTGAAGTTATTCCGTGGGTTATTTATCCCCGCCTATTTGGTGACTCAAGCAAACGTCACAAGTTTATACTCCATAGCGACGAATGATGCTGGGAACAGGCGGAGCTGATGCTGATGACTGTGTAATGGGCTGTCCGTCCCCTTGTGATGATGACAAGAGTAGGCGCGGTCATACGGCGAGCGTTCACTTATTGGATGTCTCTTAGAGGCTTGGCAAGCAGTGGGGAGGTGTTTTCTCCATTTAAACAAGCGCATACCTCGCGCGCGTCATGGCCAATACATGCCAAGCACTTAGAAGTCCACTGACTACAAAGACGCTGCACGCTTCTGATGTCATGCGTGCAGCGTCTTTGTAGTCAGTGGACTTCTAAGTGCTTGGCATAATTGTCGTAGACCCACCATCAGGGTTGCAATACATGGCGTCGGCCAAAGCACTTGGTCTAATGCTCTTGATGAACATACCGACAATAGTCGGATAGGGAAACGCGTCGAGCAATTCACTGCAGCGTAGTTAACATATGCAGACTGACTCTCGCTTCTATATCTGAGCCCAATAGTGATAAATCCTCCAAGTGTGGGATCCTATATAGTAACGGTCCATCAGTAATGTAAGGCTACCTTTCACACTAGCTTTTTTGCTGGATCCGGCAGGGTCCAGCCAAAACGCTTCCGTTACTGATAATACAACCATCTGCATCCGTTATGAACGGATCCGGTTTTATTATCTTTAACATACCTTTGACATAGCCAAGACGGATCCGTCATTAAGTCCATTGAAAGTCAATGGAGGACGGATCAGTTTTCTATTGTGGCAGATTGTGGCAGAGAAAACAGATCCGTCCCCATTGACTTGCATTGGGGGGTAATGCTGGATCCACATCCCAGGACGGAAAGCAAAATACAACATGTAGCGGTTTGCTCTCCGGTATGGGAACGCAACTAACGCAATTGCCAATGAATGGGGACAAAACTAAAGCCCCTATGACGGAACTTAATGCCGGAAAACTTAAACGCTAGTGTGAAAGTTCCCTAATGTACACTTAGTACATGTGGTAGTAATGTAACGTACACTTAGTACATAGTAACATAGTAACATAGTGCATAAGGCCGAAAAAAGACATTTGTCCATCCAGTTCGGCCTGTTAACCTGCAAGTTGATCCAGAGGAAGGCAAAAAAAAAAACCCTGTGAGGTAGAAGCCAATTTTCCCCACTTTAGGGAAATAAAGAATTCCTCCCTGATTCCAATCAGGCAATCAGAATAACTCCCTGGATCAACGACCCCTCTCTAGTAGCTATAGCCTGTAATATTATTATACTCCAGAAATACGTCCAGGCCCCTCTTGAATTCCTTTATTGTACTCACCATCACCACCTCCTCAGGCAGAGAGTTCCATAGTCTCACTGCTCTTACCGTAAAGAATCCTCTTCTATGTTTGTGTACAAACCTTCTTTCCTCCAGACGCAGAGGATATCCCCTCGTCACAGTCACAATCTTGGGGATAAATAGCTGATGGGATAGATCTCTGTACTGACCCCTGATATATTTATACATATTAATTAGATCTCCCCTCAGTCGTCTTTTTTCTAAAGTGAATAACCCTTATTTTAATAATCTTTCAGGGTACTGTAGTTGCCCCATTCCATTTATTACTTTAGTTGCCCTCCTCTGGACCTTCTCCAGCTTTGCTATGTCTGCCTTGTTCACAGGAGCCCAGAACTGTACACAGTACTCCATATGTGGTCTGACTAGCGATTTGTAAATTGGTAGGACTATGTTCTTATCACAGGCATCTATGCCCCTTCTGATGCAACCCATTATCTTATTGGCCTTGGCAGCAGCTGCCTGACACTGGTTTTTGCAGCTTAGTTTGCTGTTCATTAAAATTCCTAGGTCCTTTTCCATGTCAGTGTTACCGAGTGTTTTATAATTTAGTATGTATGGGTATGGGTATGGGTATTATTCCTTCCCATGTGCATAACTTTACATTTGTCAGTGTTAAACCTCATCTGCCACTTATCTGCCCAAGCCTCCAATCTATCCAGATCGCTCTGTAGTAGTATACTGTCCTCATCAGTGTAAATTACTTTACACAGTTTAGTGTCATCTGCGAAAATTGATACTTTACTATGCAAGCCTTCTACAAGATCATTAATAAATATATTGAAGAGAATAGGGCCCAATACTGACCCCTGAGGTACTCCACTAGTGACAGTGACCCAATCTGAGTATTTACCATTAATAACCACCCTCTGTTTTCTATCATTGAGCCAGTTACTTACCCACTTACAGACGTTTGCTCCCAGTCCGAGCATTCTCATTTTATATACTAACCTGTCATGCGGTACAGTGTCAAATGCTTTGGAGAAGTCCAGATACACGACATCCATTGATTCGCCGCTGTCAAGTATAGAACTTACTTTCTTATAGAAACTGATTCAATTAGTCTGACATGACCGATCCCTCACACAGCCATGCTGATATGGAGTTATTTGCTTATTTCCGTTAAGATGCTCTAAGATAGCATCTCTCAGAAAACCTTCAAACAGTTTACCCACAACAGATGTTAAACTTACCGGCCTATAGTTTCCGGCCTCTGTTTTTGTACCCTTTTTGAATATTGGCACCACATTTGCTATGAGCCAATCCTGTGGGATATTCCCTGTCAGTATAGAGTCCGCAAATATCAGAAATAAGGGTCTGGCTATGACATTACTTAATTTCTTTAGGATACGGGGGTGTATGTCATCCGGTCCTGGCGATTTGTCTATTTTAATCTTTAGTCGCACATGTGATAGTAATGTACTTTACCCTTAGTACATGTGATAGTAATGTAATGTACACTTAGTACATGTGGTAGTAATGTACACTTAGTACATGTGGTAGTAATGTACACTTAGTAGATGTTGTAATAATGTAAAGTACACTTAGTACATGTTGTAGAAATGTACACTTAGTATATGTTGTAGTAATGTAATGTACACTTAGTACATGTGGTAGTAATGTAATGTACACTTAGTACATGTGGTAGTAGTGTAATGTGCACTTAGTACATGTGGTAGTAATGTAATGTACACTTAGTACATGTGATAGTAATGTAATGTACACTTAGTACATGTGGTAGTAATGTACACTTAGTAAATGTGGTAGTAATGTACACTTAGTAGATGTTGTAATCATGTAAAGTACACTTAGTACATGTTGTAGAAATGTACACTTAGTACATGTGGTAGTAATGTAATGTACACTTAGTACATGTGGTAGTAATGTAATGTGCACTTAGTACATGTGGTAGTAATGTAATGTACACTTAGTACATGTGGTAGTAATGTAATGTACACTTAGTAAATGTGGTAGTAATGTAATGTACACTTAGTATATGTTGTAGTAATGTTATGTACACTTAGTATATGTTGTAGTAATGTAATGCACACTTAGTATATGTTGTAGTAATGTAATTTACACTTAATATATGTTGTAGTAATATAATGTATACTTAGTACATGTGGTAAAAAGGTAATGTACACTTAGTAAATGTGGTAGTAATGTAATGTCCACTTTGTATATGTTGTAGTAATGTAATGTCCACTTTGTATATGTTGTAGTAATGTAAAGTACACATAGCACATGTGGTAGTAATGTAATGTACACTTAGTATAACACTGATAAATGTAAAGTTATGCACATGGGAAGGAAAAATGCAAGTCACCCGTACATACTAAATGGTAAAACACTCAGTAACACTGACATGGAAAGGGATCTAGGAATTTTAATAAACAGCAAACTAAGCTGCAAAAACCAGTGTCAGGCAGCTGCTGCCAAGGCCAACAAGATAATGGGTTGCATCAGAAGGGGCATAGATTCCCGTGATAAGAACATAGTCCTACCACTTTACAAATCACTAGTCAGACCACACATGGAGTACTGTGTACCGTTCTGGGCTCCTGTAAACAAGGCAGACATAGCAGAGCTGGAGAAGGTCGAGAGGAGGGCATCTAAAGTAATAACTGGAATGGGGCAACTACAGTACCCTGAAAGATTATCAAAATTAGGGTTATTCACTTTAGAAAAAAGACGACTGAGGGGAGATCTAATTAATATGTATAAATATATCAGGGGTCAGTACAGAGATCTATCCCATCATCTATTTATCCCTCAGGACTGTGACTGTGACGAGGGGACATCCTCTGCGTCTGGAGGAAAGAAGGTTTGTACACAAACATAGAAAAGGATTCTTTACGGTAAGAGCAGTGAGACTATGGAGCTCTCTGCCTGAGGAGGTGGTGATGGTGAGTACAATAATGGAATTCAAGAGGGGCCTGGACGTATTTATGGAGCTTAATAATATTACAGGCTATAGCTACTAGAGAGGGGTCGTTGATCCAGGGAGTTATTCTGATTGCCAGGGTTTTTTTTTGTTGTTGTAGTAATGTAAAGTACAAATAGCACATGTGGTAGTAATGTAATGTACTGTAACCTGCAATGACAATGATGACAAAAACAGTTATGCAATAATATTTCCTCACAGGTTGGCCTTTTCTCTTTTGAAATGTACTGAGGGCAGCTGTGGAAAACACCAATTCATTTCAATTGGGAAGATAGCTGTGTATGTGTCATCATCTTTCTCAAATAACCCATTACTGATATTGATGTCATGATGCAAACTTCTAAGGTTGATTCCCATTAAAACTATGACTTCTTAAAGTGGTTATGATTCTTACGTACCTGAAGAAAATACATCACTAAGAAATGTCAACAAAAATCTTAACTCTTCAGAAATTTCCTGGGTTTTGGGGTCCACACCATAGTATATGTCCAAATATTTCTTTGCATCAAAGTTTTTTTCATAAACTTGGTTATATGAAGTAGGCACAGTCTCCATTCTTTATCACAAACCTGTTAATGAAAGTTGAGAAGATCCATCAAACACATGTTATAACTGTTCCCTATAAAGTCTAGTCCTAACATTTACTACTACACAATCAACTTGACAGATCCTGTGCCAGTTTTAAAGTTGCATCTTCTCAAGCAATACAATGTTTAATTATGTGATGCCAGCCTTACCTTACTTAGATCCGTAGCTTAGGATTTGAAGATTGTGAATTACCACAGCATAGCTGAGTGAGCTTTACTTGTAAACCTGATGCTTGTGTTGTAAGATCCCTCCTTCTTTACAGTGGTGTAATCACAAACCATGCACATTTCTTGTGGGTGTGGTGATGTGTACAGTATAAGTGCTGGGAGGTGTGTATATCCCACCCAGATACCTCAGCTGGGTGAGATAACTGAAATCCAGAAAGCTGCAGTGGTTTCAGCAAAGTGTAGTTTGCTGAGACAGTTTTGTCTCAATGTTGTTCTGGGCTACATTTCATGTGGACTGGGGGATAGGTTTGGTAGTGGGGTCTGCCAGTCCACACCCTTCCACTACATGTTTGTCTTTTGCTGGAAGTGATCACAGGTGAGGCCTGCTGCTGTAATCAACAACCCTCTGTGTATGACTCGGAGGAAGAAAGGCTGAGGAAGCCTGAGAGACTCTGTGTGGTCTCAGCCAGGAGGGCTGAGGGGCCAAGAGGCTTTGTAAAACCTGAAGTTTGGGGGGCCCAGCTATGCCTACGGAAAGATGGTTAGTCGGGAGGACTTCTGGTCCATCTCCCCCCAAGGGTGCTGGTGTGGTCACAGCCTGGAGGCTGCTGGACCGCATATAGCTGAAAAAGACGGATCTAATCCTGTGTGTGAACGGCGCTCTATAGGTGAGGTAGAGACAACACGTGTATCAGGTAGAGCTCAGACGGGCAGGTGTTATTTTCGATATTTATGTGTGTGATGGTGCTGAAGTAAAGCACCTTTTGGACCTGAACCCCATTGTCAGAGGAGAAGTCTGTGATTGCGACCCCCTGAGAGAGGGCGATCCCTTACATGGGTTACGATAATACTTTTAGTGCTGCACATCCCATATCAGAAAAAAATTACAGCGTCATCATTTTTATCAAAGGCCTCCTGCAGAAAAACAAAAATGTTTTGCTTCAACACTAAAGCCTCATTCACACATCAGTGTTCGGTCAGTGGTTTACATCAGTGATTGTGAGCCAAAACCAGGATCGGAGCCTCCACAGACATGAGGTATAAGGGAAAGATCTGCACCTGTTCTGTGTTTAGAGCTGCACCTGGTTTTGGCTCACAATCACTGATGGAAATCACTGACCGAACACTGATGTGTGAATGAGGCATAAAAGTCATGAAAGAGAGGGATGGAACATGGAAGTTGTAGACCTGGTGAAGACAAGGTTTGAAGAGTTAAAGATGAGACAGGGTGGACTTAGGTCCAAGTTAGCTAGGGATTGGACAGGTTAGGCTTTTCTAGTGGAATATCTGGGGGAATAGGGAGCTTTCTTTTATCAATTGATCAGACCAAAATAGTCTGCCCTCTCCATTTAGAATGGTCATTTGCTGGGTGTTGGCAATGACTAGTGAGTGTCTTGTTCAACTTCTGTTGAAGAAGCCAGCGGTAAGGAGATACTGGATGTCACTTATTGAGGGGTTCATTGCTGTTTGGAGGTATGGGATACCTATTATGGAGGAAGATTTGGTGGGATTTCACTTTTAAAGAGGTACAGTACCTGGGACCAGATTCAAAAGGAACCCGTGGTCATGGTACCCATACATTCTTATTAGTGTTGATCAAGCACCAAAGTGCTCGAGTAGAACACCTCGGGATGCTCGGGTGCTCTACAGAGCAACCAAGCACAATAGAAGTCAATGGGAGAACCCGAGCATTAAACCAGGCACCCCCTGCTCTGAAGAGTGGAGGGTGTCTGGTTCACATGTAAAGGTCAGAAATTGATGGAAATACCACTGAAATGGTTCAGGAACAGCATGGGGAGGATGTCTGGATGCACCTTGACTCCCAGGTCGCTGCTGGGAATGATGTTGTCCGAGTAGTACGCCAATTTTACAGACTGACAATAAATACGCACAAAACCGAAGATAAAATCGATTTTAGAGGAAAAATTGTTACCCTGTATATTTACTTGTATATAAAGTGCAAGTGCTGCCAAAAATTACAAGGAAGAGGCACTCCGATACAACCTGTATATCACATAAACGAGGGCCTCATTCACATTGTGGTACAATTGTTCAGGTAGTGGGACTCCTACACTCATAAAGCCTATGCACTAAGTGAAAGGGTTGCCAAAAATTACAAGGAACCAGCAATCCAATACACCCTTTATTACACATAAAGCAGGGCCTCATACACACCCTTGAAAAGTTATGATTGATGGCCTGCTGGTGACACTCAAAAACATTAGGAGCAAGAGCCTGCTGGTGACCCTCTAAAACATTAGGGGCGAGGACCTGCTGCTGATCTGACCATCTAAAACATTAGGGGTAAGGGCCTGCTACTGAGCTGACCACCGAAAAAATTATGGTTGAGGGTCTGCTGGTGAGCTGACTCTGTAAAACATTAGGGGCGAAAGCCTGCTGCTGATCTGACCATGGAAAAAATGATGGTTGAGGGCCTGCTGCTCAGATGACCATTGAGAAAATTATGGTTGAGGGTCTGCTGCTTAGCTGACTCTCTAAAACATTAGGGGCGAGTGCCTGCTGCTGATCTGACCATGGAAAAAATGATGGGAGAGGGCTTGCTGCTGAGCTGACCATCTAAAACATTATGGGTGAGGGCCTGCTGCTGAGCTGACCATCTAAAACATTATGGGCGTAGGCCTGCTACTGAGCTCACCATCTAAAACATTAGGGGCGAGGACCTGCTGCCGAGCTGACCATCTAAAACATTATGGGCAAGGGCCTTCTGCTGAGCTGACCATCTAAAACATTAGGGGTGAGGGTCTGCTGCTGAGCTGACCATCGAAAAAATTATGGTTGAGGGCCTGCTGCTGAGCTAACCATCGAAAAAATTATGGTTAAGGGCCTGCTGCTGAGCTGACCATCCAAAAAATTATGGTTGGCGTCAGGGCAGGCAAGCCAGCACCTCCAAGGTGTAGAGCGCCAGTTCATGCCACGAGTCCAGCTTGGCTAAAATCTTGCTGTCTGAGTGAATAAATCACCATTTTACATCAACTACTGGTGAGTGCTGCAGATTATTAAAGCTTCTGGAGGAGTTGGGACCCCCAGCCAGGATCTCTATCTGCGTGCACCACCCGGCTTGAAGCCTGTCTACTGGTCTGTACCCAAGTGTGTGGGATAAGTAGTGCTGCCAATCCCTGAGGTTTTCTACAAGTCCAGCTTGGACACCCAATAGTTGTAAGGCACAGAGGGATTATTGAGGACGCTGACACGGTCTGCTACATACTCCTTCACCATCTTCCAAAACTTTGCTCTCCTTGTGACACTAGGCCGCGCATCAGGGTGAGGTTGCTGGCGGGGTGTCATGAAACTGTCCCAGGCCTTAAAGAGTGTTGCCTTGCCTTTATTGGAACTGCTGTGTGTTCCCCTCGTCTCCCCTCCTTAGTTGCCCAAGGAACTACGTACTCTGCTGCCAGCTTTGTCAGCTAGAAATTTTTGGAGCAATTTTGCCACAAGGACCTTCTGGAATTGCACCAGTTTGCTAGTCCTCTCCACCACAGGAGCGAGGCCCATCCATGCTCAACAGATGGAATAAACCTGCTGTGGGTACTACCCTCTGTAGCGGAGGCAACATTCTCCTGCTCCTCCTCCTCCTCATCATCATCATCCATTTAACCTGAGAAGACGAACTAAGGGTGGTCTGGCTATCACCCTGTGTACTGTCTTCCTCCATTCCCACCTCTTCCACATGCAAAGAGTCCTCCTTCATTGTGAGCAGCGAGCGTTTCAGTAGCCACAGAAGTGGGAAGGTTACTCTGATAATAGCGGCGTGGATGTGCTAGCTGATGGTGCTTGCGAATGTCCAGGTGCAGGGCGGGAGGCATCCGGGCCTGCTTCTTGGACAGGGGATTGTCCAGCACGTAACACAGGGGAAGAGGAGGCAGTGGTGTGACCTGCAGACACTGATTGTAGACCCAGGCATTCGGCCCACCTATTAGGGTGCTTTGATGCCATGTCGCGGATCATGCTGGTGGTGGTGAGGTTGCTAGTGTTCACGCCCCTGCTCATTTTGGTACGGCTTAGGTTGCAAATGACAATTCTTTTATCGTTCTCACTTTCCTCAAAAAAGCGTCAGACTGCAGAACATCTACCCCTTGGCAAGGGAGATTACCGCAAGAGGGTGCTCCGGGAAACATTTGCGGGCCTGTTTGGTGTGGCCCACCTTCTCCCTTTTCCCACCCCACTGTCTCTTCCAGCCTGTTGCGGTGCTGCAGATCCCTCCCCCTCTGTACTTGCTGTCCTCGCTCGGCTTGCCACCTTCCCAGGTTGGGTCAGTGATTTAATCGTCCAACATCTCCTCTTCCACTTCCTCACTCTGCTCATCCTCCTGACTTGTTGACCTAACAACAACCTCACTTATTGACAACTGTGTCTCATCCTCATCATCAACCTCTTGAGACACTAATTTTCATTGACTTAGATGTAGGGCAGGTAATGTCGCTGCCACCAGCAGCGAAAAAATTTGACTGATTGTCAAAGATATTTAGGGTGCGCAAATCTTATACAGGAGATTTAGTGCAGGTAATGTTGCTGTCTCCAGCGGCCAAAAAATAAACTGATTATCACTGATATTTATGATGCGCAAATGTTATACAGGAGATGTAACTCAGGTAATGTCGCTGTCACCAGCGGCTAATAAAAAATTACAGGGAATATCACTGATATTTATGATGCGCGACCATTATACAGGAGATTTAGCGGAGGTAATATAACTGTCCGCAGCGGACACTGTCTACGTAAAAAGTACATTGGATGTCACAGATATTTTTGTATGCACACACGTTAAACAGGAGATGTAGCGCAGATTATGTCTCTGTCCGCAGCGTCTACGGAAAAAGTACACTGGATGTCACAGGTATTTTTAGGCTATGCACATGTTACACATGAGATGTAGCGCAGATAATATCGCTGTCTGCAGCGGCCAAACAATTGCAAGCTATTTTGCGCAGGTTGCACTAAAAATATATATTGCTGCCAGATACAACAATAGTCCTTAAAAGGACTTTTAGGTCTCTAACAATTGCACGCAATTTACCGCAGGTTGGACTAATAATATATATTGCTGCCAGATACAACAATAGTCCTTAAAAGGACTTTTAGGTCTCTAACAATTGCATGCAATTTACCGCAGGTTGCACTAATAATATAAATTGCTGCCAGATACAACAATAGTCCTTAAAAGGACTTTTGGGTCTCTAACACCAACCCTGCATAACTAAAAAATAAAATTCAATACCCTACACTCTGTCCCTTTTACAGCACAGCTCTCCCTGACTAAGACTGGCCGAACCACGTGTCATCGGGTGCTTTATAGCACCCGATGACGCGTTCTGGCCAGCCAATCACTGTACTGCCAGTAACCAACATGGCTACGGCATTACAGTGAGTGGCACCACTTACCTGCACATTTATTAGCTGCGTAGCAGCCAACAAACATGCGGGGAGGAGACTCGAGCATGACGCTCAAGCACGCGCAGTATTCGGCCGAATACCGCGATGTGCCGAGCATCGCGATGCTCGATCATCACTAATACTTATCTCTCATGAGTCGACTCAATACAAGTAGGGAGGTTTGTACTACTAGATAAGTCATTCCAAGACCTCCATTACAGCACTTTTCAGGGTTTTATACTGTTTATATGTGATTTTCATAGTTATTTATCATGTATGATAATTGTGTATATTTCTATATTTATTTTTAGTAGCAAAGAGGCTGCTGTGGCTAATATATCCCATCTTCATACAGTGTGTCCGAGTCTTTAGTAAGCGGTGAGAGTGTGAGTTTTCTGGAAGGCACATCTACAATACCCTTAACTTCTACATTACCTCAACACCATTTCAGCTGTTCTGGTACCGCCACCTCCTGCCGCTGTGTCTGCACCACCACCTCTGCCAGTCATATTCTCCTGTGTTTCCTGCACCTTCCACTTCCCCCATAGTATGAGGTGGACCATAAGTCTTGCTGAGGGTTCTTGAACCAAAGCATATTACGACATATGTTCATTGTATGCCTAGTGGGCTGGTTGTCGGATACAGGTAGGGTATATCTAGAGTCGAGTATCAGTGTGGCAGTGTACACCTGAACATGACCATTGGTATGTCTTGCCTCTCTGTTCTATTCAGCAAGCCATGGGTTAATTGCCTGTGCTTGTTGTGCGTTCTATGTTCCATGTAGACGTTAATCCCTCTTTCTGGTTGTGTGCACCTGTGGGTGCTGTGGGCTAATGAGCTCAGTTACACGTTCTGTCTGTGTATCCCGCCACTTGGCTGAGCAGGAGCTCCAGCAATTGTTCCTGTAGCTAAGGGCTCAGACGGCAGTATGAATGAGTCTGCATCCCTTTCGCAGTTTTGCAGAACGGGTGCAGACCCATTCATTTCAATTGTGTGCTGTCCGCATCTGTGGTTCCATTCCGCGGCCCCGCAAAAAAAGATAGAGCATGTCTTATTCTTGTCCGCAATTGCAGACAAGAATAGGCATTTTCTATTATAGTTGCAGCAATGTGCGGTCCTCAAATTGCGGAACGCACATGGCCGATATCCATGTTTTGCGGATCCGCAAAACACTACAGCTGTGTGAATGCGCCCTTAGCCTGTAGTTCTGTTCTCTGTCCAGTACAACTTTTCATGTGAATGCGCCTTTAGTCTGTATTCTGTTCTCGGTCCAGTCCTATTCATGTCTGACCTATTCCTGCCTGAGTTCCTGCTGTCGCCTATCTGTGTTACCGTCTGCCTGTTGTGGTTTTCCAGAGTGCTGTGTCTTGGTTCCTGTTCAGATTTTGTTTGTGGTTTTGTGCGTTTTCTGATTCTGTCTTTGTTCTTGAGTCTGAGGGTGAGCTGCCAAGGACACTGGGACCATCCCAGGAGATAGAGGTCTGGTCGCTAACCCGCAACAAAGTCCACATCCCTGTTTAGAGGTTAAACTGTGAAAACTGGGGAGGCACCAAAATAACACCCTTAGGGTTTGGACCAACATCAAACCACTTAATTGATACAGTGGTTCCACATTACCACTGATCCATCTTGATCTGTAATCAGTGGATCTGTAACAGTACACCATCCACTTTGATCTACTGGCCCACCAGTTTCCTACCAACCTGTCTAATGGAGATTTCTTGGTTTCCTTCCTGACTGCAGAAGCACTAACCTGGGCCGCTCCCCTCAAGGAATGCATTGACCCAATGACCAGCAATCTAAAGGAGACTATCTTTTGTAAGGTCTTTAAAGAACCTGGTCATACTGTTTCTGCAGTCTCTTTGCTGCCTCTGTCAGGGCAACCTCATGGTTGGGCAATGTGCTATACAGTTCCACTATAAAATTCCCTAGCTTCTGAACTGTCATGAAACAATGAGGGCCCGGTGGCAGCATTCTGGTAAAGACTGTCAGGGTGCATTAAAGATGAATTGGCAGGTTGTGAAGTACTCTCCATACTGGATGACTTTATTACCCTTGCCAACCACATATATCTCTGCTTCAGAGAATGCCTTAATGAGTCTGCCTGTGAGAGGAGAGTTTCCAGGTTGGCACATTCTTTTTAGAGGCCTATGCTTGGTCTCCGATGCAACTGTACATGTATATATCATTGTAACTCCTTTTTACTATTACCATTTATCCCCATTTATGTACATTCATATTCATTATGATTAGAATGGTTAATATGTACATATAAACCATCATAGTAACATAGTATAGTATATAAGGCTGAAAAAAGACATTTGTCCATTCAGTTCAGCCTGTTATCCTGCAAGTTAATCGAGAAGAAGGCAAAAAAATAAATAAAAGAAAACTGTGAGGTAGAAGCCAATTTTCCCCACTTAAAGGGATTTTTTTTTCTTTCTGACTACAATCAGGCAATCAGAATAACTCCCTGGATCAACGACCCCTCTCTAGTAACTATAGCCTGTAATATTATTACACCCCAGAAATACATCCAGGCCCCTCTTGAATTCCTTTATTGTACTCACCATCACCACCTCCTCAGGCAGAGAGTTCCATAGTCTCACTGCTCTTACCATAAAGAATCCTCTTCTATGTTTATGTACAAACCTTCTTTCCTCCAGACGCAGAGGATGTCCCCTTGTCACAGTTACAGTCCTGGGGATAAATAGATGATGGGCTAGATCTCTGTTCTGACCCCTGATATATTTATACACAGTAATTAGATCTCCCCTCAGTCCTCTTTTTTGTAAAGTGAATAACCCTAATTTTGATAATCTTTACTGTACTCCCCCCCCCATTCCAGTTATTACTTTAGTTGCCCTCCTCTGAACCATCTCCAGCTCTGCTATGTCTGCCTTGTTCACAGGAGCCCAGAACTGTACACAGTACTCCATGTGTGGTCTGACTAGTGATTTGTAAAGTGGTAGGACTATGTTCTCATCACGGGCATCTATGCCCCTTTTGTTGCAACCCATTATCTTATTGGCCTTGGCAGCAGCTGCCTGACACTGGTTTTTACAGCTTAGTTTGCTGTTCACTAAAATTCCTAGGTCCTTTTCCATGTCAGTGTTACCCAGTGTTTTACCATTTAGTATGTACGGGTGATTTGCATTATATCTTCATATGTGCATAACCTTACATTTTTAAGTGTTAAACCTCATCTGCCACTTCTCTGAACAAGCCTCCAGTCTATCCAGATCCCTCTGTAGTATTATATTGTCCTCTTCTGTGTCAATTACTTTACACAGTTTATTGTCATCTTCAAAGATTGATATTTTACTGTGTAAGCCTTCTACAAGACCATTAATAAATATATTGAAGAGAATAGGGCCCAATACTGACCCCTTTGGTACTCCACTAGTGACAGTGACCCAATCTGAGTGTGTACCATTAATAACTACCCTCTGTTTTCTATCACTGAGCCACTTACTTACCCACATACAGACATTTTCTCCCAGCCCAAGCATTCTCATTTTATATTCTAACCTTTTATGTGGTACAGTGTCAAATGCTTTGGAGAAGTCCAGATATACGACATCCATTGTTCGCCGCTGTCAAGTCTACAACTTACCTCCTCATAGAAACTGATTAAATTAGTTTGACATGACCGATACCTCATAAAGCCATGCTGATATGGCGTTATTTGCTTATTTTCATTGACGTACTCCAAGATAGCATCTATTAGAAAACCTTCAAACAGTTTACCCACCATAGATATTAAACTTACTGACCTATAGTTTCCCGGCTCTGTTTTTGTACCCTTTTTGAATATTGGCACCACATTTGCTATGCGCCAATCCTGTGGAACACTCCCTGTCAGTATAGAGTCCTTAAATATCAGAAATAAGGGTCTGGCTATGGCATTACTTAATTCTCTTAGGATACAGGGTTGCATGCCATCTGGTCCTGGTGATTTTTCTATTTTAATCTTTTTAAGACGCCGCTGTACTTCATCCTGGGTCAGACAGAGCACTTTTTCTGTAGAGGGCTGACACCTTCAGATTCAACTTTGTACCATTTATATAATTGAAGAACATTTTACGGTTAGTTCTGCTCTCTTTGGCAATTCATCTTTCAGTCTCTAGTTTGGCTGCTTTTTTTTTGTTTTTCACGTATTTTATTTTTTTCCTTATAGTTTTTCAGTGCTTCCTCGCATCCCTCCTGTTTTAGTGATTTAAATGCTTTCTTTTTGCAATGTATTGCTTTGTTTACAGTTCTATTTATCCAAATTGGTTTCTTTTTGTTCCTTAACCTTTTATTCCCATAAGGTATGTACCTCTCACAATTAAATTTTAGGATGCTTTTAAAAATATACCATTTTGTGGCTGTATTCTTATTTTTGAGGACTTTGTCCCAGTTAGTTAGGCCTATGGCCTCTCTTAGTTGGCTAAATTTAGCTTTTTTTAAGTTTGGTATTTTTGTTCCTCCATGAAGAAACACTCCTTTGAATGATAATTGGACGGTTATTACTTTATGGTCACTATTTCCCAGGTGTCCCCCAACCTGCACCTCTGTTGTTCTGTCAGGTCTATTGGTTAATATTAAGTCCAGTATGGTCGTCCCTCTAGTCGGGTCCTGAACCAGTTAGGAAAAGGTAATTGTCTTTGGTTATTGCCAAGAACCTGTTTTCTTTATGAGATATGCAGGTTTCAGTTTCCCAGTCTATATCTGGGTAGTTTAAGTCCCCAATAATAACCACCTCATTATGATTTGCCACCTCGTCTATCTCATTTAGTAGTAGTAGATTTTCTGTGGACTTTGGTATATTAGGTGGTTTATAATAAACTCCTATTAATAATTTATTATTGTTTTTGCCTCCATGTATTTCTACCCACATTGACTCCACATGTTCATGTACCTCACTTATATCTTCCCGGAGTGTGGGCTTTAGACAGGACTTCACATGAAGGCAGACTCTCCCCCTCTCCGGTTTTGGCGATCCTTTCTAAACAGACTGTAACCTTGTACATTACCTGCCCAGTCATAGCTATCATCCAGCCATGTCTCAGTAATTCCCACTATGTCATAGTTCTCCTCACACATCACTAATTCCAGTTCCCCAGTTTTATAAGTCAGGCTTCTGGCATTAGTATACATACAATTAAGAGGTTTACGTATATTTTTTACCCTACACCATTCCTCCCCCAGTCCCGTTACCTCGCCCCCGGTCTCCATCTTCCCATCCTATAATGTAGTTACTCTCCCCCCAGTCCCTAGTTAAAACACTTGTCTAAACTTCTAGACATCTTCTCCCCCAAAGCAGCTGCCCCTTCCTCATTGAATTGCAGCCCATCCCTACAATAGAGCCTGTAGCCAACAGAGAAGTCGGCCCAGTTCTCCAGGAACCCAAACCCCTCCTCACTACACCGGTTCTTGAGCCACTTGTTAACCTCCCTAATCTCTCACTGCCTTTCTTGTGTGGCTCATGGTACCGGTAGTATTTTGGAAAATACTACCTTTGAGGTCCTTGCCCTAAGTTTTTGACCTAAATCCCTAAAATCATTTTTAAGGACGCTCCACCTACCTCTAACTTTGTCATTGGTTCCGATATGTACCATGACCGCTGGATCTTCTCCAGCCCCTCCCAGTAATCTGTCATCCCGATCCGAGATGTGTCGAACTCGAGCGCCAGGAAGACAACACACTGATCGACGATCCCAGTCTTTGTGACAGATCGCCCTATCTGTACCCCTAATAATTGAGTCTCCCACTACCAGCACCTGTCTGGCCTGTCCTTCTCTCCTGGTCCCCTGCTTACTGGAGCTGACATTCCCTTGACTGGCAGAGGAAGTGTCTTGTTGCAACAGTGCTATCACTGAACTGACTTTCCCCTCATCTGCCAACCATGCAAACTTGTTAGGGTGTGTCAAATCAGGGCTAGCCTCCCTGGCACTTTTCCCTCTACTCCACTTTCTAACTGTTACCCAGCTAGCTACCCCACTTTCCTGAGCCTCCTCGCTACCACCCTCCCCCACATCTACCCCATAGAGTGCTTGCTCAGTGAGCAGCAAACTCTTTTCCAAATTGTCAACGCTTCTCAGTGTTGAAATTCGCCTTGTTAGATACTCGATGTGCAATTCCAAACGGGCAATTTGCTCACATTTTGAACAAAGATATGCACCCTCAAACGGCTGTCCCATGACTGCATACATAAGACAAGATGTGCACTGGACTACGCTGTCAATAATGAAACACATACTAAATGGGAATTACGCAAGAAAAGAGAAAAATACAATATAGTGCAGTGATAAGAATCTAACTTACTGTAGTCCCCTCCTAAAGTCCCTGAATCTCAAGTCACGTGATCTAAAGTAACACACTTAATACAAACACACACTTGAAGTCAAACACATGAACACTCACAAACTCGCGTTATTTGCCTGCTTGTATGAATGCAGATCTCAAACCAGCCTGCTTTTTTTTTTCTGACAAGCCTAATGGGGGCAAACACAAAAACGTCACAGGAATTTACTGAGGTATGTTGGACATGCACAGCCAGACCAGTTGTATCTAGGTAGGGTGAAAAGTTAACTATTAATATGAGCACATTGATAACATCAAGTGAGATCACGACATCAAAAGGGTGAAAAGAGACTCAGGGCATTAAAGATGCAATTCTTCTTTTGGCCACCAGGCCAACATAAAAAATGAGCAATTCTGAGTAATAAATGGATTTGAAAAATTCATGATTTTTCAGAATTTAAAAAAAATCGGATTCTGTACGCTCAAATATGAGCTTTAAAATCATAACAAAAAAGAAAAACTTAAAAAAAATATTAAAAAATTAAAGAAATATAACATTTCAAATCACCCCCTTTCCTTATAATAAAAATAAATACAAAAATAACACAAAATATAAAAATCATGGGCATCAGCGCAACCGAAAATGCACATACTAATATTATATTATTATTATATTTTTCCAATACGGTGAATGGCGTAACGGAAAAAAGGGTCAAAATAGCCAATTTGCTATTTTTTCATTGCTTCTCTTACCCCAAAAAATGAATAAAATGTGATCAAAAAGTCACACACACTCCAAAATGGTATCAATAAAAATTAAGGATTGTCCCACAAAAAAGAACCCCCACACAGCTCAGTAGATATAACTATAAAAAAGTTATGGGGGTCAGAATATGGTGATGTAAAAAAAAAAATGTTTTTCAAAGTAATTTTTAAAAAAATACTATTTAGACATAAAAACCTATCCATATGTAATATTGTTGTAATCGTAGTGACCCAGAGGATGAAGGGCACAGGTCAGTTTGGCCGCAAATGGAATGCCGTGGGAACAAAACCTTTAAAACGGTGGAGGAATTATTTTTATTTCCACTCCATTTGGAATTTTTTTTACCGCTTCACTATACATTGTATGCCATATTAAATGATGGCAGAAAGAAAGAAAGTACAACTTGTCCTGCAAAAAATAAGCCCTCATACAGCCAAGTGAACGGAAAAATAAAAAAGTTATGGCTCAATGAAGATAGGGAAGAAAAACAAAAACACAAAAACAAAAAAAAATATATCTTGATGGTTAACCCCTGAAGTCTGAAAGTTTGTCATTACCAACTCCACAAGTACACAATTGAAGCTGACAAAGTGGAATTCGATCCGAAGTTTAGGAAAAATTCTATTCGTAACTAATTTTAATTAGTAATGAATCGATTTTTCCTAAAATGGCGGTGGCATGTGTTACAAAGTGAAAGAAAGAAGCCTAGAAACAAGATAAGTAAGTCCATTAGGCCTTGATTCTGCAATTGGGGCAAAAAAAGCGCTCTATTTTTTCAGTCATTTTGTTTTCTACCTTGTTTTATAAACAAGTAATTCCATTAGGTACTGGTACTAGATTCCCTCCCTTTTCATGTGGTTGACTCTGCACCTTTCAGGGAACTGATGCCTTGTGCCGAGCCATGGTGGAGAATCCCAAGCCGTCACTACTTCTCCAAAAAGGCTGTAGCAGCTCTGCACACGTATGTTGAGTAGAAGGTGGGCCAGTCATTGAGCCTGTCGGTGTCTGGTACAGTTTATGGCAGCACCAATGTGTGGAGCTGTAACTATGGTCAAGGACAATATCTGTCCTTTACAGCCCACTGGGTAATTGTGGTTCCTGCCCAAGCACACCAGCATCTTGACCAGGTGACGGCAATGCTGCCTCCATGTTCTCAAGCTGTGATTCCTGCGCCAATGTCCTCCTCTGCCTCCTCATCCTCCACCTTGTCCTCATACTCCACTGTAGGCACAGTTAAGAGTGGCCCTCCAGCATACCAGCTATGCAGAGCACGGCGATGTCACGCTGTTCTGCATCTGGCCTGCCTTGGGGAATGGAGTCACACCGGAGAGGAACTCTGTGTCCTTCAACAAAAAATCGACTCCTGGCTATCTCCTCGCCAACTGAAGATTGGAACCATGGTCACTGATAACGGGAAGAACATTCTGTCAGCACTGCGTCATTGAGGACCGACCCATGCACCCTGCATGGCGCATGTCTTTAATCTGGTTGTAAAGTGGTTCCTGAAGTCTTGAAAATGGCCAGGAAACTGTGCTTGCACGTCAGCCACTCTTACACTGCAAAACATGCCCTCCTTGAGCTGCAAAGAACAGAATAGCGTTCCTCAACATCACCTCATATCTGATGTTTCCACAACTTGGAACTCCACCCTACACATGTTTTACTGACTATATAAGCAGAGAAGGGCCATGAATGATTTCTTGATGATACAGGCGGACAGGAGTACTCCTCTGTATAACTTCAACGTTAACCAGTGGCAGTTCATGTGTAACACCTGCCATTTGCTCAGGCTCTTTGAGGAGGACATTTTATTTGTCAGTCGCCAGGAATACAGGATGAATGATGTCATTCCATTCCTTCATGTCCTGGAGACGTGGCGCCTACATCTCACGGCTACCTGAGCCCTTTGGGGCTGAACTGGAGGAGGAGGAGGACATTCAGGCACAAGCAATGTATACAGAAATGGGTTGTTTATCTGCACAAGTGACAGGAGAGGAACTGGAGGGCAGTGAGGAAGACCAGGCAGATGACCCCGACAGGCCGTGGCAGTATGCAGTGGAGATGGAGGCAGGGAGTCCCTCAGATTCCCTTGTGCAAATTGCCACCCTTCTTAGTGGCTTGCTTAGTGACAGCTGCATTATCACCGTTCGGCAATGGGATGACTACTGTCTCTCCACCTTGTTAGACCCTCACTACTTGTCCAAAATGGGGCCTTTTTCCACCTGCTGAGAGGGAGGATAAACTTAACTACACAAAGAGGGTCTTTTATTAAGACTGGCATATAACCCCTATACCTGGATCCGCCGGTTATGAAGAGAAAGCTTCCATGCTGGCATACATTTAGATGATTTTCTATGCCACACCCACTTTTTTAGACCTGGCGTCACAGATTGCGGCACAAATAACCTTTGCGCTGCAATTTGTGCCAGAAATACGCCTTATATAGGTGAATTTCTGGATAATAAATGACCCCCAAAATGTTGAGAGACTAACCTTTGTAAAGATGAATCAGGTGTGGATCAGCCAGGATAATACTGACCGTGTGATATAGGCCATTAAAGTCCTGTATGCAGTTGTTTTTTTTTCATCTTAATCAAACCGATTTCAGAGTAAATAGCCAAAACTCATGCAAATTGAGCATGAGGCCTCTATCACGCGGTCAATATTTTGCATCAGGATTTGCTCATGAATCCGAAAGCAATATAGGGTACAAAACAGAAGTAGAGATGAGCGAACTTTGGAAAATTCGATTAGGCTGTTCCCCATCATTGTACCCCTCAGAGGCCGCATTCATACTCTGAGCGCAATAATACAGTTTAAAATTAACAGAAAAAAATATGTAATCATACTCATTTGCTTGCGACGGTCTGGCCGCAACTATCTTGCTTGAAGATCTATCGGTCCGAGATGACGTCATCACGCCGGCCGGTGTTATAATTCACCACGCGCGGGATTTTACCTGAGATCTTCAATCACGATGGTCGTGGCCTGCCCATCGCCAGCAAATGGAGAAGAAAAGTATGATTTTTTATTTATTTTTTTACACTATTTCAGGTTAAATCGATTCGCTACCACAAAACACAGGAGATTCCGTATCACGGCAAATCAAATTTATCCTTAAATTCGGATCGAATTCCACTTCGATAGAGGTATAGATATTCTTTCAGGTAATTATCAATAGTAAGAAACACAAATCACGGCACTCGGATATTGAATGCAAATTAATCCAATATTTATTTCATCCTAAATGTTTTTACTGCAATTGGCCAATGTTTCGGTCCATCCCGGACCATGTTCAGGGGCTATAGTGTAGCAGAAATCTATGGCACACCAAAGATTCTTTTCAAGTGATGCTTTAATACAAAATGTGCAGTTTTACATAATTTTGTGTTTAGTTTCATCCAGAGAATATACCAATGTAACAAGCCATGAAAGTAGTCCCAACGTTTCGGTCGGATAACGACCTTTATCAAGGGATCTAGGAGAATTATAAAACAATTTCTATAGGGTATATTGGTTTACAAAAATGATCCTAAAGATGTAGAGTAAAATGTACAGATAAATAAAATATTACTTGCCCGATTGTGGAAAATATACATACATATACTTGCTGACTTAATATACATATATTGCTCTAGGTCTAAACAGTAAAGCAGGATAAAACATATTGTTCACAGTTGATGTAAAGTCAGTTCCAGGTAAGTAAATATGAATAATGTTCCAAGAAAGCAAATAGAGGAAAATTATGTTAATCCATAAGTCTGTCCAGTAGTTAGTCGCTATGAAAAGAGAGAGGGGAGGTAAGTATAGACCTGTATAGTTAACAATGCCAGAGAAAAGTGATCTTGATAAAGGTCGTTATCCAACCAAAACGTTGGGACTATTTTTTTATGGCCTGTTACATTGGTTTACACTCTGGATGAAACTAAACACAAAATGATGTAAAACTGCACATTATGTATTAAAGCATGACTTGAAAATAATCTTTGGTGTGCCATAGATTTTTCCATTGGAATTTAATGACGCTTGTCCTCTATGAGCACCCACCACTGAAGGGTGTGCAGGTCTCATCCTCTTCCAGTATTGATGTTCTGCTGATCTAGCACCCTGAACCGATGTCTACCAATACATTTTCCTATGATACTGAGACTGCTAGCAACATTATTGCTCAAGTCCATTTGGGAAATGAATTCCTATAGATTCCATCCCAAGAATGGAAAAAAAGGGACTACACTCGTGATTTTCAACATTTGATCTCTCCGAAACTACATTGCAGTACTCTAACAGAGTATCACAAAAGTAGTCGCATACCAAGGGGACTACACTCTCATTTACGACCTACATCATTTAAGGAAGACACAGAATTCTGTGACCGCTTTGAGAGCATACTCAACAAGTGCTCATTGGAATTAATGCTTTTGACCATTGGATTTAATGCTTTTGACCTTCATTGTGCGGGAAGGATGTTCTCCGCAGCCAGCTTCCTCACTGTAACGTATTCAGCGCAGGCGCAGTGAGGAAGCCAGCAGCCGCCGAGCGTCCTTCCCTCACTGTGCCGAATACAGATTGGGACGGGGCAGGCGCAAGATTTTCTTAGTAGACTCGGCCGGCAGGAGGAGAGCAGCGCTGCCCTGGCCCTGTCAATCAAGAAAAGAAGGGCGTTAAAAGAGGTGGGCAAACGGAGCCTCTAGGAGCAGGTGCAATGCCCCCCCTGCTCCTAGAGGCTAATTAGCATAATATAAAAGTTATTTTTCTCAATAAAGGCTTCAGGCAGTGAGATGACACTAATATAGTTATGTTCAGCTGACATTAGCACATCGCTAATGTCAGCCAGCTTAATGCCGATTTTTTAGGTGACAGAAACCCTTTAACTACACAGGTCTAACAATATTAAATCAGCATACATATGTATGTTGTGGGGATTCGATCTTGTAGGAAGATTAGCGGACGCAGTACAGAGGCAAAAACAAAGTCTTTAACTTAAACAGTTCAGTGTTTATTCACACAAACAAAATGACAGTTCGTCGTCTTGGTGTTCATTCACACCAGGGCAAGTCCACAGAACAAAAAACATTCACCTTGTCAGCGGTTTTGTCAGCAGCAGTCCAAAACAGGCTTTAGGGGCCTGCATCCCAGCAATGCAACTCTCAGCCCTATGCACATTATGTATTAAAGCATCACTTGAAAAGAATCATTGTTGTGCCATAGATTTCTCCATGGGAATTGAATGACGCTTGTCCTCTATGAGCACCCACCACTGAAGGGTGTGCAGGTCTCATCCTCTTCCAGTATAGTGTAGCAGAGTCATGAGGTTGGATGATTGCAGTGAAAAACATTTGGATGAAATTAATATTGGATTAACTTACTTTCAATATCTGAGTGCCGTGATTTTTGTTTCCTATAATTTCGGGTAATTACCCCATCACAGAGCACCAGGACCCAAAATTCTGTTATTTTGTTTTCCACCTTGTTTTTATATATATATAATTCCATTAGGCCTTGATTCTGTAATTGGGGTTAAAAAGCGCTCTAATACAACTGCTGTTGGGGTGTCCACATTGTTTTATACATAAACAATTCCATTTGGCCTTGATTCTGTAATTAGGGTGAAAAAGCAGGCTAATACTACTGCTATTGGGGTGCCCACATTGTTTTATACATAATTAATTCCATTAGGCCTTGATTCTGTAATTGGGGTGAAAAAGCGCTCAATTTTTTCAGTTATTTTGTTTTCCACCTTGTTTTTATGTATATGTATTTCCATTAGGCCTTGATTCCGTAACTGGGGCGAAAAAGCACTCTATTTTTTGTTATTTTGTTTTCGACCTTGTTTTATAGATAAGTAGTTCCTTTAGGCCTTGATTCTGTAATTGGGCTTAAAAAGCGCTCTAATACAACTTCTGTTGGGGTGTACACATTGTTTTATACATAATTAATTCCATTAGGCCTTGATTCTGTAATTAAGGTGAAGAAGCAGGCTAATACTACTGCTATTAGGGTGTCCACATTGTTTTATACATAAGTAATTAAATTTTATACGTAATTAAGGTGAAAAATTTAGCTAATAATACTGCTATTGGGGTGTCCACATTGTTTTATACATAATTAATTCCATTAGGCCTTGATTCTTTAATTGGGGCAAAAAAGCACTCTATTATTTCAGTTATTTAGTATTTCACCTTCTGTTATAGATAAGTAGTTACATTAGGCCTTGATTCTGTAAGATTCTGTAATTGGGGTTAAAAAGCACTCTAATACAACTGCTATTGGGGTGTCCACATTGTTTTATAAGTAATACTATTAGGCCTTAATTCTGTAAAATTCTGTAATTGGGGTGAAAAAGAAGGCTAATACTACTGCTATTGGGGTGTCCACTTTTTTGTATACATAAGTAATTCTCTAACGCCTTGATTCTGTAACTGGGGTGAAATAGTGCTCTATTTTTACAGTTATTTGTTTTTCCATCTTGTTTTATAGATAAGTAATTCCATTAGGCCTTGATTCTGTAACTGGGGTGAAATAGTGATCTATTTTTAGTTATTTGTTTTTCCATCTTGTTTTATAGATAAGTAATTCCATTAGGCCTTGATTCTGTAATTAGGGTGAAAAAGCGCTCTCATGCTGCTGCTAGTGGGGTGTCCACATTGTGCTATAGATAAGTAATTCTATAATGCCTTGATTCTGTAATTGGGGAAGAAAAGCAGCCTATTAGTACTGCTATTTTACACTTACTGTAACTTCCAAGGGAACGGGCAGTGGCAAAAATGTTTTTGGAGATGGCAGAAGTAGCAGCAGAAGAAGGGTTGGTGGTAGCAGCAGCCACAGCAACAAGCCAGAGCTGCCACTGTCATCCAGCGGTCGTGTTTTGACCAGCAATCCAGCTGTCCTTGAGTGGTTTTCAACATCATCTCAACTGAAATCAGACACCTACCGCCAAGAGGCAGTGGGTTCCTCTGACACCATGCTTAGTTGGCATGGCCCATGGCTCTTTTGTTTTCTGCTACTTCTGCTTGGGGACCATTGTATGTTGCCGGCTCTGTTCCGCTTTTCAGCGAGGGCAAGTAGCAACAATGAGAGTTGTGTTGGAGCAGATGTTGCGAGTGGTCAGGGACACGGCCTTGAGATTGGTGAGGGAGACATCAGTGACATGCAGACAGTAGTGGATGATTATGTAGCCGATCGCACCTGGAAGCTGGGAGAAGAGGGGGCTTCATCATAATCAGGGGATGAAGGTGGGAGCTTGCCAGTGACACAGCAGCAGTGGCAGCATGCGGCTCAACCAGCAGGGTGTAAGCGTGGCCATGAGCTAGCAGGGTGGAAGCAGTGTGAGGTCTGGAGCCAAACCTGCCCGGGGTAGACCGTCTGCATCTCAGGAGCCTACCTGTCCGGAAACAACTAGTGAGGCATAGCTTCATAGAGGCAGCGGCAGGCAGTCACCATGGAGTGGGGGGGTGGGTAAAATGCCATTTTCGCCAGTGTGGGAATTTTTCATTAAGTTGCCGGGGGACGCCAGCGAGGCCGTGTGTGTAGAATCTGTGGGCAGAAGGTGAAGCGTGGCCAGGGTGCCAATTAGAGATGAGCTAATCTTTCAATTTTTCGATTCGGTTCACCGAATTTTTTGAAGAAATTCGGAACGATCTGAATTTATTCGCTGCGAATCGCATAAAATTTCCTGGCTGCAGAGAGCACACTGTGCTTTGCAGTAACTCACATAGGGAGTCTGCTGTGGTAGAAAAATGCAGATGACAGGCGTCGCTCTTAGAATCACTGCACACTTCACTTATTTGGGCAGTCACGGGGCCAAAACTGACCAAATAACTCAAGTATGAACTCAGCCTTATAGGTTGATGTTAGCGCCAAGAAGAAGAGCACTCCTTTTACACTGTCGTCAGCTGATTCCACATATATGTCTACCCAACCTGTTCTATTAAACGCTTATACAAGTAGAGCCCCCCAACAGAGTGGAGAGGGTGCAGCAGTAAGTCTGTGTTTATGTCACTGATTATTTTGATCATTCAGAACAATAACTCCCATAAAACAGATCCTGCCTGTTGAAGATCTGCCTTCATTCGGTCAGCATTTGGTCAGTAATCCATCAGTATTGCTAATGCCAAAAAAACAGGAGTGGATCCAGGGGAGGGCTGGCAGCCTTAGTCCTGGGGGGCAAATCCAGTCAAGTGGCCCATTTTAGCCACGCCCATTATTAAAGCCCCTCCTACATATAATAGGCCACTCCCAACAAACACTGTACCGCTGACATTCTATAGTTGCGGCCTGTCTCTACAAATCATACGGAGAGGGGAGGTCTGTCCTGGCTGCACTGCCTGCTTCACATTATACAATAGACAGCCAGCTACAGCCAGGAAGCTCCTCCACTCTCCTCCCTCCCCAGAACCTGCTCAAGGCCTGTGGTTCCCCCCACCATCTGCCACCCGCCCGAGGCCTGCTGCCCCCCTTTCATCGTCCTTACCCAGCTCTGAATCCTCCTTCTGCAAATGGCAGGGGAAGGTGCCGGAGCATCTCCTCTCCTACATAGCGCCCCATACCTCTTACATCCAGTGATGTCCCCTTTGTTGTAGACGTTCTCTTTCTTTATCTTCTCCATTCAGACCAGACCGCCATGATGATTTTTCTGCCATCTCCCGTCTCTGCAGAGATTGACAAACAGACATTAGTTTCCCACATTTCCATCATCTTCACATCTTCTGAACACCCTTTCCTGTCACCCCCAATACTATACCGCAGAAACAGTCCCCCTGGATATACTACTACCACACAGATAGTGCCCCCTTAAACAATTATTGGCACACAGTGCTCTAAAAAATAACTGCGCCCAGACACTAATGGTATAAAGATAATGTCCCCCAAAAATAATTGTGCTAAGCTGATACTATGCCAGGGTGCCTCCCAAAGTAACAGTGCTCCCCAAAATCCCACCAATAGAAATAATTCTCTGCCAGAGCACACTTAGTAGTAATAATGCCCCTTTAGTGCCCTAGTAATCATGTTCCTCGTAGCCTCCCAGTAGTGGTAAAGTTCCCCATAATACCCCCTAGTAGTACTAATTCTCTCTATAATGTGACAGTACATGAAATACCCCTGCTTAGTGCCCGCAGTTGAGCTAATGTCTCCATAATGTATGCCAGTATAAAATACCCCTATATAGTGCCCCAGTAAATGCCCTCATAGTGCTCCTCTCCCCCTTCCCCATAGTGTTCCCCATAATATGCCAGTAAAAAAATGCCCTTTCTTAGTGCCCCAGCAGATGCCCCTATAGTGCTCCTCTCCCCCACAATGTTCCAGTAAAAAAATGCACCTTCTTAGTGCCACCATATGCCCCAATAGTGCTCCACTCCCCCATAGTTCCCCCAAATAATGCCCCATAGTGCCGCTCTCCCCTATAGTGCCTCCCATAATGTGCCAGTAAAAAATGCCCCCTTAGTGCCACCAAATGCCATGGTGCCCCGAAATAATACCCCTATAGAAACACCAGATGCCCCATAGTGCTTCTCTCCCCTATAGTGCCCCCCAGAATGTGCCAATAATTAAAAAAAGCCACTTTAGAGCCCCAAGATACCCCCATAGTGCTCCTCTCCCTCATGGTGCCCCCCATAATGTGCCAGTAAGAAATGCCCCCATAGTGCCAGCTCCTCCAATAGTGCCAGCTCCCCTCATAGTGTAAGGCCCCCCATAGTGCCAGGCTCCAGCTCCCCCCCCATAGTGCCAGCTCCCCCCATAGTGCCAGCCCCCCCATAGGGCCACATCCCCCCCATAGTGCCACATCCCCCCCAATAGTGCCAGATCCCCCATAGTGACAGCCCCCCTATAGTGCCAGCCCCCCTATAGTGCTAGCTCCCCCATAGTGCCAGCCCCCCTATAGTGCCAGATCCCCCCAATAGTGCCAGCCCCCCCATAGTGCCACCCCCCCCAATAGTGCCACATCCCCCATAGTGCTAGCTCCCCCATAGTGACAGCCCCCTATAGTGCCAGCCCCCCTATAGTGCTAGCTCCCCCATAGTGTCAGCCCCCCTATAGTGCCAGCCCCCCTATAGTGCCAGATCCCCCAATAGTGCCAGATCCCCCCCAATAGTGTCAGATCCCCCCAATAGTGGCAGATCCCCCCATAGTGCCAGCCCCCCTATAGTGCCAGCCCCCCTATAGTGCCGGATCCCCCCATAGTGCCAGATTCCCCCCATAGTGCCAGATTCCCCCCAATAGTGCCAGATTCCCCCCCCAAAAGTGCCAGATCCTCTCCAATAGTGCCAGATCCCCCCATAGTGTCAGCCCCCTTATAGTGCTAGCTCCCCCATAGTGCCATCCCCCCTATAGTGCCAGCCCCCCTATAGTGCCAGATCCCTCCCATAGTGCCAGATCCCCCCATAGTGCCAGATCCCCCCCAATAGTGCCAGATTCCCACCCAATAGTGCCAGATTCCCACCCAATAGTGCCAGATCCCCCCCAATAGTGCCAGATCCCCCCCAATAGTGCCAGATCCCCCCAATAGTGCCAGCCCCCTATAGTGCAAGCCCCCCCCCCACATAGTGCCAGCTCCCCCCGCAAAAACAAAACAAAAAAAAACACTAATACTTACCTCCATCAGCAGCGATGCAGGCCTCTTCTGGCCTGTGTCCCTGCTGTGTCCCGCCGACTCAGGCGGCGCTATGATAATGACGTCATCGCGTTGCCTGAGCCGGCCTCTGATAGGCTGCAGGCATCAGAAGAACAGGGGAGGGACACGCCTCTCCCTGAGTCCCTCCCCTGCCCCACAGCACACAGCACCACCCCGTCGCCGCAATTATATCCAGGGCCGCGCCGCCTGTGGTGATCGGCAGTGCGGCCCTGAAGAATAAAAAATAGAAATAATTTTGGTTAAAGATGGGCGGCCCAGTGGACATTTTTTTAGGGCGGCCTGGGGGGCAATTGCCTGCCTGCCCCCCGGCCCAGCCCGCCCCTGAGCGGATCCAAAACAGAGATGACCGAGTCAACCATTCAAGAACAGCTGGGTTGCTGGTCAAGACACGACCGCTAGCTGACACTGGGAGCTCAGGCCTCTCGAAGCGACCCCTGCTGCCACGGTCCCTTAGGCCCCTTCCACACAAGAGAATATTCCACGCGGGTGCAATGCGTGATACGAATGCATTGCGCCCGCACTGAATCCGGACCCATTCATTTAAATGGGTCTGTATAGATGAGCGTTATTTTTCACGCATCACTTGCGTGTTGCGTGAAAATCGCAGCATGTTCTATATTCTGCATTTATTACGCAATGCTGGCCCCATAGAAGTGAATGGGGCTATGTGAAAAACGCAACGCATCAGCAAGCAAGTGCGGAAGCAATGTGTTTTTCACTGATGGTGGTTAAGAGATGTTGTTTGTAAACATTCAGTTTTATCACGCACGTGAAAAATGCATCAATGCGCATTTCACCCACGTGAAAAAATCTGAACCACTGAACGCAATCGCAGACAAAACTGAAATTGCTTGTGAAATGGTGTGAGTTTTCCTGAACCCTGAATGCATCCAGACCTGATCCATATCGTTCATGTTCAAGAGGCCTTAGGGTACTTTCACACTAGTGTTTTTCTTTTCCGGCACTGAGTTCCGTCATAGGGGCTCAATACTGGAAAAGAACTGATCAGTTTCATCCCCATGCATTCTGAATGGAGAGAAATCCATTCAAGATGCATCAGGATGTCTTCAGTTTAGTCACTGAACGGCGTTTGGACGAAGGAAATATTCCGTCCAAAAGACTGTTGGTAAGTAGGGATTAACTCCTTAGGGGTAAGGGGGCACTCCGTCAGGCCTACTAAAACCATTTAACTTAAATAAGAGACTGACAACCATATTCCTTTTAATGCTGGGTGATGATCGGCCACAGCTTTCTTTATTTAACAATAACACCATAAGGCTGGGTTCAGACCTGAGCGTTTTACAGCGCGTTCCTACGCGCTGTAAAGCGCTCAACAGGCAGGAACCAATGATTCCCTATGGGATTAGGTCTCGCCTGAGCGTTTTACAACGCGTACGATCGCGCTGTAAAACGCCCGACGCCCCAAGAAGTACATGAGCTTCTTTGGGGCGTCTTGTCGCGCGTTCCCATACATAGACTTCAGCGGGAACGCACGACAATGGGCATTCGCTTGTCTCTGTATGCGCGATTGTAAACGCGCATACAATCGCGCATACAGAGCGATCCATCCCGAACGCTCAGGTCTGAACCCAGCGTAACTGTCAATGGCGCAGTATGCCAGCCGCTGAACTCCCAGCGGGCAAGTCTGCCTTGTGCCATAACCACTTCCAACTGAATTATATACCGCCAGCTGTGACTTGCATGCAAATGTCATCATAATCCAACTTCTTATTCATTAATCTGTTATCTTATTTCCAATATTTCTTTGTCGTATATTTTCTTTTTTCTTTTTTTTATTCATTTCTCTTTTACAGTTTTTTTTTTTAAACAAAATATATCTCACATGTGAGGAAAAACACGGACCTGGTCTGTCAAACCACCACTAACTCAAAGGGAGGGAGGGAAACCAGCTCATCCACCGTCAAGAGGAAGTGCCAGCGGACAGTTCAAGAATATATAACCTCCCAGCACCGCCCCTTCCCCTGATGTAATCCTGGGAAGACTTTCAATTTAACCCCTTCCCTGCTTTCTCCTCCCACCATACTCCCAACTCCTGATCAAGGCCATGACCCCTATTAACCAGGGGGGAAAGGGCATTAGGAATGACCCCCAGTCTCTTATCACCCTCCCTAAGCTGTTGGGCGCTTACCATTCTGGATAAGTTGCCGGAATGCCGGATTGAAATGTATTAAAAATGCATTCAAAATATCGCAATGCCGGATCCGTCCTTCCAGCCTGCGCATGCGCAGACTGGTAAAAATGTGAAATGAATATATAACGGATTTGTTTCTCCGGATGACATACGGAGAGACGGATCCGTTCTTGCAATGCATTTGTAAGACAGATCCGCATAAGGATCCATCTACAAATGCTGTCCGTTTGCATTAAGATTGCCGGATACGGCAGGCAGTACTTGCAACGGAACTGCTTGCCGGATTGCTCTGCCGCAAGTGTGAAAGTAGCCTTACTCTGCTGTGACCTGTGCCTGCGCCAGAAAAATTTAGGCCTCTGCCACTACCCTGTGCAGGGCTTGGCACTTCTCTGTCTGACATACTGTTAGATCAAATAAATAAATAAAAAGAAAATTAAAATACCACACAATGGCTAATAAGCCTTTTTTTCCCCACTAATGCACACAAAAAAGGGCTTTAGAACATATAACTGCACCGCTGAACGGCAAATATACTAATACACGACAAAAAGGGCTGTAATTTTCACACTTCACCACACAACAGCTAAACAGCCCTTTTATTCCTCACTAATACAAGCCAAAAAATACTTTAGAACAGCGGTCCCCAACCGCCGGGCCACGGCCCAGGATCGGGTCCTGGAAGACTGTTTGCCGGGCCTCGGCAGTCAGGGCTGTCTTTAACACAGTACTAATGAAGCGCCTCCATTATGGAAGCGCTTCATTAGTACCGGAGAACCAGGAAGCGGTAAAGGATCTGTATTCACAGCTTCCTGGTCCTCAGCTTGGCTGTCGGCTGTGCAGGGCTACGCACAACGTGAAGGCACATTCTGGCCTCACACTGTGCGCCACGCCCGCGATACACAGCCGACAGCAGGATGAAGAGGATCGCGATGGTGAGGAGCAGTGGCGTCCAGGAGCAGGAGAGGTAAGTGTTTTATTTTGGGGTTTTTTTGCAGTGATGTCTGGGGTCTGACATGAGGGCTGATGGCTGACATAAGGGCTAATAGATTGCTGAAGATTGGGGTTAGATCTGAGGCATTGGGGGTCTGATCTGAGGTCTGAATAACATCGGGGGTCTGATTGCTGGTCTGACCTGAGGTGTAATGGAAAATATTTTTTTCTTATTGTTCTCTTCTAAAACCATGTCAGCTGACATGGGGGGCTGATTGCTGGCTTACATGGAGGGCTGATTGCTGGCTGACATGGGGTGCTGATTGCTGGCTGACACGAGGGCTGATGACTGGCTGACATGGGGGCTGATGACTGACATGGGGGCTGATGACTGACATGGGGGGCTGATGGCTGGCTGACATGGGGGGCTGATGGCTGGCTGACATGGGGCTGATGGCTGGCTGACATGGGGGGCTGACGGCTGGCTGACATGGGGGGGCTGATGGCTGGCTGACATGGGGATGATGGCTGGCTGACATGGGGAATGATGGCTGGCTGACATGGGGGATGATGGTTGACATTGGGGCTAATAGATGGCTGAAGATTGGGGGTTAGATCTGAGGTATTGGGGGTCTGATCTGAGGTCTGATTAACATCGGGGGTCTGATTGCTGGTCTGACCTAAGGTGTAATGGAAAATATTTTTTTCCTATTGTTCTCCTCTAAAATCTAGGTGCGTCTTATGGGGCGAAAAATACAGTACAGTGCAGCAATAGACCAGTGCAGCAGAGACCCTAGTCAGTTTATATAGTCATTATATAGTGTTATATATTTTAATATGCACCTTGTGTTTTGTTATGCGCGTGAATCAGTCAGTGCCAACCAGAACACCCTAAGCCCCACCCCAGAACCCTCCACCCAAACCAGTCCCTGGGATAATTGTCTTGCATGAAACTGGTCATTGGTGCAAAAAAGGTTGGGGACCACTGCTTTAGAACATACAGTATAACTGCACCACACAAGGGCAAATAAGACATAAATATTTCCTTGTAATAAACCCTGTTAATGGCTATATCAAACAGCACTTGCATCCCAATAACAAGAACGGTTTTCTAGAATTACAGAGCTGTATAATGGCAATTTGGATCCCCAGTCAGTGAAGTAAGGTGTAATAGGATTGTTCCTATTACCCAGGCTGTAACCTCCCCTACTAAACCCTGTTAAACATAAATGCTGTGAAATGATTCCTGTCAGGTATTTATTTCATATAAGATATGAAATCATAAAAATTATGATTTCATATTTTTTATGAAAAATAAAAAAATTAAAATGGAAAATTTAACTGGCGGACATATAAACACCAGTTCTTTTATTGATGAGATCTAAAGTTAATTTGTGCAGCTAATGAAACAGGGTGCAATTAATTATACAAAATATAATTTATTATAAATACAAGCAGTACAAATGGCATACAAATGAATACAAAGATAATATCAAAATTGACCATAAGATGGTGCTCCACCGTTTACAGGCTGACTTAAGTACAATACAATACTACTTTTTCCTTTTATCAAATTATTACCGATTAATATACTGGTAATCAAAATATTATAATGCAACAACAACAAAAAAAATAATAGAAATGAATCTGTGGAAAATCCCTTATGCTCAATCAGAGAATATGGCAGTAAGAGACACCTTATAAATACGCCCGTTGACCTAACTACGAATAATAAAATCCAATCAGAGATTCGACTCTGATAGCAATATTACAGAAATTCTAATGATGTGCACGTTCATTAAAATTTCCCATAAAATTATTGTTTTAACACTATTGACCCACTAATAATGGGGTCTCAACTATATGCCAATTGGAGCGATTTATAATTACTGCAAGTAAAATAGATTATACATTACCCCTTGCTTTGGGATAAAGAGCTTTTAGAAGGGACTCAGCTTTCCAAGATTCAGATCTATCCCGTCCTGTGGTACGTTCCTGACGTGTGAAGTGATGCTGATGAATGAATTCCCAAGTGTTCTCCCTGAAGAAGTTCCAAGTGATGTTTGGCTCAAGTGCCCTTTTTGTCTCAAGTGATTTTTCAAGTGATCTTTTTTTTCTCTCCCCAAAAACTGGATTAGATATCCTCATCCTTATCTATGCCCATCCCCTCTTGGATTAGGGATTTCCAATTAGATAAGGTGGGTGTTACGTATGGTAATCATGGGGATGATGTCATTTAATTGGCATTCCTTCTGCCCATCTACCACTTGATGGCACTGTTGTATCATATAGCAATTTTAAGATATTTTAGGAATTAACACATATATATGGTTTTATTACACCACTTAAACTTTCACCTTGTCCACCCTAAATCAATTAGGAGGGATTATTCTGTGACACTTTAGAATCACTTTCCCAGACATCATGGATCCATTTTGACAGTTAACAGACCATCTTATTTATGGTCAGATAAGAGAACCATAAACTTTTAACTGTTGTCCTGGTCTGTATACACCTAATTGTCACAGCTATTGAGTAATGATGAATAGACCCTTTTTAAGAAAAAAAAAAGAACTTACTATATCCCCTTAGTGAGATACAATACAAACAGATACATGAATAATGTTTGGTTATAATATATCAATATTGCATAGTATATATGAATCATTAACAAGTTCAAACGCTAAATAAATGCACACAGGAATATATATATATATATATATATATATATATATATGAAAAGATACCCATTCCACACCAGATGTGTTTTATGGACGTCTCTTATCAGATCATGGTTTAGCCATGAAACACCCATTGTTCCTCAGACTGATATGTTTAGAGAAACCAGTGTTTTTAAGCAATAACCTCTCTTGACCCCGGTAGTTGAGACAGTTTATGTGAGACCCATTACATTCTCTTAAGATACCACATCTGTTGGCAATAACTTTTAAAACAATATACATTGTATGCCAGTGACCATCATGATCTTCTCTGGCTTATTCCAACAGAGAGTTTGGCCTCTTAAAGGTAATGTGAATCTCCATTTTGGTTCTAATATTGTCAGACCTTAATGTGCAGATATAAATATGCCCGACATTCCTCCCTATCTTTTCCCTACAGCTTGAATAATCTTTCCCTGCACTTGTAAATCGCTGGGAGTTGGAGAGGCCTGCTGGCCAGCCTCTTGCCCTGTGACTATGGCCCCTGGGACACTATTTGGGTATATTGGATTTCAAAGGCTCTGTTTCTGCCCCATTGACTTTTTATTGGAACTATTTGGGGAATATGACCATGTGCATGGTGAGGCAAAAATAAGACTTCCAGGAAATTCCTGAACCCCTGAACCAATCTGGGTGATTTTTGGATAGGTTGTTCACCCAGATCGAGGCTATCAGGGGATGTAACTTTTATGTGGATATATGGTGTTTTGGGGTGTTTTCTGTGGTTGAGAAAAATGTGCATTTTATGCCTGTGAGTAATTAAGTTCCATTGTGTTTGTTAAATATATCACAGGCAGAGTCTATTGTGTTTGTTAAATATCTCACAGGCAGAGTCCATTGTGTTTGTTAAATATGTCACAGGCTATGCCATTGTGTTGTTAATTGCGTCACAGACAATGCCTATTCTGTTATTGATTGCGTCACAGGCAATGCCATTGTGTTTGTTGATTGCGTCACAGGCAATGCTATTGTGTTTGTTGATTGCGTCACAGGCAATGTCATTGTGTTTGTTGAATGTATAGTTTTGAATGTATAGTTGTAAAACTGTAAATGATTGGCTGCTATGTTATGTCCTCAGTTCCCAACCAGGTCCACTGGGGTGGTAACCTTGGTGGAAAATGTGTATAAAAGACAATGTTTGTGTGGTCAATAAAGAGTTCCTGTTTTGGCCTCGAAGAGCCTCGTCTCATGTGTGTGGGGATTGCTATATGCCGTATACTCCCCTGGCTATAACCCATAGCTCTTTTAAGAGCTGTTCCTGTTACTTGTTCCTGTGGTGGTTACAGTGTCGAACGGAGTGCTTGGAGCCCTCACGAAGCACTAGGAGCATCCATCAACTGAGGTACCCAGACGGGGTGCCAGGAGATCCGTTACATAGCACAATGAAGTTTTTTCTAGCAATGTCCCTAGTGCCTGCTGACGTCTCTCCCTGCACTAAGTACACAGAAAAATTGCAGAATCTAAGATGGATGAGGCTATCTATAGGGCTGTGACATCACAGGACTGGCTGGCTGCTGATTGGCTGCATGCATGGCATTATGGGTGATCCTGCCTTCCTAGAGTTCCTTGCTCCATGTCCTCACACGTGCAGTAGCCATTTTAGGAAAAAATGCGATTCGTCACAAAGCATGAGGAAATTCATATTCGGTGCAAATCAAATTTTTCCTGAAATTCGGATCAAATTCCACTTTATTAACTTCGATTCACTCATCTCTAGTGCCAATGTTGGCACCACAGCCCTGTGTCAACACATCAAGCATCACCATAAAATGGCCTGGGAAAACCGTGGCACTAATGTTGTTGTACAGCCTGAGGCATCTCCTAGGGGCCCACAACCCTTTTTCAGCCGTCAAGGCTCCACCACCTCAGCAGAAGGGAGCTATGTTTCCTTCCTATCAACTACTGGTCCTCAGAGGTAGCAATAACAGCCTGTACAAGCATCATAGATGCCTGTTAAGGCCATTTTACTCCCTGGAAAAAGACTCATGTGTATTTTTACGCATGTTCTTTTTATAGTCAGGAGCGCTGTATCAGAAGCTGCCAAGTCTGGCACACATGAAGACCCGCCCCTCTCCCAAGAAGCCCCACCTCTCACAAACCTCTCTCACCAGGATCAGATCCTGGACTAAACACTACATTGTGGTTACAGGACCTGTGGTGATGTCACAGTCATGTGATCAGCGATGTGTGTGGGAGGAGTTAGGGAAATACAGGCTCTCTGTAGGACTGTGCTGGTGGAGAACGCAGAGGTACTTTATGTATGGAAGGTGTGTATAAAGCAGGGCTATGTCAGTGTAACCAGTCTATTGTACAGTTTCCTGTGTGTAATTTGCACACAGTAGTTCTATCTGTGTAATGGACATGTAGCAGAGCTGTGTGTGCTATGTGTATATAGTAAACTATCTGTGTAATGGGCATGTGGTAGAGCTGTGTATGTAATATGTATATAGTAGCACCAGGTGGGCGCTGTGTATGGCAGCGTCAGGTGGGCACAGTGTATGGCAGCGTCAGGTTGGCGCAGTGTATGGCAGCGTCAGGTGGGCGCAGTGTATGGCAGCATCAGGTGAGCCCTGTGTAGGGCAGCAGTGTTCTTATATTTAGTTTTTGATGTTGGATAAATGTAAAATTGTCTACATTTATTTCTGCATGGGAGAATAGCAATGGTTTCCCTGCAGAAATATCAGCCTTATATGGGCCTATGCATTATATTTATGGATTAAAGCAAAATTCGTACTCCTTCCCGGCTAAAAATACTCCTAAAAATTGTTAGGAAGAGTATTTTTACTCTTCTGGAAAAAATGTACTGCGACCTCTGCTGATCCTGATGCTCCTCCTCCTACTTACTCATTTCACCAGCAAATGATCATGGAGGAGATTGCAAAAATACAACAGTATGCGTGCACTCATCCAACAGCGCAGAAGCTGAACGTGCTCCTGGCCAATTTGCTGGTACTAGAGTCCCTCCCTTTTCATGTGGTTGACTCTGCACCTTTCAGGGAACTGATGCCTTGTGCCGAGCCATGGTGGAGAATCCCAAGCCGTCACTACTTCTCCAAAAAGGCTGTAGCAGCTCTGCACACGTATGTTGAGTAGAAGGTGGGCCAGTCATTGAGCCTGTCGGTGTCTGGTACAGTTTATGGCAGCACCAATGTGTGGAGCTGTAACTATGGTCAAGGACAATATCTGTCCTTTACAGCCCACTGGGTAATTGTGGTTCCTGCCCAAGCACACCAGCATCTTGGCCAGGTGACAGCAATGCCGCCTCCATGTTCTCAAGCTGTGATTCCTGCGCCAATGTCCTCCTCTGCCTCCCCATCCTCCACCTTGTCCTCATACTCCACTGTAGGCACAGTTCAGAGTGGTCCTCCAGCATACCAGCTATGCAGAGCACGGCGATGTCATGCTGTTCTGCATCTGGCCTGCCTGGGGGAATGGAGTCACACCGGAGAGTAACTCTGTGTCCTTCAACAAAAAATCGACTCCTGGCTATCTCCTCGCAAACTGAAGATTGGAACCATGGTCACTGATAACGGGAAGAACATTCTGTCGGCACTGCGTCATTGAGGATCGACCCATGCACCCTGCATGGCGCATGTCTTTAATCTGGTTGTAAAGTGGTTCCTGAAGTCTTGAAAATGGCCAGGAAACTGTGCTTGCACGTCAGCCACTCTTACACTGCAAAACACGCCCTCCTTGAGCTGCAAAGGCAGAATAGCATTCCTCAACATTACCTCATATCTGATGTTTCCACAACTTGGAACTCCACCCTACACATGTTTTACCGACTATATGAGCAGAGAAAGGCCATGAATTATTTCTTGATGATACAGGCGGACAGGAGTACTCCTCTGTATAACTTCAACGTTAACCAGTGGCAGTTAATGCGTAACACCTGCCATTTGCTCAGGCTCTTTGAGGAGGACATTTTATTTGTCAGTCGCCAGGAATACAGGATGAATAATGTCATTCCATTCCTTCATGTCCTGGAATCGTGGCGCCTACATCTCATGGCTACCTGAGCCCTTTGGGGCTGAACTGGAGGAGGAGGAGGACATTCAAGCACAAGCAATGTATACAGAAATGGGTTGTTTATCTGCACAAGTGACAGGAGAGGAACTGGAGGGCAGTGAGGAAGACCAGGCAGATGACCCAGACAGGCCGTGGCAGTATGCAGTGGAGATGGAGGCAGGGAGTCCCTCAGATTCCCTTGTGCAAATTGCCACCCTTCTTAGTGGCTTGCTTAGTGACAGCTGCATTATCACCGTTCGGAAATGGGATAACTACTTGCTCTCCACCTTGTTAGACCCTCACTACTGGTCCAAAATGGGGCCTTTTTCCACCTGCTGAGAGGGAGGATAAACTCAACTACACAAAGAGGGTCTTTTATTAAGACTGGCATATAACCCCTTTAGCTGGCAGTGGATCCGCCGGTTATGAAGAGCAAGCTTTCATGCTGGCTTACATTTAGATGATTTTCTATGCCACGCCCACTTTTCTAGACCTGGCGTCACAGATTGCGGCACAAATAACCTTTGTGCTGCAATTTGTGCCAGAAATACGCCTTATATAGGTGAATTTCTGGATAATAAATGACCCCCAAAATGTTGAGAGACTAACCTTTGTAAAGATGAATCAGGTGTGGATCAGCCAGGATAATACTGACCGTGTGATATAGGCCATTAAAGTCCTGTATGCAGGTTTTTTTTTTTTCATCTTAATCAAACCGATTTCAGAGTAAATAGCCAAAACTCATGCAAATTGAGCATGAGGCCTCTATCACACGGTCAATATTTTGCATCAGGATTTGCTCATGAATCCGAAAGCAGTATAGGGTACAAAACAGAAGTAGAGATGATCGAAGTTTTGAAAAATTCGATTAGGCTGCTTCGATGATGTAGCGGGTGCAATGACAGGGAGCAGCGATAGCGCAGCTCCCCATCATTGTACCCCTCAGAGGCTGCATTCATACTCTGAACATAATAATACAGTTTAAAATTAACAGGAAAAAAAATGTAATCATACTCATTTGCTTGCGACGGTCTGGCCGCAACTATCTTGCTTGAACATCTATCCTGAGATGACGTCATCACGCCGGCCGCCGTTATACTTCACCACACGCGGGATTTTTACCTGAGATCTTCAATCCTGATGGTCGTGGCCTGCCCATCGCGAGCAAATGGAGAAGGAAAGTATGATTTTTTTTTTTTTTTTTACACTATTTCAGGTTAAATCGATTCGCTACCACAAAGCACAGAAAACTCTGTATCACAGCAAATCAAATTTATCCTTAAATTCGGATCGAATTCCACTTCGATAGAGGTATAGATATTCTTTCAGGTAATTATCAATAGTAAGAAACACAAATCACGGCACTCGGATATTGAATGCAAGTTAATCCAATATTTATTTCATCCTAATGTTTTTACTGCAATTGGCCAATATTTCGATCCATCCCGGACCATGTTCAGGGCCTATAGTGTAGCAGAAATCTATGGCACACCAAAGATTCTTTTCAAGTCATGCCTTAATACATAATGTGCAGTTTTACATAATTTTGTGTTTAGTTTCATCCAGAGAATATACCAATGTAACAGGCCATGAAAGCAGTCCCAGCGTTTCGGTCGGATAACGACCTTTATCAAGGGATCTAGGAGAATTATAAAACAATTTCTATAGGGTATATTGGTTTACAAAAATGATCCTAAAGTTGTAGAGTAAATGTACAGATAAATAAAATATTACTTGCCCGATTATGGAAAATATACATATGCTTGCTGACTTAATATACATATATTGCTCTAGGTCCATATAGCAAAGCAGGGTAAACCATATTGTTCACAGTAGATGTAAAGTCAGTTCCAGGTAAGCAAATAGAGGATAAGTATGTTAATCCATAAGTCTATCCAGTAGTTAGTCTCTATGAAAAGAGAGAGGGGAGGTAAGTATAGACCTGTATAGTTAACAATGCCAGAAGAAAGTGACCTTAATAAAGGTCGTTATCCAACCGAAATGTTGGGACTATTTTTTTATGGACTGTTACATTGGTTTACACTATGGATGAAACTAAACACAAAATGATGTAAACTGCACATTATGTATTAAAGCATCACTTGAAAAGAATCTTTGGTGTGCCATAGATTTTTCCATTGGAATTTAATGACGCTTGTCCTCTATGAGCACCCACCACTGAAAGGTGTGCAGGTCTTATCCTCTTCCAGTATTGATGTTCTGCTGATCTAGCACCCTGAACCGATGTCTACCAATACATTTTCCTATGATACTGAGACTGCTAGCAACATTATTGCTCAAGTCCATTTGGGAAATTAATTCCTATAGATTCCATCCCAAGAATGGAAAAATAGGTACTACACTCGTGATTTTCAACATTTGATCTCTCCGAAACTACATTGCAGTACTCTAACAGAGTATCACAAAAGTAGTCGCATACCAAGGGGACTACACAACACTCTCATTTACGACATACATCGTTCAAGGAAGACACAGAATTCTGTGACCGCTTTGAGAGCATACTCAACAAGTGCTCATTGGAATTAATGCTTTTGAGCATTGGATTTAATGCTTTTGACCTTCATTATGTGGGAAGGATGTTCTCCGGCAGCCAGCTTCCTCACTGTGACGTAGTCAGCGCAGGCGCAGTGAGGAAGCCAGCAGCCGCTGAACGTCCTTCCCTCACTGTGCCGAATACTGATCGGGACGGCGCAGGCGCGAGATTTTCTTAGTAGACTCGGCCGGCGGGAGGAGAGCAGCGCTGCCCTGGCCCTGTCAATCAATAGAATAAGGGCATGAAAAGAGGTGGGCAAACGGAGCCTCTAGGAGCAGGTGCAATGCCCCCCCCCCCCCGGCTCCTAGGGGCTAATTAGCATAATATAAAAGTTATTTTTCTCAATAAAGGCTTCAGGCAGTGAGATGGCACTAATATAGTTATGTTCAGCTGACCTTAGCACATCGCTAATGTCAGCCAGCTTAATACCGATTTTTCAGGTGACAGAAACTCTTTAACTACACAGGTCTATACTTACCTCCCCCTCTCTTTTCATAGCGACTAACTACTGGACAGGACTTATGGATTAACATAATTATTCTCCATTATATTCATATTTACTTACCGGGAACTATATTTACTTACCTAAAACTGACTATACATCAACTGTTAACAATATTAAGTCAGCATACATATGTATGTTGAGGGGATTCGATCTGGTAGGCAGATTAGCGGACGCAGTACAGAGGCAAAAACAAAGTCTTTAACTTAAACAGTTCAGTGTTTATTCACACAAACAAAATGACAGTTCGTCGTCTTGGTGTTCATTCACACCAGGGCAAGTCCACAGAACAAAAAACATTCACCTTGTCAGTGGTTTTGTCAGCAGCAGTCCAAAACAGGCTTTAGGGGCCTGCATCCCAGCAATGCGACTCTCAGCCCTATGCACATTATGTATTAAAGCATCACTTGAAAAGAATCATTGGTGTGCCATAGATTTCTCCATGGGAATTGAATGACGC
This sequence comes from Bufo gargarizans, assembly GCF_014858855.1. Taxonomy (NCBI): domain Eukaryota; kingdom Metazoa; phylum Chordata; class Amphibia; order Anura; family Bufonidae; genus Bufo; species Bufo gargarizans. Next base: position 561,167,651 of record NC_058081.1, read on the forward strand.
TTGTCCTCTATGAGCACCCACCACTGAAGGGTGTGCAGGTCTCATCCTCTTCCAGTATAGTGTAGCAGAGTCATGAGGTCGGATGATTGCAGTGAAAAACATTTGGATGAAATAAATATTGGATTAACTTGCATTCAATATCTGAGTGCCGTGATTTTTGTTTCCTATGATTTCGGGTAATTACCCCATCACAGAGCACCAGGACACAAAAATTCAGTTATTTTGTTTTCCACCTTGTTTTTATATATATAATTCCATTAGGCCTTGATTCTGTAATTGGGGTTAAAAAGCACTCTAATACAACTGCTATTGGGGTGCCCACATTGTTTTATACATAATTAATTCCATTAGGCCTTGATTCTGTAATTGGGGTGAAAAAGCACAAAATTTTTTCAGTTATTTTGTTTTCCACCTTGTTTTTATATATATGTAATTCCATTAGGCCTTGATCTGTAATTGGGGTTAAAAAGCGCTCTAATACTACTGCTGTTGGGCTGTTCACATTGTTTTATACATAAGTAATTCCATTAGGCCTTGATTCCATAACTGGGGCGAAAAAGTACTCTATTTTTTGTTATTTTGTTTTCAACCTTGTTTTATAGATAAGTAGTTCCATTAGGCCTTGATTCTGTAATTGGGGTTAAAAAGCACTCTAATACAACTGCTGTTGGGGTGTCCACATTGTTTTATACATAAATAATTCCATTAGTCCTTGATTCTGTAATTAGGGTGAAAAAGCAGGCTAATACTACTGCTATTGGGGTGCCCACATTGTTTTATACATAATAAATTCCGTTAGGCCTTGATTCTGTAATTGGGGTGAAAAAGCGCTCAATTTTTTCAGTTATTTTGTTTTCCACCTTGTTTTTATATATATGTAATTCCATTAGGCCTTGATCTGTAATTGGGGTTAAAAAGCGCTCTAATACTACTGCTGTTGGGCTGTTCACATTGTTTTATACATAAGTAATTCCATTAGGCCTTGATTCCGTAACTGGGGCGAAAAAGCACTCTGTTTTTTGTTATTTTGTTTTCAACCTTGTTTTATAGATAAGTAGTTCCATTAGGCCTTGATTCTGTAATTGGGGTTAAAAAGCACTCTAATACAACTGCTGTTGGGGTGTCCACATTGTTTTATGCATAAATAATTCCATTAGTCCTTGATTCTGTAATTAGGGTGAAAAAGCAGGCTAATACTACTGCTATTGGGGTGCCCACATTGTTTTATACATAATTAATTCCATTAGGCCTTGATTCTGTAATTGGGGTGAAAAAAGCTAATTTTTTTCAGTTATTTTGTTTTCCACCTTGTTTTTATATATATGTAATTCCATTAGGCCTTGATCTGTAATTGGGGTTAAAAAGCGCTCTAATACTACTGCTGTTGGGCTGTTCACATTGTTTTATACATAGGTAATTCCATTAGGCCTTGATTCCGTAACTGGGGCGAAAAAGCACTCTATTTTTTGTTATTTTGTTTTTGACCTTGTTTTATAAATAAGTAGTTCCATTAGGCCTTGATTCTGTAATTGGGGTTAAAAAGCGCTCTAATACAACTTCTGTTGGGGTGTCCACATTGTTTTATACATAAATAATTCCATTAGGCCTTGATTCTGTAATTAGGGTGAAAAAGCAGGCTAATACTACTGCTATTAGGGTGTCCACATTGTTTTATACATAAGTAATTCAATTTTATACGTAATTAAGGTGAAAAATTTAGCTAATACTACTGCTATTAGGGTGTCCACATTGTTTTATACATAATTAATTCCATTAGGCCTTGATTCTTTAATTGGGGCAAAAAAGCACTCTATTATTTCAGCAATTCGTTTTTCACCTTCTTTTATAGATAAGTGGTTACATTAGGCCTTGATTCTGTAAGATTCTGTAATTGGGGTTACAAAGCACTCTAATACAACTGCTATTGGGGTGTCCACATTGTTTTATAAGTAATTCCATTATGCCTTGATTCTGTAAGATTCTGTAATTGGGGTGAAAAAGAAGGCTAATACTACTGCTATTGGGGTGTCCACTTTTTTGTATACATAAGTAATTCTCTAACGCCTTGATTCTGTAACTGGGGTGAAATAGTGCTCTATTTTTACAGTTATTTGTTTTTCCATCTTGTTTTATAGATAAGTAATTCCATTAGGCCTTGATTCTGTAACTGGGGTGAAATAGTGATCTATTTTTAGTTATTTGTTTTTCCACCTTGTTTATAGATAAATAATTCCATTAGGCCTTGATTCTGTAATTAGGGTGAAAAAGCGCTCTCATACTGCTGCTAGTGGGGTGTCCACATTGTGCTATAGATAAGTAATTCTATAATGCCTTGATTCTGTAATTGGGGAAGAAAAGCAGCCTATTAGTACTTCTATTTTACACTTACTGTAACTTCCAAGGGAACGGGCAGTGGCAAAAATGTTTCTGGAGATGGCAGAAGTAGCAGCAGAAGAAGGGTTGGTGGTAGCAGCAGCCACAGCAACAAGCCAGAGCTGCCACTGTCATCCAGCGGTCGTGTTTTGACCAGCAATCCAGCTGTCCTTGAGTGGTTTTCAACATCATCTCAACTGAAATCAGACACCTACCGCCAGGAGGCAGTGGGTTCCTCTGACACCATGCTTAGTTGGCATGGTCCATGGCTCTTTTGTTTTCTGCTACTTCTGCTCGGGGACCATTGTATGTTGCCGGCTCTGTTCCGCTTTTCAGCGAGGGCAAGTAGCAACAATGAGAGTTGTGTTTGAGCAGTTGTTGAGAGTGGTCAGGGACAGGGCCTTGAGATTGGTGAGGGAGACATCAGCAACATGCAGACAGTAGTGGATGATGATGTAGCCGATCGCCCCTGGAAGCTGGGTGAAGAGGGGGCTTCATCATCATCAGGGGGTGAAGGTGGCAGCTTGCCTGTGACACAGCAGCAGTGGCAGCATGCGGCTCAGCCAGCAGGGTGTAAGCGTGGCCATGAGCTAGCAGGGTGGAAGCTGTGTGAGGTCTGGAGCCAAACCTGCCCGGGGTAGACCGTCTGCATCTCAGGAGCCTACCTGTCCGGAAACAACTAGTGAGGCATAGCTTCATAGAGGCAGCGGCAGGCAGTCACCATGGAGTGGGGAGGGGGTAAAATGCCATTTTCGCCAGTGTGGGAATTTTTCATTAAGTTGCCGGGGGACGCCAGCGAGGCCGTGTGTAGAATCTGTGGGCAGAAGGTGAAGCGTGGCCAGGGTGCCAATTAGAGATGAGCTAATCTTTCAATTATTTGATTCGGTTCACCACATTTTTTGAAGAAATTCGGATCGATCTGAATTTATTTGCTGCGAATCGCATTAAAAAAAATGGCTATTTCCTGGCTGCAGAGAGCACACTGTGCTTTGCAGTAACACGCATAGGGAGTCTGCACATGTCACCACCAGACATCTGAGAAGCTCTGACAGATGTCTTTCAGAACCTCCTCCTTGAGCTTCCTTTTGTTTTGCTTTCATTTTCTAATCTCGTTAGCCTCTCTCAGCTGTCATGTAGTTGCACTGATTGCATCCCTTTAAATCCCTTCCCAGACTGCTTCACTTTGCGGTTTATATTCCTTCCTGGAGTGTGTGCATGCTGATCCTACTTCTGAGTCTTCTACAGATAAGTTTTGTTCATTCATTTGTGTTTTTCTGTTTGCTGGATCCCAGGTGACCCTGAATCCCTCCGTATCAAGTGTAGGGAGCCGGTGGTCGTGTCCCCTCACTATTATAGGTTGTGCAGGTGTTATACAGTCGAGGTACGAGGATAAGCGATCATCTACCATTGGGATTTTCGCATAGGCTGAGCAGTCAGGGAGAGAGCCAGGTTTGATGCAGGGCTCTCCCTTTTGTTCCTTAGTTTTGTATCCAGTGAGTCGGATATTCATTTTGTGTCTTCTAGTTTCCTGTACACCTTCCGTGACATTATAAACCGCCAAAACCGTCTCAAGCATGGATCCGGTTTCACTTTTGACTGAACGCATGCAGGGTCTTTCATTGGAGGTAGCAGATCTCCGTAAGACTCTTTCTCAGTTTCAGGTGACCGGTTCAGCTTGCGTTCATGGAGTTTGTTCTGAGCCTAAGATCTCACTCCCGGATACGTTCTCCGAGGGTAGTGAGAATTTTGTTAGTTTTAGAGAGGCTTGCAAACTCCATTTTCGCCTACTTCCCCATTCCTCTGGTGATGAGGAACGGAGGGTGGGGATCATCATCTCGCTGCTCAGGGATAACGCTCAGTCCTGGGCCTTTTCGCTGCCGGTGGGGGCACGGCCCCTCCGTTCAGTGGATAAATTATTTTTAGCCCTGGGTCAGATATATGATGATCCGGATCGTATTGCTCTGGCTGAGTCTAGACTACGTCTTTTATGTCAGGGTAAACAATCCGCAGAGATATACTGCTCAGAATTTCGGAGATGGGCAGCTGATACTGGTTGGAATGATGCTGCACACCGAAGTCAATTTTGCCATGGTCTTTCAGAGGGATTGAAAGATGCATTTGCCTTTCATGAGAGACCTACCTCCTTGGACTCTGCCATGTCTCGGGCCGTTCGTATTGACAGGCGTCTTAGAGAGAGAGGAGAGATCACTCCTTCCTGTCATACTCAGTCCCAGGACAGTGCGGTGGTCTCATTCAGTGCACAGGGATCTCAGTTGCTCTCAATCCCTTCTGAGCAGGAGCCTATGCAGCTCGGTCTGATTGCCTCTGACAGTGGAAGATTCAGTCCTCATAGGAAGGTTTGTTTCTGTTGTGGGGGTATAAATCATTTGGCAAATGTTTGTCCCTCTAGGAGATTCAGACAGTCTTTTGAGAGTAATAAAGAGACTAAAAGAAAAAAATCCTTTAAAAATGTTCCATCTGTTACTATTGGCAAGGTTGATGCGGAAATTGAAGGTTTTCCGTTTGCTTGTAATTCCCGTTTTGTGCTACCTGCCAGGGTGGCGCTAGAGAGCAAGAACATTTTTTGTGAGATTTTTGTAGATAGTGGAGCAGCTGTCAATCTTATTGATAATCAATTTGCTATAACTCATGGTTTCCAGGTATGCACTTTGGGAAAGGATATACCTGTTTTTGCTATTGATTCCGCTCCACTTTCTCAGAAATCGTTAAAGGGCATAGTTCACAATATCCGTTTGATTGTGAGTGATGCTCATGTTGAGGATGTGTCATGTTTCGTCCTTAGCGGGTTGCCTACTCCTCTTGTGTTGGGGCTACCCTGTCTCACTAAACATAACCCCACCATTGATTGGCAAGCAGTGACTTTTGCAGAGAGAATTGTCTCACGACATCTGTTTTTGAGGTTTCTACTGTACCATCTTTTCTCTCTGAATTTTCAGATGTCTTCTCTGAGAGTGGTGTTCCGGACTTGCCCCCGCACATGGAGTACGATTGCCCTATTAATCTCACCCCAGGCGACAAGCTGCCTAAATCTCGTTTATACAATCTCTCCCAACCTGAAAGGGTCGCTATGCGTGCTTATATCTCTGAGAGTCTGAGAAAGGGACACATACGACCCTCGAAGTCACCTGTTGCCGCAGTTTTTTTCTTTGTTAAGAAAAAAGATGGTTCTTTAAGACCATGTCTGGATTTCAGGGAGCTGAACAGTATCACAATTCGTGACCCTTATCTGCTTCCTCTGATCCCGGACCTGTTTAACCAGATTGTTGGGGCTAAAGTTTTTTCCAAGTTGGATCTAAGAGGGGCATACAACCTGGTCAGGGTCATAGAAGGAGACGAATGGAAGACGGCCTTCAATACCCCTGAGGGCCATTTTGAGAATTTGGTTATGCCTTTTGGTTTGATGAATGCTCCAGCCGTCTTTCAGCATTTTGTGAACAGCATTTTTTATCATTTAATGTTGAAATTTGTATTAGTGTATCTAGATGACATTTTGATTTTTTCTCCTGATTTCAAAACTCATATGGAACACTTACGTCAGGTCTTGCTCATCCTGCGGGAGAATAAATTGTACGCTAAACTGGAAAAATGTGTGTTTGCGGTTCCAGAAATTCAATTTCTGGGGTTTCTTCTCTCCGCTTCTGGTTTTCGCATGGACCCCGAGAAGGTCCGCGCTGTGCTTGAGTGGAAGCTTCCTGAGAATCAGAAGGCGCTGATGCGTTTTTTGGGCTTTGCCAATTATTACAGGAAGTTTATTTTGAATTATTCCTCTGTTGTTAAACCACTCACTGATATGACTAGAAAGGGGGTAGATTTTTCCTCCTGGTCGGTAGAGGCGCGTAAGGCCTTTTCTAATATCAAGGAGAGTTTTGCTTCCGCTCCCATCTTGGTACAACCTGATATTTCTCTACCCTTCATAGTTGAGGTTGATGCTTCTGAGGTGGGTGTGGGTGCGGTCTTGTCTCAGGGTCCCTCTCCTGCCAAATGGCGACCGTGTGCCTTTTTCTCGAAGAAACTTTCCTCCGCAGAGAGAAATTACGATGTGGGAGATAGGGAGTTGTTGGCCATCAAGTTGGCTTTTGAGGAATGGCGCAATTGGCTAGAGGGAGCCAGACACCCTATTACCGTGTTTACTGACCATAAGAATTTGGCCTACTTGGAGTCAGCCAAGCGTCTGAACCCGAGACAGGCCCGATGGTCTTTGTTCTTTTCCAGGTTTAATTTTGTTGTCACATTCCGCCCTGGGGTTAAGAATGTGAAGGCGGATGCCCTGTCACGTTGTTTTTCCGGGAGGTGGGAATTTTGAAGACCCGGGTCCCATTTTGGCTGAAGGTGTGGTGGTCTCTGCTCTTTATCCTGAATTGGAGGCAGAGGTTCAGGTAGCCCAGTCAGAGGCTCCTGATCTTTGTCCTCCTGGGAGGTTGTTTGTGCCTCTCGCTTTAAGACACAAGATTTTTAAGGAACACCACAATACTGTCCTTGCTGGGCACCCGGGGGCAAGAGCCACAGTGGATCTCATCGCTCGGAGATTCTGGTGGCCGGCGCTTCGTAAGTCGGTTGAGGGTTTTGTGGCAGCCTGCGAGACCTGCGCTCGTGCCAAAGTTCCTCATTCACGGCCATCAGGTCCTCTCCTTCCCTTACCCATTCCTTCCCGTCCTTGGACACATCTGTCCATGGACTTCATTACGGACCTGCCTCGTTCCTCGGGGAAGACTGTGATTCTGGTGGTGGTGGACCGTTTTAGCAAAATGGTGCATTTCATCCCTTTTCCTGGCTTGCCCAATGCTAAGACGCTGGCGCAGGCATTTATTGATCACATTGTCAAATTGCATGGTATTCCTTCAGACATAGTCTCTGATAGGGGCACGCAGTTTGTTTCCAGATTCTGGAAGGCTTTCTGTTCTCGCTTGGGGGTTCGGTTGTCATTCTCTTCTGCTTTCCACCCACAGTCGAATGGCCAGACAGAGCGCGTCAATCAGAATCTGGAGACATATCTGCGCTGTTTTGTGGCGGAGAATCAGGAGGATTGGTGTTCTTTTTTGTCCCTTGCTGAGTTTGCTTTAAATAACCGTCGTCAGGAGTCCTCTGATAAGTCACCATTTTTGGTGCATATGGGTTTCATCCGCAGTTTGGGACATTCTCTGGAGAGGGGTCTTCTGGTTTACCTGATGAGGACAGATTCTCCTCGTCGTTGTCATCTATTTGGCAAAAGATTCAGGATAATCTAAAGAGCATGAGTGAGAGATATAAGCGTGTGGCGGATAAGAGACGTGTGCCTGGTCCGGACCTGAATGTTGGTGATCTGGTGTGGTTGTCTACTAAGAATATCAAATTGAAGGTTCCCTCCTGGAAGTTGGGTCCTAAGTTTATTGGGCCTTACAAAATCTTGTCCGTCATCAATCCTGTTGCCTACCGTCTTGATCTTCCTCAGACTTGGAAGATCCATAATGTTTTTCATAAGTCCTTATTAAAACCTTATGTCCAACCCATTGTACCCTCGTCTTTGCCTCCTCCTCCGATTGTGGTTGATAGTAATCTTGAATTTCAGGTCTCTAGGATTGTGGATTCTCGAGTTGTCCGTGGTTCTCTCCAGTGCCTCGTTCATTAGGAGGGTTATGGTCCTGAGGAGAGGATGTGGGTCCGAGTGACGGACATTAAGGCCACTCGTCTCATCAGGGCTTTCCATAGGTCCCATCCTGAGAAGGTGGGCTCTGAGTGTCCGGAGTCCACTCGTAGAAGGAGGGGTACTGTCACCACCAGACATCTGACTCCCTCCATATCAAGTGTAGGGAGCCGGTGGCCGTGTCCCCTCACTATTATAGGGTGTTCAGGTGTTATACAGTCGAGGTACAAGGATATGCGATCATCTACCATTGGGATTTTCGCATAGGCTGAGCAGTCAGGGAGAGAGCCAGATCTGATGCAGGGCTCTCCCTTTTGTTCCTTAGTTTTGGATCCAGTGAGTCGGATATTCATTTTGTGTCTTCTAGTTTCCTGTACACCTTCCGTGACAGCACACTTCACTTATTTGGGCAGTCACGGGGCCAAAACTGACCAAATAACTCAAGTATGAACTCAGCCTTATAGGTTGATGTTAGCGCCAAGAAGAAGAGCACTCCTTTTACACCGTCGTCAGCTAATTCCACATAGATGTCTACAGAACCCATTCTATTAAACGCTTATACAAGTAGAGCCCCCCCAACAGAGTGGAGAGGGTGTCAGCAGTAAGTCTGTGTTTACGTCACTGATTATTTTGCCCAATGCAAAATCTGAACCACTGAACGCATTCGCAGACAAAACAAACTGGAATTGCTTGTGAAATGGTGTGAGTTTTCCTGAACGCACCCTGAACACATCCAGACCTGATCCATATTGTTCATGTTCAAGAGGCCTTAGGGTACTTTCACACTAGCGTTTTTCTTTTCCGGCACTGAGTTCCGTCATAGGGGCTCAATACTGGAAAATAACTTATCAGTTTCATCCCCATGCATTCTGAATGGAGAGAAATCCATTCAGGATGCATCAGGATGTCTTCAGTTTAGTCACTGAACTGCGTTTGGATGAAGGAAATATTCAGTCCAAAATTCTGGATAAGTAGCCGATAGAATGCCGGATTGAAATATATTAAAAATGCATTAAAAATATCGCAATGCCGGATCTGTCGAGCGTCCTTCCCTCACTGTGCCGAATACTGATCGGGACGGAGCAGGCGCGAGATTTTCTTAGTAGACTCGGCCGGCGGGAGGAGAGCAGCGCTGCCCTGGCCCTGTCAATCAAGAGAATAAGGGCGTGACAAGAGGTGGGCAAACGGAGCTCTACGAGCAGGTGCAATGCCCCCCCCTGCTCCTAGAAGCTAATTAGCATAATATAAAAGTTATTTTTCTCAATAAAGGCTTCAGGCAGTGAGATGGCACTAATATAGTTATGTTCAGCTGACCTTAGCACATCGCTAATGTCAGCCAGCTTAATACCGATTTTTCAGGTGACAGAAACCCTTTAACTACACAGGTCTATACTTACCTCCCCCTCTCTTTTCATAGCGACTAACTACTGGACAGACTTATGGATTAACATAATTATTCTCCATTATATTCATATTTACTTACCGGGAACTATATTTACTTACCTAAAACTGACTATACATCAACTGTTAACAATATTAAGTCAGCATACATATGTATGTTGTGGGAATTCGATCTGGTAGGCAGATTAGCGGACGCAGTACAGAGGCAAAAACAAAGTCTTTAACTTAAACAGTTCAGTGTTTATTCACACAAACAAAATGACAGTTTGTCGTCTTGGTGTTCATTCACACCAGGGCAAGTCCACAGAACAAAAAACATTCACCTTGTCAGCGGTTTTGTCAGCAGCAGTCCAAAACAGACTTTAGGGGCCTGCATCCCAGCAATGCAACTCTCAGCCCTTTAGCACGGCACACATCCTCAGATCTAAATAAAACAGAGACTCCACAGCTTCCCTATCAGATGGAAGATAATCCACACCACCTGACAGTGCTGCCTGTGCTTTTATCCAAACCAAGACCCGGCCTGGAGCGTGGGGAACAGCCACCCACCCAGCACTTTGTCTACTCCCAGTAAGAGCCGTCCCGGATCGGCTTTGCAGCTGTACTAAACAGCAAACAGTGTCTGTCAGCACAATCTGCCGCTGACACTTGAAACTACCGGCTCTTACCTCACCGATAATTTCGGGTAATTACCCCATCACAGAGCACCAGGACCCAAAAATTCTGTTATTTTGTTTTCCACCTTGTTTTTATATATATAATTCCATTAGGCCTTGATTCTGTAATTGGGGTTAAAAAGCACTCTATTTTTTGTTATTTTGTTTTCGACCTTGTTTTATAGATAAGTAGTTCCATTAGGCCTTGATTCTGTAATTGGGGTTAAAAGGCGCTCTAATACTACTGCTGTTGGGCTGTTCACATTGTTTTATACATAAGTAATTCTATTAGGCCTTGATTCCGTAACTGGGGCGAAAAAGCACTCTATTTTTTGTTATTTTGTTTTCGACCTTGTTTTATAGATAAGTAGTTCCATTAGGCCTTGATTCTGTAATTGGGGTTAAAACGCGCTCTAATATAACTGCTGTTGGGGTGTCCACATTGTTTTTTACATAAATAATTCCATTAGGCCTTGATTCTGTAATTAGGGTGAAAAAGCAGGCTAATACTACTGCTATTAGAGTGTCCACATTGTTTTATACATAAGTAATTCAATTTTATATGTAATTAAGGTGAACAATTTAGCTAATACTACTGCTATTGGGGTGTCCACATTGTTTTATACATAATTAATTCCATTAGGTCTTGATTCTTTAATTGGGGCAAAAAAGCACTCTATTATTTCAGTTATTTAGTTTTTCACCTTCTTTTATATATAAGTAGTTACATTATGCCTTGATTCTGTAAGATTCTGTAATTGGGGTTAAAAAGCACTCTAATACAACTGCTCTTGGGGTGTCCACATTGTTTTATAAGTAATTCCATTATGCCTTGATTCTGTAAGATTCTGTAATTGGGGTGAAAAAGAAGGCTAATACTACTGCTATTGGGGTGTCCACTTTTTTGTATACATAAGTAATTCTCTAACGCCTTGATTCTGTAACTGGGGTGAAATAGTGCTCTATTTTTTACAGTTATTTGTTTGTCCATCTTGTTTTATAGATAAGTAATACCATTAGGCCTTGATTCTGTAACTGGGGTGAAATAGTGATCTATTTTTAGTATTTGTTTTTCCACCTTGTTGGGGGTAGTGGCAAAAATGTTTCTGGAGATGGCAGAAGTAGCAGCAGAAGAAGGGTTGGTGGTAGCAGCAGCCACAGCAACAAGCCAGAGCTGCCACTGTCATCCAGCAGTCGTGTTTTGACCAGCAATCCAGCAGTCCTTGAGTGGTTTTCAACATCATCTCAACTGAAATCAGACACTTACCGCCAGGAGGCAGTGGGTTCCTCTGACACCATGCTTAGTTGGCATGGCCCATGGCTCTTTTGTTTTCTGCTACTTCTGCTCGGGGACCATTGTATGTTGCCGGCTCTGTTCCGCTTTTCAGTGAGGGCAAGTAGCAACAATGAGAGTTGTGTTGGAGCAGATGTTGCGAGTGGTCAGGGACATGGCCTTGAGATTGGTGAGGGAGACATCAGTAACAAGCAGACAGTAGTGGATGATGATGTAGCCGATTGCACCTGGAATCTGGGTGAAGAGGGGGCTTCATCATCATCATCAGGGGGTGAAGGTGGCAGCTTGCCTGTGACACAGCAGCAGTGGCAGCATGCGGCTCAGCCAGCAGAGTGTAAGCGTGGCCATGAGCTAGCAGGGTGGAAGCAGTGTGAGGTCTGGAGCCAAACCTGCCCGGGGTAGACCGTCTGCATCTCAGGAGCCTACCTGTCCGGAAACAACTAGTGAGGTGTAGCTTCATAGAGGCAGCGGCAGGCAGTCACCATGGAGTGGGGAGTGGGGAGGGGGTAAAATGCAATTTTCGCCAGTGTGGGAATTTTTCATTAAGTTGCCGGGGGACGCCAGTGAGGCCGTGTGTAGAATCTGTGGGCAGAAGGTGAGGCGTGGCCAGGGTGCCAATTAGAGATGAGCTAATTATTCCATTCGGTTCACCACATTTTTTGAAGAAATTCAGATCGATCTGAATTTATTTGCTGCGAATCGCATAAAAAAATGGCTATTTCCTGGCTGCAGAGAGCACACTGTGCTTTGCAGTAACACGCATAGGGAGTCTGCTGTGGTAGTAAAATGCAGATGACAGGCGTCGCTCTTAGAATCACTGCACACTTCACTTATTTGGGCAGTCACGGGGACAAAACTGACCAAGTTACTGAAGTATCAACTCAGTCTTACAGGTCGATGTTAACGTCATGAAGAAGCGCACTCCTTTTACACCGTCGTCAGCTGATTCCACATAGATGTCTACAGAACCTGTTCTATTAAACGCTTATACAAGTAGAGCCCCCCAACAGAGTGGAGAGGGTGCAGCAGTAAGTCTGTGTTTACGTCACTGATTATTTTGCCCTCCTCTGATCATTCAGAACAATAACCCCCATAAAACGGATCCTGCCTGTTGAAGATCTGCCTTCATTCGGTCAGCATTTGCTCAGTAATCCATCAGTATTGCTAATGCCCAAAAAACAGGAGTGGATCCAAAACAGAGATGACCGAGACAACCATTCGAGAACAGCTGGGTTGCTGGTCAAGACACGACCGCTAGCTGACACTGGGAGCTCAGGCCTCTCGAAGTGACCCCTGCTGCCACGGCCCCTTAGGCCCCTTCCACACAAGCAAATTTTCCGCGCGGGTGCAATGCGTGATACGAATGCATTGCGCCCGCACTGAATCTGGACCCATTCATTTAAATGGGTCTGTATCGATGAGCGTTATTTTTCACGCATCACTTGCGTGTTGCGTGAAAATCGCAGCATGTTCTATATTCTGCATTTATTACACAATGCTGGCCCCATAGAAGTGAATGGGGCTATGTGAAAAACGCAACGCATCAGCAAGCAAGTGCGGAAGCAATGCGTTTTTCACTGATGGTGGTTAAGAGATGTTGTTTGTAAACATTCAGCTTTATCACGCACGTGAAAAATGCATCAATGTGCATTTCAGCCACGTGAAAAAATCTGAACCACTGAACGCAATCGCAGACAAAACTGACTGAAATTGCTTGCGAAATGGTGTGAGTTTTTCTGAACGCACCCTGAATGCATCCAGACCTGATCCATATCGTTCATGTTCAAGAGGCCTTAGGGTACTTTCACACTAGCGTTTTTCTTTTCCGGCACTGAGTTCCGTCGAAGGGGCTCAATACTGGAAAATAACTTATCAGTTTCATCCCCATACATTCTGAATGGAGAGAAATCCATTCAGGATGCATCAGGATGTCTACAGTTTAGTCACTGAACTGCGTTTGGACGAAGGAAATATTCCGTCCAAAATTATGGATAAGTTGCCGGAATGCCGGATTGAAATGTATTAAAAATGCATTAAAAATATCGCAATGCCAGATCCGTCCTTCCAGTTTGCGCATGCGCAGAGTGGTAAAAATTTGAAATAAATATATAACAGATTTGTTTCTCCGGATGACATACGGAGAGACGGATCCATTATTGCAATGCATTTGTAAGACGGATCCGCATAAGGATCCATCTACAAATGCTGACCGTTTGCATTAAGATTGCTGGATCCGGCAGGTAGATTCGGCGACGGAACTGCTTGCCGGATCACTCTGCCACATGTGTGAAAGTAGCCTTACTCTGCTGCGACCTGTGCCTGCGCCAGAAAATTTAGGCCTCTGCCACTACCCTGTGCGGGGCTTGGCACTTCTCTGTCTGACATACTGTTAGATCAAATAAATAAATAAAAAGAAAATTAAAACACCCCCAAAAAAGTCTGTAATTTTCTCACCTCACCACACAATGGGTAATAAGCCTTTTTTCCCCACTAATACACACAAAAAAGGGCTTTAGAACATATAACTGCACCGCTGAACGGCAAATATATTTTTCTTTTGCCACTAATACACGACAAAAAGGGCTGTAATTTTCACACTTCACCACACAACGGCTAAACAGCCCTTTTATCCCCCACTAATACAAGCCAAAAAATGCGGCCCAGGAACGGGTCCTGGAAGACTGTTTGCCGGGCCGCGGAAGTCTGGACTGTCTTTAACACAGTACTAATGAAGCGCCTCCATTATGGAAGCGCTTCATTAGTACCGGAGGACCAGGAAGCGGTGAAGGATCTGTACTCACAGCTTCCTGATCCTCAGCTTGGCTGTCGGCTGTGCAGGGTTGCGCACAACGTGAAGGCACACTCTGACCTTACACTGTGCGCCACGCCCGCGATACACAGCCGACAGCAGGATGAAGAGGATTAGATCTGAGGCATTGGGGGTCTGATCTGAGGTCTGAATAACATCTGGGGTCTGATTGCTGGTCTGACCTGAGGTGTAATGGAAAATATTTTTTTCTTATTGTTCTCCTCTAAAACCATGTCAGCTGACATGGGGGGCTGATTGTTGGCTTACATGGGGGGCTGATTGCTGGCTGACATGGGGGCTGATGACTGGCTGACATGGGGGCTGATGACTGACATGGGGGGCTGATGGCTGGCTGACATGGGGGGCTGATGGCTGGCTGACATGGGGGCTAATGGCTGGCTGACATGGGGCTGATGGCTGGCTGACATGGGGGGCTGACGGCTAGCTGACATAGGGGGCTGATGGCTGGCTGACATGGGGGGCTGACGGCTGGCTGACATGGAGGCTGATGGCTGGCTGACATGGGGCTGATGGCTGGCTGATATAGGGAATGATGGCTGGCTGACATGGGGAATGATGGCTGGCTGACATGGTGGCTGATGGCTGGCTGACATGGTGGCTGATGGCTGGCTGACATGGGGGATGATGGCTGACATTGGGGCTAATGGATGGCTGAAGATTGGGGGTTAGATCTGAGGTATTGGGGGTCTGTTCTGAGGTCTGATTAACATCGGGGTCTGATTGCTGGTCTGACCTAAGGTGTAATGGAAAATATTATTTTCCTATTGTTCTCCCCTCTAAAACCTAGGTGCATCTTATGGGGCAAAAAATACAGTACAGTGCAGCAGAGACCAGTGCAGCAGAGACCCTAGTCAGTTTATAGAGTCATTATATAGTGTTATATATTTTAATATGCACCTTGTGTTTTGTTATGCGCGTGAATCAGTCAGTGCCAACCAGAACACCCTAACCCCTACTGAGCCCTGTTAAACATAAATGCTGGGAAATGATTCCTCCCTATCTTTTCCCTACAGCTTGAATAATCTTTCTCTGCACTTGTAAATTGCTGGGAGTTGGAGAGGCCTGCTGGCCAGCCTCTTGCCCTGTGACTATGGCCACTGGGACACTATTTGGGCATATTGGATTTCAAAGGCTTCGTTTCTTCCCCGTGGACTTTTTACTGGAACTATTAGGGGCATGTGACCATGTACACGGTGAGGCAAAAATAAGACTTCCAGGAAATTCCTGAACCCCTGAACGAATCTGGGTGATTTTTGGATAGGCTGTTCACCCAGATCGAGGCTATCAGGGGATGTAACTTTTATGTGGATATGTGGTGTTTTAGGGTGTTTTCTGTGGTTGGGAAAAATGTGTATTTTATGCCTGTGAGTAATTAAGTCCATTGTGTTTGTTAAATATATCTGTAATGCAAGGCACCAACAAACAGACCAGTGATGAAAGCAAAAAGGTGTTTATTCACCAGAAACATAAACATCCAGGACACTTGCTGGTAACAAGGAATAATAACAAAAAACCAGGCAAGGAGATTCCAGGAATAGTCCCAACCAGTGCTGAATGATGCTGTGCACTTGGCAGTCGAGTCACTCCAGATCTTGGGTCCGCTGTAAGGACAAAGTTCCTGGCAGTCTTCAGTCACTAGGAGTTGTGACCTACAGTCATGTGAAAAAATTAGGACACCCTTTGAAAGCATGTGGTTTTTTGTAACATTTTTAATAAAAGGTTATTTCATCTCAGTTTCAACAATACAGAGAGATTAAAGTAATCCGACTAAACAAAGAAAACTGAAGAAAAGTCTTTTCAAGATCTTCTGTAAATGTCATTCTACAAAAATGCCTATTCTAACTGAGGAAAAAGATAGGACACCCTTGCCCCTAATAGCGAGTGTTACCTCCTTTGGCTGAAATAACTGCAGTGAGACGGTTCTTGTAGCCATCTACCAGTCTTCGACATCGGTCTGAGGAAATTTTACCCCACTCCTCAATGCAGAACTTTTTCAGCTGTGAGATGTTTGAGGGGTTTCTTGCACGTACAGCCCTTTTCAAGTCACCCCACAGCATCTCAATGGGATTCAAATCTGGACTTTGACTTGGCCATTCCAGGACTCTCCATTTCTTCTTTTTCAGCCAATCTTTGGTTGATTTACTAGTATGTTTTGGGTCATTGTCATGTTGCATGGTCCAGTTCCGCTTCAGCTTTAATTTTCTAACTGATGGTCTCACATGTTCTTCAAGCACCTTCTGATACACAGTAGAATTCATCGTGGATTCTATGATGGTGAGCTGACCAGGTCCTGCTGCAGCAAAGCAGCCCCAAACCATGACACTTCCACCTCCATGCTTCACAGTTGGTATGAGGTTCTTTTCTTGGAATGCTGTGTTTGGTTTACGCCAAACATGTCCTCTGCTGTTGTGTCCAAATAATTCAATTTTGGACTCATCTGTCCAAAGAACATTATTCCAGAAGTCCTGGTCTTTGTCAACTTTATCTCTGGCAAATGTCAGTCTGGCCTCGATGTTTCTCTTGGAAAGCAAAGGTTTCCTCCTTGCACACCTCCCATGCAAGTTAAACTTGTACAGTCTCTTTCTGATTGTAGAGGCATGTACTTCTACATCAACAGTAGCCAGAGCCTGCTGTAGTTCTCGAGATGACACTTTAGGGTTTTTGGAGACCTCTTTTAGCATCTTGCGGTCTGCTCTTGGGGTGAACTTGCTGGGGCGACCAGTCCTGGGCATGTTGGCAGTTGTTTTGAAAGCCCTCCACTTGTAGACTATCTTCCGGACAGTGGAATGGCTGATTTCAAAATCTTTTGAGATCTTTTTAAATCCCTTCCCAGACTCATAGGCTGCTACAATCTTTTTTCTGAAGTCCTCTGACAGCTCTTTTGCTCTCACCATGGTGCCCACTCTCACTTCAACAGTCAGGAGCACACCAAACTAAATGTCTGAGGTTTAAATAGGGCAAGCCTCATTCAACATGCAGAGTAACGATCTACTAATTATGTGCACCTGGTGTGATATACCTGTGTGAGATCTAAGCCAATTTAAGAGGGAATACATGTGAGGGTGTCCTATCTTTTTCCTCAGTTAGAGTAGGCATTTTTGTAGAATGACATTTACAGAAGATCTTGAAAAGACTTTTCTTCAGTTTTCTTTGTTTAGTTGGATTACTTTAATCTCTCTGTATTGTTGAAACGGAGATGAAATAACCTTTTATTAAAAATGTTACAAAAAACCACATGCTTTCAAAGGGTGTCCTAATTTTTTCACATGACTGTATACCTGGTTGAGGGAAAATAACAGTGGGCACTGATCACCCTGAGAGACCTCCTTTTAAATGCCTGCTGACCAATCCCAGGGTGCCAAGTGTCCACTACCATAGGTGAACAAATTGCCCTGCACCTGAGGACAAGGCCTAAGGCAATCACAAGTTGATTAACCCATGGCTGGCTCCCTAATCCACTTTGCTCTTGTGAGTCAGTATAATATGCGCCACTGGTCGACGAAGTGCATAAGAAGCGCGTACTCGCGACCGTGTATCCCTTTGCGAACCTGCCCTCGTGCGTACGCACGGACGCATGATTGACTCAGCGCGAGTATGCGAGCGCGTGGACCCAGATGCGGAAACGGAAGTCGCAGGAGACACCGGAGACAACCCTGGCCGCGGCGTCTTGTCACTCGCCTGGCCACTCTGTCCCCGGGACTCCGACGGTCCTCCCCTCCGATGTCCACGCGAACGCATCTCCGCACTGGCTCGCAAAGGGGTCAGCGCTGGTGCATCAGAGACACGCATAACCTGTCCCGCAACTCCACGAGGACCCCTCTTGGTTCCCCTGGAGTGCAAAGCAGGTGAGGATCTTACAATATCACAGGCAAAGTCCATTGTGTTTGGTAAATATACCACAGGCAGAGTCCATTGTGTTTGTTAAATGTCACAGGCAATTCCATTGTGTTGTTAATTGCATCACAGACAATGCCTATTCTGTTATTGATTGCGTCACAGGCAATGCCATTGTGTTTGTTGATTGCATCACAGGCAATGCCATTGTATTTGTTGATTGCGTCACAGGCAATGTCATTGTGTTTGTTGAATGTATAGTTTTGTGTTTAAACTGTAAAACTGTAAATGATTGGCTGCTATGTTATGTCCTCAGTTCCCAACCAGGTCCACTGGGGTGGTAACCTTGGTGGAAAATGTGTATAAAAGACAATGTTTGTGTGGTCAATAAGAGTTCCTGTTTTGGCCTCGTAGTGCCTCGTCTCATGTGTGTGGGGATTGCTATACGCCGTATACTCCCCTGGCTATAACCCATAGCTCTTTTAAGAGCTGTTCCTGTTAGTTGTTTCTGTGGTGGTTACGGTGTCGAGCGGAGTGCTTGGAGCCCTCAGGAAGCACTAGGAGCATCCATCAATGGAGGTACCCAGTCGGGGTGCCAGGAGATTCGTTACATAGCACAATTATGTTTTTTCTAGCAATGTCCCTAGTGCCTGCTGACGTCTCTCTCATAGTGGCTCCCTGCTGTAATGTTTCATTTCAGCAAAAGAAAAAGAAAATATATACTCACCTCATCCTCTTGCTCCTCTATTGAATGAAAAGGACCTGCCGAAGGACCAGTGCTCAGCGTGATGACGTCATCGCACGCTCCCAGCGCGACAGATCCTTTGTGTGCAAGTGGATGAGGTGACTATCAGAATATATGCAATGGGCGGCCACGCCAATGGGCCCTCTATGTCGCGTCCCTGGTGTAGGAACGGCCGAGTGGTATAGGGTGGCCTAAAATGTCCCTTTATATGAGGTGTGAGTGTTACGGTGCTCCTACCTGGATACGGCTGGACCCCAGGCGTTGGCTCCGAAGCAAACAAATAGGGGGAATAGTTGAGGGATAAAAGAATAACTTGAGTCCAGATCTTGAGATGCAGTTCCAACTTTGCCTTGGTCCCAGCAAGCTTTAGCATTAAGACTCTGGCAGGCCAACTCATCACTACTACATTTGTTGCTCTCTGGCTCTGCTGTACTATCAGGCTGGCTGTATAACTTTGCTTCTTCTTTATGCTGCACAACACTTAGTAGCCTGACTCTATGTTTGGCAAGGAAATACTCCTCCTGGCTCCTGAGGCTTCAAGCTTTGGCCTCCATGTCCAGCAGAGCTGAGGGTGCTCTGGATGGCTTGGCTTGGGCATGTCCAGGAGAGACGTGCCCAGCACACCCTCCCTTGGCAGGGGGTAAGCTGGAACTGACTCTCACTAATCCCCACCCTTCCTGCAGGAAGTGGGACTGGCCCACTCCTCCACCAAGGGGGTTTAGAATGGAATGGAAAGCTCCATTCTACCTAACTATAGCTCTGCCGTATTTGCTGCCACCTGCTGGTAAAACAGGCAAATTACATTTAAACACAACAGTTGCAAACATTCGAAATGCACAGTATAGTGGACCTGAAATAAATACACAAGATGACATGATATTAGCACATTAGAGATAGTAGCGGGGTGAAGAAGTGGTAATGCCACTCTGGGGCGTTACATATACACTGCTCATTACCATGGTTATGACCAACCTGTAATCCTCTCTGGTGACCAGGACTGTGGAAACTCACATAGGCTGGTGCTTTCCCCTATAGTGTGCAAGCAGGGCCACCACTGATGGTTTACAGGGTGGTCGTAACCATGGGAAAAAGCAGTGTATAATGTGATGGAAAAATGAATCCAGCCAGCAAAGGAGGCAATATGGACAATCACAATACATTAGTAAGTGCCTTGTATTAACTTTCTCTACATGATAAATACTATTTACTGAAGTGACACAATCCCTTTAAGGCCTCATGCACACAGCCGTTGCCCGGCTGTGGCCATATTGCGGCCCGCAATCCAGAGCTGCGGGTTCATACATGTTCTGTTTTTTTGCGGTGCGGACAAATCGCAGATCCCTTCAAGTTGAATAGGTCTCGATTCGTCATGGCCGCCGCACGGACATTGCCTGTGCATTAGGGACCGCAAATTGCAGTCCCCAATGCACGGAACGACCACACAACGGCCGTGTGCATGAGGCCTAAGGCTGAGTTCACATGTATTTTAGGCATCTGTTATGCACACGTTGCCTTCGTTTTAGCCATTTCTGTCTACGATCCGTTATTTTAGACTGCAAAAAAAAAATGATGTAGGAATTTTTTCCCTCTAAATTAACGGATCCCAGACGGAAATGGCTAAAAAGGATGCAACATGTGCATAACTGAGCATAACGGATGCTTAAAATACAGAAGAACGGAAAGCTAAACGGTGACGTGAACCTGGCCTAACAGGCGCTCCAGCACTAAGGTCCCGTTGGAGATTGCAACTACTTAAAAAAAATCCGGATTTCTGTCACCTTTATATACTGCCCTCAGATAAGGCAGCACAAATAGGTGACAAACCCCCTTTAATTTCTACCTCTCCATGGCATAACATGTAAAGATTATTTGGATTTCATTCACACTTGACATAAGTGCAGGAATTCATCAAGATTAGTATTTGAAAAGAAAAAGTGATCAGGAAGGTAATGTCCCCTTTAACTCTGATGTTGACATCACCATGGCAACTGCAGTAAACAGACAGCGATTGGTCGGCTTGAATCTAAAAATCATCAGTTGGCTCCTTGGGAGATGAAACTGATTTTATGGTTAGTGATGAATTTTGAAGACACCCGGAGGAGCTGCTTTTGCGTCCACTGCTCACGGTGGGATTTCTGGGGTAAGATACTGAGACATATCTACCTGTTATATTCAGGTGCGGGATATCTCCGTATAAAACTGCTGTGTTTTTAGTAAGGTACAATAAATGCAATAAAACAGGAAAAGATGTTTAGCGTTTTCCCTAAATTTGAACGGTTTATTATGTGTCTAGGGAAAATAGGACTTTTGGTCAGGTCTACAACACTTGTGGTGAAGTTACCTAAAGAAAGGTGAAGTATAAAGAATGGCAGACACTGCAGATGATTGCATTAGGGCCTTATTCGCACAGTCAGTGTTTGGTCAGTGATTTCCATCAGTGATTTTGAGCCAAAACCAAGTGCGGGTCCAAAACACAGAACCGGTGCAGATCTTTCCCTTCTACCTTATGTCTGTGTAGGATCCACTCCTGGTTTTGGCTCACAATCACTGATGGAAATCACTGACCAAACACTGACTGTGTGAATGAAGCCTTAAAATGTGAAAATTCTTGGCGTCATTAAACTCATCTCATGTAGTTGCCTGTAAGTGAGGTTCTTCATATGCATTGCGGCCTTAGGCCTCATGCATTCACTTCAATGGGGCCGCAAAAGATACGGACAGCACTCCGTGTGCTGTCCGCATCCGTGGCTCCGTTCCGCGGGCCCCGCTAAGAAAATATAACATGTCCTATTCTTGTCCGCGCTTTGCGGACAAGAATAGGCATTTATATTGCCAGCGCAAATTGCGGAAGGCAACACGGGCAACTTCAGATTTTTGCTGATCCGCGGTTTGCGGACCGCAAAAAAAAACGGCACAGTCGCGTGCATGAGGCCTTAGCTTGTGAAACCAGGACTGAACCTTTAAATGAAAATCTTGCTCTATTACTACAGGCACAGTCATATAAATATCGGAAAAACACTCCCAAAAAGGGTAATGTTTTATTCAGACTAGTTGGTTGGTCTGGTATGAGTTAATTTGCATACTCCCCTCCAAGCCTTAGGGCGCCGGTACACAGGTGTAGGGTAAGGAGCAGAAAGTCAGCGCAAATTTCTGTACGGATTTCTGTGCGCTTCTGTAACAAAAACCGCATGAGCAGAGCGGGCGCGATACCCGCCAGGTGCCTTCTGTTTTAAACTGCAGGCACCTGGGACTAATGTAATCGTAATGACCAAGAATAAAAATAATAGGTCGGTTTTAATGCATAGGAAACGGTGTTAAAAAAAATATAATATAAAACTGTTGCAGAATTGTTTAGTTTTTTATAATTCCACCCCATTTGAAATTTGTTTCCGCTTCCCATTCACATTGTATGCAACTGTAAATGGCGCCATTAGAAAGCACATCTTGTTCTGCAAAAGACAAGCCCTGATACGGCTATGTGAATAAAAAATAACAGTATGCTTGATTCTTTTATTACCCAAATTGCTGTTTTATGCTAAATAGGGTCTCAGTGCACGATTTGGGAATACTTTTTATCCTTCTTTTTGCAACCCTTTAAGAATCTCCATTGGGCTGAGACTCCATGTACATTTTGATGTGGCGACATCAACAAAATCACAGAAAATGACAGAATGTTGGAAATGAGTGAGTATCAGAAGTAGCAGTTGTCCAGTTCACTTAGCAAATGAAAGGTGAGGTGTGACAAGTTACAATGGACATCGGGGTCACTCGTTGTTTGATACTAGATTGAGACACGGGGTCCATCCTGATAGACAGTATGTATTAAAGAGTCCAACAACTGCTGGAATATTTATGTCACGTTTTCTTTTTAATTCAGACACAATCTTCAGTCTCCGCAGTCTTCACAGAGAACCTTCTCACGGACCACAGGAGAAAACATCAACAGGCATTACATATATTCTCAGTGTATAGTATATTCTTAAATAGCGTCTGTCAGCATGATCAACCCTATTAAACCAGGCCTGTTGCCTGGTAGGGTTGATCATGCCATTAAAATGATACCTTAGTATCTTTGTATATAGCAGCATTCCTTAAATATCAGTTTTTTTTTATTATTATGCAAGTTCGCTCTTTCGACCAGAAGGGGATGGCCAGAAGCCTTGGAGCTCCGCTTTTGAAATGCCCATCTCCTCTCTGATTGACAGGGCCTGACATCTTGCCTAGCCCAGGATTTTCGTGCCTGTGCTGTGACTCGGTTCTTGTGGACCTGATCTTCTGCTTCCTGAGCAGATTCCGACTGCACATGCACCGAGACACGTCAGTCCACCCTGAAGTGAAGGCGCCAGGTTCGGAGCCTTCACTTCCAGGTGAAGTCTTGCATCATTGGAGCACGCACTTTCTGGATCTGCACTGTTTGAGAAGTGGCAGCAGGAAAATATTGGAAAATAGCTGCTGCCATGAGGAGTGTCACTGTCATGTGACTTAGGGCTCAGGTGTGACGGCCTCGCCTCTGTTGCGGTCCGCATGCACTACTTTTTTGCTGTGTAGAGGCACGGACAGAAAACCCACGGAAGCACTCTGTAGTGCTTTCATGGGATTCCAATCTGTCCCTCTGTCCCGATACCGCACCATATTTTCCGGCGTGTACATACAGTAAGTGTAATCTATATTGTCTATATATAGGGTAAGTGTAGTCTATATAGTGGATGCATAGGGTAAATGTAGTCTATATAGTGGATGTATAGGGTAAGTGTAGTCTACATAGTATGCATATAGGTTAAGTATAGTCTACATAGTGTTAGTGTACTCTATATAGTGTGTACATAGGATAAGTGTAATCTATATTGTGTCTGTATATCAGGTAAGTGTACTCTATATTGTGTCTGTATATCAGGTAAGTATAATTTATATTGTGTCTGTATATCAGGTAAGTGTAATTTATATTGTGTCTGTATATTGGGTAAGTGTAGTGTATTTCGTGTATGTATAAGGTAAATGTAGTGTATATAGATAATGTATAGGGTAAGCGTAGTCTATGTAGTATGTATTAGTGTATAAACAGTAAGTGTACTCTATGTGTTGTGTTTATAGAATATGTCAGCTTTATAGTTAGTCTGTATATAGGGTAAGTGTATATAGTGTATGAATAAGGTGTAGTGTAATAGTGTGTATATAGGATAACTGTAGTGTATATCGCGTATGTGTGTAGGATAAGTTTAATCTATATAGTGTCTGTATATAGAGTAAGTGTAGTGTATATAGTGTTTATATAGGGGTAAGCAATTTATATCGTGTCTGCATATAGGATAAATGTAGTGTATATAGTTTATGCATAGGTTAAGTCTATGTAGTATGTATCTACTGTAGCATAAATGTAGTATTTATGTTTTGTATATATGATAAGTGTAATCTTTATAACTAGTCTGTATATTAGGTATGTGTAGAGTATATAGTAAATGTATAGTGTTTGTACAGGGTGTTGTTTAATTTATATATTATCTGTATATTGGGAATGTGTAGTGTGTGTGTGTATATATATATATATATATATATATTTATATATTATGTGGGGTAAGTGTAATGTATATATTGTATGCCTATGATAAGTGTAATTTATATTGTTTCTTTATATGGGATAAGTTTAGTGCATATAGTGTATGTGTAGTGTATATAGTGTGTGTGTGTGTGTGTATATAGGATAATTAATGTATAAAGTGCCTGTATATATGGTAAGTGTAATCTATATTGTGTCTGTATATCAGGTAAGTGTAATTTATATTGTGTCTGTATATTGGGTAAGTGCAGTGTATTTCGTGTATGTATAAGGCCTCATGCACACGACCGTTGTGTGCATCCGTGGCCATTGTGCCGTTTTCCGTTTTATTTCGCTGACCCATTGACTTTCAATGGGTCCGTGGAAAAATCGGAAAATGCACAGTTTTGCAGCCGAGACCGTGATCCGTGTTTCCTGTCCGTCAAAAAAATATGACCTGTCCTATTTTTTTGACGGACAATGGTTCACGGACCCATTCAAGTCAATGGGTCCGTGAAATAACACGGATGCACACAAGATTGGCATCCGTGTCCGTGATCCGTGGCCGTAGGTTACTTTCATACAGACGGATCCGAAGATCCGTCTGCATAAAAGCTTTTTCAGAGGTGAGTTTTTACTTCGTGAAAACTCAGATCCGACAGTATATTCTAACACAGAGGCGTTCCCATGGTGATGGGGACGCTTCAGGTTAGAATATACTGAAAAATTGTGTACATTACTGCCCCCTGCTGCCTGCCTGTAGTTAACTCATTGGTGTACAGTGGGCACCCCCTCCCTCCCCTGTAGTTAACTCATTGGTGTCCAGTGGGCCCCCCTCCCTCCCCTGTAGTTAACTCATGGGTGTCCAGTGGGCCCCCCTCCCTCCCCTGTAGTTAACTTGTTGGTGGCCAGTGGGCCCTCTCCCCTCCCTCCCCCTCCTATTTAAAATCGCCCCCCCCCATCATTGGTGGCAGTGGAGAGTACCAATCAGAGTCCCAGTGTAATCGCTGGGGCTCCGATCGGTAACCATGGCAACCGGGACGCTACTGCAGTCCCGGTTGCCATGGTTACTTAGCAATTTGTAGAAGCATCAAACCTACCTGCGAGCAGCGATGTCTGTGACCGGCCGGGAGCTCCTCCTACTGGTAAGTGACAGGTCTGTGCTATAAGCAATGCGCCGCACAGACCTTTCACTTACCAGTAGGAGGAGCTCCCGGCCGGTCACAGACATCGCAGCTCGCAGGTAAGTATGAAGCTTCTACAAATTGCTAAGCAACCATGGCAACCGGGACTGCAGTAGCGTCCCGGTTGCCATGGTTACCGATCGGAGCCCCAGCGATTACACTGGGACTCCGATCGGTACTCTCCACTGCCACCAATGATAGGGGGGGCGATTTTAATTAGATGGGGGAGGGAGGGGAGAGGGCCCACTGGCCACCAACAAGTTAACTACAGGGGAGGTGGGGGGTCCACTGGACACCAATGAGTTAACTACAGGGCAGGAAGGGGGGCCCACTGGACACCAATGAGTTAACTACAGGGGAGGGAGGGGGGGCCCACTGGACACCAATGAGTTAACTACAGGGGAGGGCCCACTGGACACCAATGAGTTAACTACAGGGGAGGGAGGGGGCCCACTGGACACCAATGAGTTAAAAACAGGGGGGGGGGGGGTCTGCCCCCTGCTGCCTGGCAGCACCTCCCAGGCAGCAGGGGGCAGTCATGTACACAGTTTTTCAGTATATTCTAACCTGAAGCGTCCCCATCACCATGGGAACGCCTCTGTGTTAGAATATACTGTCGGATCTGAGTTTCACAATGTAGCTAATATCCGACAGTATATTCTAACATAGAGGCGTTCCCATGGTGATGGGGACGCTTCAAGTTAAAATATACCATCGGATTGGAGAAAACTCCAATCCGATGGTATAAAAGAACTCCAGACTTTACATTGAAAGTCAATGGGGATGGATCCGTTTGAAATGGCACCATATTGTGTCAACGTCAAACGGATCCGTCCCCATTGACTTGCATTTAAATTCAGGACGGATCCGTTTGGCTCCGCACGGCCAGGCGGACTCCAAAACGACTTTGTTTTCGTGTCCGTGGATCCTCCAAAAATCAAGGAAGACCTACGGACGAAAAAACGGTCACGGATCACGGACCTACGGACCCCGTTTTTGCGGACCAGTGAAAAAATACTGTCGTGTGCATGAGGCCTAAGGTAAATGTAGTGTATATAGATAATGTATCGGGTAAGCGTAGTCTATGTAGTATGTATTAGTGTATAAACAGTAAGTGTACTCTATGTGTTGTGTTTATAGAATATGTCAGCTTTATAGTTAGTCTGTATATAGGGTAAGTGTATATAGTGTATGAATAAGGTGTAGTGTAATAGTGTGTATATAGGATAACTGTAGTGTATATAGCGTATGTGTGTAGGATAAGTTTAATCAATATAGTGTCTGTATATAGAGTAAGTGTAGTGTATATAGTGTTTATATAGGGGTAAGCAATTTATATAGTGTCTGCATATAGGATAAATGTAGTGTATATAGTTTATGTATAGGTTAAGTCTATGTAGTATGTATCTACTGTAGCATAAATGTAGTATTTATGTTTTGTATATATGATAAGTGTAATCTTAATAACTAGTCTGTATATTAGGTATGTGTAGAGTATATAGTAAATGTATAGTGTGTATAGTGTTTGTACAGGGTAAGTGTTGTTTAATTTATATATTATCTGTATATTGGGTATGTGTAGTGTGTGTGCATATCGATAAATATATTCATATATTATGTGGGGTAAGTGTAATGTATATATTGTATGTGTAATTTATATAGTTTCTGTATATGGGGTAAGTTTAGTGTATATAGTGTATGTATATGACATGTGTAGTCATTATAGTGTTACATGCGGTATGTGTAGTGTATATAGTGTGTGTGTGTGTGTGTATATAGGATAACTAATGTATAAAGTGCCTGTATATAAGGTAAGTGTAGCATATATAGTGTATGTATAGTGTATATAGTGTGTGTATAGGGTAAGTGTAGTGTATACAGTTTATGTGTAAGGTAAGTGTAGTCTACATAGTGTTTACATGGGATAATCTATAGGTGTAATCTATATAGTGTGCTTTTAGGATAAGTGTAAGTTATTTAATGTCTGTAAAAAAGGTAAGTGTAGCGTATATAGCGTGAATATAGGATAAGTAATCTATATAGTGTCAGTATATAGGATTAATGTAGTGTATATAATATATGTATAGTGTAGTCTCTGTAGTGTGTATATAGGTGTAATCTTTATACTTAGTCTGTATATTGAGTATGTGTAGAGTATATAGTGGATATATTGTGTGTATATAGTGCTTGTATAGGGTAAGTGTCGTCAATATTTAGTGTATAAGGTATGTGTACAGTATATAGTATATGTATAAGGCAAGTATAATGTATATAGTGTATAGTTAGGGTACATGTACTTTATGTAATGTATATATAGAGTAAGAATAGTCTAGTGTATATTTACGGTAAGTGTAGTCTATATAGTATGTATATCAGGTAAGTGTAATGTAGTATATATATATATATACTGTGCATACACAGGGTAAGTGTAGTCTATATAGTGTATGTGAAAGGTAAGTGTAGTCTATATAGGGTAAATGTATGCAGTGTGTATATAGGATCAGTGTAATTTATATAGTGTCTGCATATAGGTTAAGTGTAGTATATAGTGTATGATATCACTTCCTGCATGATATCCCTAAAATGTTACACGGTAATAGGAGAAAAGTTCTGTTCTAAATTTTACATTTTAGAAAAATAAAAGCTTGGCCTCCGCCACATAATGCACCAAAAACAAAAAAGCTTTTCCTCTGCAGTGACTGACTATACAAACATTGCATGGTGTACCAGTTGCAATCAATATTGTTATAACATTTCATGGGTTGAATTCTATTTCATATATTAAATTCACATCTGTTTTGTTAGCCCTTTTGCAGTGCTTAATCCCTCCTTGTTTAGGTGGGTCCCTACACTAACACGTTATACATATAACAGGATATATTGAGTGTAACTGGTGTTATCACTTGCAGTGTGCTTTTACATTATTTTGTATACAGTAGTCAGTTGTTATAGAGAAACGCCAATATACTGCTTATCAGTTTGGCTTTTCAAATTAACAGTGCAAATCAGTGTAAATCATGTTATTTAAAAAAAAAAGAGTCTTAGGGTAGGGACCTATCTGAATGAGGTCGCCTTGACGTGGCAGATGGGCTCACACAATGTCATCCGATTGTGTGCTAAGAACCTCATATTTTTAAAAGTGTGGGTGACAAGAGTCTTCTGAGAGTTTTTGAGCTTCCATATGTTAAGGAATTAGTCAGTTGTCCCTCTTGAAGCATAGATACGTTCATAGAGATAGATGGCATCATTTATTTTTATTAAGGCTACGCCATGAGTGGGCAGCACGGTGGCTCACTGGTTGGCACTGGTGCCTTGCAGTGTAGGGGTCCTAGGTTCAAATCTGACCAATAACAACATCTGCATGGAGTTTGTATGTTCTCCCTGTGCTTGTGTGGGTTCCTTCAGGTACTCCAGTTTCCTCCTACACGCCAAAGACATACTGATAGGGAACTTAGCTTGTGAGCCCCATTAAGGACAGTTGATGCTAATGTCTGTAAAGAGCTGCGGTATATAGCAGCGCTATATAAGTGCATAAAGTAAATAAATAAATTAGGTCTGGACACCTTGGGAGACTTTTTGAGGCGTATGGGTTTCTACTGTAAAATACCAGAAATGCATTTTCATTCAGACATAAGGTGCAGCAAATAATGACTGTTGGGCTCCACGTTTATGTGGCCCACGAAAAAGTAGCCCACCTCCAGCGATAGTATGACAAGATGAATGAGCAAGTGGATTGTTATTTTTTACTCACAAGTCACAAAAGATGCTGAAAGTGGTCCCTGTTCCGGGCTATGCATCTTTGGGCACATCGGATTATGTTGGCCGATACCGCTTTCAGCTCTACAGCAGTGATGCTGCAGAAACAAAAATGTCCTGCTCTTTCCAACAAGATGGGACAACATGCCACACCTCACTGGCACGGATTCATGAACTGTTGATGTAGGAGCAAACTGTGAGCAAGGGGTTATGGCCACCACGTTCCTCAGACTTGTCCTCGTGCAATTTTTATCTGTTGGGAACTTCAAAACAGAAAATGTCCGCTAACAATCCACATCCCTGGATGAACTGAAGGAAAATATCACAAACACTATCCGCAACATTACTTGTGGTCGTGGCAACCAAGTATGTGTCTGTCCTACCTGGGCTACCCTACCCCTAAGCGGTCAGAGTTGTGCCGTGACCGTGTCGTGGAGGGACGCCTGAAAGAGGGCAAAAGACATACTGGTAGGCAGAAGTAATTTATTGGAAAGTCGTTACAAAGCTAAAGTTTGAAAGGCTGCCGACATTTCGGTTTCGGGGTGCGGTATGTAACGGTTGAAACAAGACGAGTGCCAACGCCCCAGTTTCTGAATGACATGCGCAGGCACTCGGTTCTTGGAGGCCGCGGATGCCGCACCTATGCGGAACGAATGACCCGAAATGGTGGCAGGGTCACCGCCCGCGCTGGCCACTAGTGACCTTACGTGGGATATGAACTGGTGGGTGGTGAGCGGAACCACCCCGAAGGGTAACAATGGACTGTTCGGTCCGGCCCCGGACAAGGCGGACCGTAACCGACGAAGCACCGTGACGGGACACCATTGATGTGCTGTAGGAAAGAAGGATACCTGGACAGGGGGTCCCAACTGGGAGGTCTTAGACGTCTTGAGCAGTAATATGAACCCGTCGGAGTTCTGGACCAGTTGGCTGACCGTGAGGAACCTGCTGCTGCCTGGCGAACAGGTAAACTCCCCAGGTCTCAGGAAGCCGTAGAAGGCTAAATAGATGGCGGATTTAAGTACCAAGCTGGCCAAAACCCCGAAAGGATTACCGTCCAAGGCGTCGGACAGTTTGCGGAAAAGAGGGCCGGTGACCGGTTGCCTGCGTACTTGGCTTTGAGGCCCGCACTTGCTCAAACCCTTGAGGGCGGCTTTGACAGCATGCATGGTGAACACTGATGCTAGTTCGGGATGGCTAACAGAGAGGAAGTGTTGCACTCCCGCCAGGTATGACCTCACTGTAGCGTGGGAGAGCTTGCGCACTGAGTGGCAGTAACCAATGAACGCCAGGATGTACTCTGGAAAACTGGAGTCCTCCTGAGGACATTCCCCTCGAAACCTGCAGAACGTCTTCCACCCGGTGTTGTACGCCCTGGTCGTGTTAGGCGAGAGGGAATGGCGTATTAGAGCGTGGGCCGTCTCAAGGTGGTCGGTTACATTAGCCTTAAGGACTCGAGAGGAGGGATGGTGGCGCCTGTCGCATCTGCCTCTGGCATAATCTGGAAAAAACGGGAGAAGTTAGCCCTCGACAAGGCGTCAGCAGCCCCGTTTTGCGCACCTGGCACATGCGCACTAAAAACATGAAAGTGATGTTGTAGGGAGAGCTGCACTAACCGTCTGAGGAAGCACATGACTGGGCTAGATTTTGACAACCCACTGTTGAGAATGTCTACTACGGCTGTGTTGTCAGTTACGAACAGAACAGACTGACGCGCCCAAAGATTGCCCCAGATGTGGGCGGCCACCACGATGGGGTACAGCTCGAACAGCGCCGAGGTCTGGAGAAACCCCGGGATTTGTCCCACCTCGGCAGGCCATGCGTCTGCCACCCAGTGGGTGCCGAAAATGGCGGCAAACCCCGAGCCCGCAGCTGCATCTGAAAAGACTGTAGGCGACTGACACGACAGCTCGGGTACAAATAAGGAGACCCCGTTCCATTGGCTCAGGAAATGGTCCCACATGTGGAGGTCCGCTAGGGCTTGACTGTCCAAGCACACCGGGCTGTCCTGTTCCGGGGCTGAACTTAAGAGCGCCAGTAGGCGGGATATGAACGCTCTGCCCTGCGGGATGATGCGCACGGCGAAGTTCAACATGCCCAGTAGAGACTGAAGGTCAGCCTTAGTGACCACGGTCGTGACTGTGAACCTGTGAATGACTCCTCTGATCCTTGTTAACTTGTCCGCTGGTAATCTAGCTAGCATATGTTGGGAGTCTAACTCGATGCCCAGAAAGGTGATGACTGTAGCCGGGCCTTCTACTTTCTTGGGGGACACCGGGACACCCAACTGGGAAAAGCACCTTAGCAACTTGCCCAGCCCTAGGGGGAGTGCCCCTGGCCTCTCAATCAGCAGGAAGTCATCCAAGTAGTGGATGACAAACTCGCAGAGGACCTTGTGTGCCAAGATCCAGTGGAGTGCCTGAGCCAACTGATCGAAGAGCCAGGGGCTACTCTTGGAACCGAAGGTGAGCTTAGTGGAGAAATAATACAGGCCTTTCCACTTGATGCCGTGCCACTGCCAGAGGGCTGGCATGATGGGAAGCAACTTGAAGGCATCCGATATGTCGGCTTTGGATAACCAGGACCCTGGGCCCGTTTTCATGATGATGGCGATAGCCTGGTCGATAGAAGCATATCTCATGCCCACTTCCCCCGAAGGAATGAGGGAGTTGAGGCTGGGGACCTGGGAGCCGTGTGGGGCCGACAAGTCGATAATGAGTCTCTCCTTTCCGCTGAACTTGCCTGTGACTACCCCCACGGGACTGACTCTCCAGCGTTGAAAAGGGGGCACACCAAAGGGACCGATTAGGAACCCCTTGCTTAACTCGGCCTCTATTAGTGCGTCTACCGAGGCGGGATTTCTTTCGGCTGACTGAAGGTTTTTGCACTCATGTGTGGACTCTGGAGTCGTGATCAGTCCCGTATGGAAGCCCTCGTGAAATCCTGACACCAGGAACTGTACAAACCCAGGGTTGTGGTGACCTTGCAAGTATTCTTGTAGACGGCTGATATTGACCACACTCATGTAATTTTTTACCGATTTTAATGAGCATGCTACTCGGGGGTGGGCCCTAAAACAATTGGTACAGATATGCAACAACCGGCACTGCCCAAAATTACAAGAGGCGTAATTAAAGTTGTTGCATATCTGTGCCCTCCCTAGCTGAATGATGGGTCGGCCCAGCTTGTCTACTGAGTTGGGGGGCCTGAAGACCTCTAGAGGACCAGCTGCAGAGCTGGAGGGGTAGGACGCCGTGCTGACGGCGGACTTATCGCACCACTCGACAGAGTGGAAGATAGACTGACAGGCGGAACAGGAGGGAGCCTTCAGACCTGCAAAGTGTCTGCAGAAAAGCTCGGTGTCCAGGTTGGACCAGTCAGTAACGTGTTGGAACTGGGAGAGAGCCGCTGCCGCCTTAGCTGCAAACGAACAGTGGTAGTCGTAGAACGCGGTTCCTCCATACCTATGACCCAACTCTGTGACCCTGAAGAGATATAGGTCTAGTTCCTCCCTCCTGTCCGGCCTGGCAGTGCAAATTACATCCCTAAAAAGGCTAAACGCCATGACGAATTCTGGGATGGACAATTTGCGGTTGAGCCGGTGGTCGCGGCTCCTTAGTACCACTGACACTTCCCCACAAGCTATGACCTTATTGTCAGAAAGGTCCCTGGAGGCTATGAGTAGAGACGCAAGATTGACATCCCTACCCTCTAGGATGTCTTTCCTGATGTTGAGCGGGACATAGTGGGAGGGAGTCACGTTGGGGACGGACTGGACAGAACGAATGTCTGCCATGGCAGAGGTGGAGGCGACCGGAACCTCGAGGGAGGAAACTGGTGCGACTGTGCTGCGAGCCTCGATGGACTCCAATCTCGCCTGCATGGATGTGACGGCCGACGTCAGACTGTTTAGCATGACGTGTATCTGAGTCAGCGATGTTTGCATCGTAGTTGCAGGGGGATCATTGGCACTGGGTACCAGGGAGTCTCTCCACAGCCGATATAGCTCCGCTTTTCTGGCGGTTGCCGGGAAAGGAACGCCCCGCTTTGTCAACTCCGCCATAAGCCTAGGAATTGTCCAAGCACGTAGGGACGGTGTACTGCCCCTCTCGGAAGTCTGTGCTACGACCTCGTCCACCGACGCCTCGACAATGTCTGATGCACGTGACATTGCGGCTGTGAAAACAGTAACGTAATATGACCGACTAGCCTTGATGACCACTGGTATCCGTGCAGCTGTCTAACCACGTAATGAAAAGGTGAACAATTCCCGTGAGGTATGCACACTAATACCAGAAGAGCCGTGAAGGAATGGCCAGGAACCGCCACCCTGAAGTCCATGCAAGGAGACCTGACGTACTTACCACCTGAGAATCCCTATGCACTGACTTCCACGGAAGTATTTAATGAAAATGAAACAACCTGTACGTAAAAAAAAACATGAGACACCAGCCTGAAGGCAGCCACTTCCCATCCCCCGACGTGTACCCCACTACCTTGGTAGACAAGGAAAATCAATTGAGATCCAACCAACTTTTCTCTGACTAACCACTGTTAGAACCTGGAAAACAACAACGGAACGACACAAAAGAACCAGTCAATGCGTGAGGCTCGATTACCAGGACGTGTTCGTGAGGGGAGGTATGGTGACTGGTGGGAGTGGGTGTTATATATTTTTTTTTTTTTTTTGACGTTGACCAGTACCTAACGTTGAAGATGAAACCCCTACCTATCTAGGCGGCACGGCGGCCCGTGCCAGACTTTAATGTGGGCGAGCCGTTGCGTGCCCCGCCGTGCTCCACGGTAACCGCGTGGGGAACGCGGAGTTCCCTGGCACCTTGAACCAAGTGGGGATGGATTTTAGGCAACGGCTGACACTCCCCGCAAACATGAAACGGGTGCCACGTGGAGGGCTAACGCGTGTCCCTGACAGGGTGCTCAGTGCGGGGCCCTCTCTGTCCCAGGGTGGCGCCGTCCGCCGGCTGAGCACTTCTGCCGCGTGGGGAGCAGCGTAGCCCTCTGGCATGAGGTCGACACAGGGGGGCCCCCGGCGACGAGGGCCCTATCTTGCCGAGACTAAAAATGCCGCGTGGGGGGCCTCACCGGTCCCTGATGGAGTGCTCAGTGCGGGGGTGCCCCCCTACTCCACGAGGGGCCGACCCACCGCCGGCTGGGCATCTCCACCACGTGGGGAAACGGTGCTGCCCCCTGGCATAGGGGGAGGCCTAGTCAGACATGCCTCCCCCCTTCTTGTGTGGGACGTGCCACGTGGGGGGCCCACCACTCCCTGATGGGGTGCCCAGTGCGGGGGTGCCCCCTTGCTCCACGAGGGGCCGCCCCACCGCCGGCTGGGCATCTCCACCGCGTGGGGAGAAAGTGTAGCCCCCTGGCAATTTGGGGAAGTTGTGTTGCTGACTGCGCTGCCCACCAGGTGAGGGAGCGGGGCAGCGCAGGCTGTGTTTCGGCCGAACCAGGGGGCGGAAGCGGGCGGGGAGGCGGGCGGGGGGTTGGGTCCTCACGTGACCAGTGGCCCCGCCCCCTGCCGGAGAGCGGTGTCGAGCACGAGCCTGGGCGGCGGAGGAGGGGAGTGCCGTATCCGTGGCTGCATCCCCCCCCCCCGTGGCTGACGAGGTGCCGCAGTTGAAACGGGCAGGAGGGGTCCCCGTGCTGTGGAGCCCCGTCCCCTGCTGTCGGCTGGTGAAGCGGACCCAGCGTATGGCGGCCCCTACTCACCAAAGGGCCGACCACCGCACGCACGCATGTGCACTTACCCAATCCGCCGAAGGGACTGCCAGGTACGAGCGCACGCTTCCAAAGGACTCTGCACTACGTACGCTTGTGGGAGGGCGCCGGCCGTTGAAGTAGGTGGCCAAGCCCCTCCCACAAATACAGGCCAATGAATCGGCCTTTACACGAGTAGTATCAGCCGACATAATCCGACGTGCCCAAAAATGCATAGATATGAATGGGGACCACTTTCTGCATCGTGTGGCATGTGGGTTATTAAAGAAACAATCCACTTGCTCATTCATTTTGTCATACTATTGCTGTAGACTGTCTACTTTTTCGTGGACCACCCTGTATTACCCCTTCTCAACATAGAGACGGGATACATGATGACCTTTCTA
This sequence comes from Bufo gargarizans, assembly GCF_014858855.1. NCBI lineage: Eukaryota > Metazoa > Chordata > Amphibia > Anura > Bufonidae > Bufo > Bufo gargarizans. Next base: position 561,203,026 of record NC_058081.1, read on the forward strand.
TGTGTGTCATTCCTATGCAATGACCTATTTGCCTATATTCTCCTACTAGTGACATCTCTGTGTGCATTATTGCTATTTTGTGACATAACTGTGTAAATTATCTACAATATGTACAATAAAGTCACTTCAACTTTTGCATTATCCTTGTGCATCAGGGAGACCATAATAATCATAAAATTTACTGGAATTGCTGCAGAAGGTGGTCATGATAGAGTGGGGCCCAAGTCAATTTTGCTATGAAGCCCCACGGTTACTTGCTATGCCCCTGGAATGTACATTATATATAGATTCTGCAAGCAGCTACATTCGGTCAGGGAGCTGTCAGAATGGCTAGAGCTGCTGCACAGATTTAGGGGGTCATTTACTATACTGAAATATCCACCTCTTCATAACTTTGGCGGATACCCCGCTAGCTACAGGCTTTTATTATGACCGGCGTCTAAAACGCCGGTCCTAATCAATGTGCCCTTAAATTTCTACAGAACTTAAAGAGAACCTGTCACCTCACCACCTGGTGGCCAGCGCTGTGGGAGTGCACATAGGCCAGTGCCTTTTCCTATATTGTGTAAGCACGACCACCGCTGCTGGATTACAGGGTGGTCGTAACCATGGAAATGAGCAGCGTATAATGTGACTGAAAAATGAATCAAGCCAGCAAAGGAGGCAATATGGACAATAACAATACATTAGTATTGTGTTTTTGTGCTTCAGGGTATTAAACATTGATATTTTTAATTTAACATATATATATATTGCTATATCACATTTGTAATAAGAGGAATTAATGAAATTGCTGGACCAATTGATGGGAGGATCATGAAACCAGTCATGGAATGCCCAGTGTATAGGAGTCGAAGACACTCCTTTGTGAGTCCAGAAGACTGGAAAGCAATAAAACAGTCTCCCATTTGAAAGGACTGACCTTTCCCCCCTGGCAACTAGAGATGAGTGAATTTTTCAAAAATTCGATTCGCCGTTTCGTCAAATTTTTTTGAAAAAAATTGGTTCGATCCGAATAAATTCCCAGCTAATTACATAAAAAAACTGCTATTTCCTGGCTGCAGAGATCCTTTATAGTGGTGTAGGACACTGTGCCTTGCAGTTACACACATATGGAGTCTGCTTTGGTAGTGAAATAATGCTGTGAGTTCGTATGACATGCAGATGACAGGCGTCACTCTTAGAATCACTGCACACTCCACTTATTTGGCAGTTACGGGGCCAGAACTGACCAAATAACTCAAGTATGAACTCAGCTGTCCGCATCCGTTGCTCCGTTCCGTAGACCTGCAAGAATTATATATCATGTCCTATTCTTGTCCGTTTTGCTGAAAAGAATAGGCATTTCTATAAAGGACCATTTGTGTTTTGCGGATCCGCAATTTGAAGACCGCAAAACACGGCACATTTGTGTGAACAAGCCCTTAATCTGAAGATATGCTAACAAATCAGAGGCCTTTGGCTAAAACTTCTCAAAGGGGTATTTTGGTAGGTGAAAGTTATCCTGCTCTATCCATTTCTATGGAAGTTCCGGAGATAGGCGAGTACAGTGCTTGGCTATCTCCGGAACAGCCACAGAAATGAATGGAGCGGCAGGGGGCTTGCCGGGGGTACAGGGCCCTGTTCTTGTGATTGGTGGGGGTCCCACCGGTAGTACCCCCACCAACCTGATCTGATCTGAACTTTTTCCTCCGCAATACCCTTTTAAAGGTATATAACTAAATTAGTACATACTGTATATCAACTAATGATTTAATGCCTTGCGCAATCCATCTCTAAAAGGAGATGTTAGGATTAATATGCCTAATGTAGTTGGATATCTGATAATTCCAGTCTGGCTCAACATCTTCCTCCTTGAGTCAGCCTCCACACATTAAAGTGGTTTTCTGGGAGTTTTATACTGATGTCCTGTCCTCTGGATAGGTCATCAATATCTGATCAGTGGTGGTCTGACATCCGGGACCCTCGCTGATCAGCTGTTTGAGAATGCAACAGACCTTCTCACAGTTTACCAATCAGAGCGCTGTACATTGTATAGAGCTGCGCCTAGGCCATGTGACCAATGAATGTGATGTCACATGGCCTAGTAGGGTGGGCACTACACAAGGGTCAATTGGTGTGCGCGTTACTCCTACTCACAAGGAACAGAAGTGTTATATTTAATTGTGCATTTTATGTATGTTCTAATGTGTTTTTACATGCAATGTACCCCTGTATGATGCAACAGCAGGCCTAGTTGGGTGTAGTTAGACATCCCAGACACTAGAGGGAGATAGGGAGCCCCTAGTATAAATGTCCAGGCCCAGACAGGGAGTGTTAGTGCAGAGTCAGGAGTCTGAGAAGACAGAGGTTAAAAAGCTGGATAGCCCTGACATGCAGCTGGATAGCCCTGGCTGCTAGTGATGTCCAGGAGGCTAGTGAGAAGCTCCAGCCTGCCTGAGAACAAGAGAGCCTTAGTTAGCTCTGCAGACACCCCAGTTGCAGGACCCAACCTCCTGGGAGAAACCCACAGTCATCCACTTTACAAGAGAGGGCGATCCAGGGTAAGCTAAGTAACCCTGAGGGGCAGATGAAACTAGAAAGTGCAGCAAGAATCTAATACCTGAGGAAGATAGTAACCAAGGATTTAAGCCACCCTTTAGGCAGCCAGAGCAGGAGTTCTAGAAAGGACAGTGTACATTGATTCTGAGGAAAGGTACAACCTGCTGCTGAGTGCTTGTGAAGTTTACCCTCTGCGTATCTTGCATAAATATTGCCTGCCATTTTGTGAATAAGCCTACTTGTGTAACTGTGATTGAAAGACTATGTTACCACCTGCTGTACAAAGTTGTATTGTTCAGTAAAATTACGTTTGGTTCACTATTCTACTTGTGTACCTCCATCATTCCAACTACCAACCGGCGTGCCACCGTCCAAAGGCACTGGCGTCACGAATACAACAGGGACCTTGCCCCAGGCACTCAAAATACCCATAACATCCAGGGCACCTCATCCACCATCAGGCCTGGTCCCTATATACAGAGTGCGCCCCAGAGGAACCGTGTCTACCTCTCCTTCACTGCCACGCGCCTGCCCAGGGTTCTCCAATACAGTGAGTACCCTCGATTGCCCATAACCGTGACCTCACTTCGTCTACACCCTGCAGGTCTGGCGTGTTGCATAAGGAAAGCTGAGAGAAAGCTGTGGCACTACTGCCTTCTCAAACAGCCGATTGGCGGGGGTCCCGGGTGCAGTGATGGACGAACATCGGCCGGGACAGTTCGCGAACGCGATTAAATGTTAGCGAAGCTGGAATACCTCACAAATAGTCCCTCAACATGGACAGTGACATGTATTATTCGAATTTGCGATCTCCATTACAGAGGGAAACATTTTTTCTCCCCACAGCATATAAAGGGGTTGTCCCACAGAAAATATTCTACAGTTTTAAAACCAGCACCTGGGTCTGAATACTTTTATATTTATTGTAATTAAAAAGTTAGCATAGCCACAGAGTTATTCAATAAAATGTATCTGTGTAGCGCCACCTGCTGTATGCTTGTTTCTTATTTCTTTCACCTGCTCCCTGAGATGGCCGCACATGCTCAGTTTCATCCTTCAACTGGCTCCTGAGCTGGGATAGGGAGAGCATGGGCATGCCCCCTTAGCTGCAGCAGAAAAGACACTTCCTTTGAGCTGCCTTCTTGATATCAATCTAGCAGAGAATTGAATGGGGAGATCTCTGGATCCATGTGAGGTACAGGGCTGGTTCTAGCTTTGTTAGAAAGAGGTTGTCATGTACTATATGATGTCTGATTTGATTTTTTTACATTAGTCATGGGATAACCCTTTTAAGGCTAAAACAGGGTCAGTGTCTACCTGCTTCCACCTCAGAGGATCACACAAATGTGTTTCCAGTCACTCCAATAACTGTAGAACGGTAGAACATGTCCTATTCTTGTCCGTTTTGTGGACAAGGATTGGAAATTTCTACTGAAGTAAAAAAATAAATGGTGCCATGATTTCGGCTGGGATCCGGCTTTTAGCGTATCCGCCATTTACAGAGAATAAAAATACGACCGTGTACATGAGCCCTAATATGTATATTTACTCATATTCCAACGTAGACCTACAGCCTGTCCACCTCATGCTGTGAGTAGAGACTTTATCTCTAGACCTTCATACATTTCAATGGGATTAAGTGATTTGCTTGTGTGAAGATTGGTGCTTACTTTATTAAACAATACCACAATGGCCCAGTTGACCCAACATCTGGTATTAGCATAATTGAATTGGATCAAAAAATAGATGTTCCTATCACCACACAGCCTCCCAGATGCAGTGGAGCCGAAAGTCATCTGACTTAATAGGATGGAAGAATCTCCTTCCGGCTACCAGACCTATCCCGTTACCCTCCTTGAATAACAAATAACCACACTGACACTTACTTCTTTGGTGAAAATGACCATGATGGCCAGCTTTATTATTCCACGCATAACAAAACCACCTCGTACACCATATAACAATAATAATAATAACAATAACAATAATAACAGCAGGCATTTTACACATCCATCAACCTTATCGCCTACTGCACCGTAACAAGGATCCTGGAGGGCAACCCAAACGAGCCGTATCCTCCTTCACCGCCTCAACTCACACTTCAAGACTTACCCTTGGCCGCACTCACCGACCCAAGGGCACCAACTCCTTGAAGTATACCATTATCCCCCCCTGTAGGCCTTGTAGCCCAAACAGGGGCCCCATCCTCGGCATTAACAAACCATCTGAGATGCAGGCTCCAACATGTCCTGCACCTCTTAACCATTGAATTGCTCCCCAGGATCCTATTTCCAGCAGCCACAGACGACCACTGGTGACACCTCACCTGTGGGCGTCCCGCCAAACCCTAACGGCCGTCTCCAAACCCTCCTGTATACCCAACGCCCACATGTCCATGCCCACATCATTCAGATGCACCCCATCCTCTCTCAAGAATTGAGGCGACGCCGCCTCCAACTCCCGATGACGCACCACAATACCCCCCTGCCTGCGAACAAAGCGCCCTACCTCTTTATTCAATTTCGCCCGGGCTCTATTGATCCGCTCCACCGACCTCGCAAACCGCCAGCTACGCCTAGCAACCACCTCCGACCAAACCAGCAACAAATCCGGAAACTCCGACAATAAGCGCAGCACATCTAACTTGATATCCCGGATTACATCCCGGGAACGCCGCACTCCCAAATCGTTGCCTCCAACGTGCAGCACCAATAAATCCGGCGGCCGATCCAAAGAGGCATTAACATGAATCTCGGGCAAAACCCGCCCCCAAAGGAGTCCCCGCAAACCAATCCACCTGATCAGTAACTCCTCCGACGGGAAACCCAACTGACGTCCGTTCCTCCTAACATCCGCGCGTAAGGCCCCCCAGTAGACGTAGGAATGCCCGAAGATCCACGCCAGACAAGGCGCTGCCCCTAAAACAAAATAAAAAACAATCCCGTCAACACTGCCCAACACACCGCAAACCGCCACCACACACAACCCATAACCATCACAATAAATGAGGCCGAACATAAGAGTGAAAACAATCCGACTCCCAACGCCCAATCCGTTTTATCACCTCTTTCCCGAGCCCCCACCTGGCCGCCTCAGTCGCGGCCCCTATCCGAAACAAATGCGAAGCATACTCATGCACGGGGAGACCCGCGGCACCCAAACATTTATGAAAAACAGCAATGAATTGAAAACGCGATAACCGCGAACCGTCCCGGTGAACCAACAACGACCCCCCACCGTCCGGACGCACCCCCAAATAGTCCTCCACACAACGCACAGGACAAAGCGCCGACCTCAACCAAAGGCCTGAGCCACAAAACAGCCCCCCTCCCCACCTGATCCGTCTTTGACTTGCGAATCACACACCGCAAGCCCCCCTCTCCCAACCAAACATCCTCCCTCAACAAACCCCCACCGCCAGATCGACTGGCGGACACCAACTCCGAAATTCGAAAAGCCCCGAAAAAGGCCAACGAAAACGCCGCCCTAAACAAAAACACCTCAAAGTCAGACACACAAACCAACCCCGCCGTCTCCCACAACACCTGTAACACCTCAAAGGAAACCGGGCGCCTAGCGTCCTTACGAATACCCCCCCGCCGATAACCTTTTAGCGCCTGCCGCACCACAAAACACTGAGACACATCCGCAATTCCCCGCAAGCGCAACCAGAAGGCAACCGCCGCCACCCTCTTAGACGCCACAGAAAACGACAAGCCCTCAGCATAACACGAACCCACCCAAAAAAACAATAAAGTGCGAAAGTCCTCAACCGAACTACACCCTCCAGCCCGCTCAATCAACTCCTCCCACAACAACCATACCGACGAGTAAGCCGACCACGTACCTCTACTGAGCGACCGACCAATCAGACCCGCTGACACCCCAAGGCCACGTTCCAGAGCCACTGGGGACAGGGCAACCCCCGAACTGCGGCACCCGGCGCCAAGCTGCGAAAACGGTCCCACTGAAAACGAGAAAGGGAATCGGCGAGTGAGTTATCCACCCCCGGAACATGCACCGCAACAAAACATGCATTCAATCGCAGCCCCCGCAACACCAAGTGTCTGAGTAAATTCACCACAGGCGGAGAATTAGCCGTCTGGCTATTAATCGCCTGCACCACACCCATGTTGTCACAGTAGAAACGCACCCGCCGATTCTTGAGCCTATCCCCCCACAACTCAGTAGCCAAAACAATGGGAAAAAGCTCCAACAATACCAAGTTGCTAAGGAAACCCGCCCGTTCCCATTCCACCGGCCAAGCCCCCGCACTCCATTGACCCTGGCAAAAAACACCGTAACCACACGAACCCGCCGCATCAGAACACAACTCCAAATCCACGCTACTAATCGCTTCCTCCATCCACACAGACCGCCCATTGTACTCCCTCAGAAAAGTCTCCCACACAGCCAAATCCTCCTTTACCGCAACAGGTAATCGTAAATAATGAAAAGGAGCGACAACCCCCGCCGTAGCCAACGCCAGACGCCGGCAAAAAACACGCCCCATTGGCAAAATACGGCAAGCGAAATTCAACTTACCCAAGACAGACTGAACCCGCTTAAGCTGAACCTTCCTAGCCCTCTGCAGAAAAACCACCTCCTCCAACAAATCGGACACCTTGTTGTCCGGAAGCCGGCATTCCATAGCCATGCTATCGATTTCTATCCCCAAAAACGTCATAACCGTGGAAGGCCCTTCCGTTTTCTCCCCAGCCAGAGGGATCCCAAACCGCGCCGCCACACGCTCCATCGTATGCAACAACACCGGACACACCCTGGAGCCGGCCGGGCCCAAGAACAAAAAATCGTCCAAATAATGCAGCACCGAATGCCAACCAGCCTCCCGTTTTACCACCCACTCCAAAAAGGAACTAAACGCCTTGAACATTGAACAAGAAATCGCGCAGCCCATCGGCAAACAACAATCAACATAAAAACACCCCTCCCATTGAAAACCCAGTAAGTGCAGACTATTCGGGTGAATGGGCAACAACCGAAAAGCCGCCTCAATATCCGTCTTAGCAAGCAGGGCGCCCTGCCCGAAACGCCTGACCCACCGCACCGCCGCATCAAAGGAGGTGTACGACACAGAGCACAACTCATCCGCTATCCCATCATTCACCGACCCGCCGTGCGGATACGACAAATGATGAATGAGCCTAAACTTATTGGGCTCCTTCTTAGGCACCAACCCCAACGGGGACACCCACAAGTCCGGCAAGGGACGCTCCGCAAAGGGGCCCACCACCCTGCCAGCCGCGACCTCCTTCCCAATCTTATCTCTAACCACGTCAGGATGACGCAGCGCAGAAGACAAGTTCCGCCCCGACACACACGGCACAACCGAACTACACGGAATCACAAAACCATCAGTAAACCCTGCCAACAAAAACAGCCCAACCTCCCTATTTGGATAAGTCCTTAAATAGGGTTCCATCTCTTCCACCCTCACCGGCGTCACCCCTCTTCTGCGCAGCCTCGGGTCCCTTACCCCTCCCCGGCTTGAAGCAACGCGACCAACTGTGGGAGCCACCGCAACCGGAACACTCGTGCTTGTACCGACACTCCGACAAGAACCGACAATGTCCCTCGTTAAACTGCCAACAACAGCCTTTTCGACCTCCCCCCTGCGATTCAGAGGCCGAGGAACCCCCGGCCGAACCCCGAAAGGGCTGAGAGCTCCCCCTCGGCGCCGCCATCAACCGCATCCAGAGACCAATGTCCTTATGGTCCCACCTTATGCTAGGCCTGACCGCCTTCCGCTGCCGGAACTGCTCGTCATACCTGAGCCACGCCACGCCCCCATAGGTGCGATGCGCCTCCCCTATCGCATCCATATAACAGAACAGTGCGGAGCAATGTTCCGGCGACTTTTCCCCAACCACACTGGCCAAAATCGCAAAAGCCTGAAGCCAATTCTGAAACGTACGCGGGATCAACCGGTACCGCCGCCGCCTCTCCTCCT